>NC_092727.1:84029582-84367861 GCF_047496885.1 Scyliorhinus torazame
AAACAGGAGGAAGCTCAAAGAATGGGACAACAGGCAAGTCAACATATCTCTAGATTTTGCGATGCTGTTGCACAGTCACTAGTGCAGGAAGTGTATCAAAGGGGAGATTGTATTCCATCAGAGGACTGGGAGGCCTCCAGAAACATGCTTTGAAGGCGGTTGGAGAAGATAGGTTTGGATTCAGAACTGGCCTCGCCATAGATGACAGAGGGTAGCAGTGGAAGGGTGTTTTTCTGAATGGAGGTCTGTAACTAGTGGTGTTCTGCAGGGATCAGTACAGGGACCTCTGCTGTTTGTAATATATATAAATGACTTGGAAGAAAACAGAACAGGTCTGATTAGCAAGTTTGCGGATGATGCTAAGATTGCTGGAGTTGCGGATAATGATGAAGATTGTTAGAGAATACAGCAGGATATAGATAGGCTGCAAAATTGGGCGGAGAAATGGCAGATGGAACTTAACGTGGACAAATGCGAGGTGATGCATTTTGGTAGATCCAATTCAGGTGGGAGCTATAAAATAAATGGCAGAACCATCAGGAGCATAGACGCACAGAGATATCTAGGCGTGCAGGTCCACATATCCTTAAAAGTGGCAGCACAGGTGGAAATTGTAGTAAAGAAAGCATATGGCATGCTTGCCTTCATCGGCGGGTCGTGGAGTATAAAAGCTCGGAAATTATGTTACAGTTATATAGAATGTTGGTAAGGCCACATTTGGAATACTGTGTCCAATTCTGGTCACCAGAAGGATGTGGAGGCTTTGGAGAAGGTACAGAAAAGGTTTACCAGGATGTTGCCTGGTACGGAGGGTATTTGCTCTGAGGAGATATTGAATAAATTGGGATTGTTCTCCCTAGAGAGATGGAGGTTGAAGGGCGACCTGATAGATGTTTATAAAATTATGAAGGGTATAGATAGGGTGAACAGTTAGAGGCTTTTTCCCGGGGCAGAAATTACAATTATAAGGGGGCACATGTTCAAGGTGAGGAGAGGATAGATTCAGTGGAGATGTGCGGGGGACGTTTTTTACGCAGAGGCCTGGAATGCACTGCCAAGTGGGGTGGCTGAGGCAGATATGTTAGCGACCGTTAAGACTTATCTAGCTAGACACATGAACAGACGGGGTAGAAGGATACGGGCGGTTGGTCTAGATAGGACATGTGATCAGAGTAGGCTTGGTGCTCCGAAGGGCCTGTTCTTGTGCTCTACTGTTCTTTGTTCCTATGATAGTCAACACCCTCAGTCTAGTACAAAGAGCCTGGATGCAGCCCTGCAAAACATTTAATGACTTCACACGGGTGGCCAATGTCTGGGAATGCATCTTCTTCTTTTAATTTGTTTATGTGATAAAAGCATCTTTGGTAAGGCCAACATTTATCCCCCGTCCCTCGTGGTCCTTAAGAAGCTGGTGGTAGGGCAGCACGGTGGCGCAGTGGTAGCACTGCAGTCTCATGACACCGAGGTCCCAGGTTCAATCCCGGCTCTGGGTCACTGTCCGTGTGGAGTTTGTACATTCTCCCCGTGTTTGTGTGGGTTTTGCCCCCACAACCCAAAGATGTGCAGGATAGGTGGATTGAACACGCTAAATTGCCCCTTAATTGGAAAAGATGAATTAGGTACTCTAAATTTTTTTTAAAAGCTGGTGGTGAGCTGCCTTCTTGAACTGTAGTAAACTCATTGGATTAGGTAAATGTATAGTGCTGTCAGGAATGGAGATCTGGGCTTTTGACCAAGTAACAATGCATCTTTCCCTCTTGTCCATAGAGGGCCTGGGTTTGGAAGATGCTATTGAAAAAGGCTTGGAGAGATATTGCATACACATGACACGCCGGTTTACAAGAGATCATACCAGATCCTGCAATTCACCGGTTCTTAACCAATTTGTAGTGTTGGGGCATCTCTTATACCTCAGATGTCAACACATGCAACAGTTGCACTAATAATGGACATGCAATGTTTATAAGTGTGCAACTATGATATAAATCATAGAAGAAATCGGGCCATTACATTCTTTTCGGTCTTTAGTTCAGACATCTCTTTGAGAGTGAACTTAAGGAGGTTATTGGTAGAAAAATCCAGAAAGAAAGGTAGGGTTAACTCACCACGGCAATGACCTGGTTAATACGACTATGACCACTCTGTGTCGGTGGTGGACAGAGGGAACTCTTAGGGTATTTGATGGGGTGTCGATCATGTGGGCTGCTTTGCCCTGGATAGTGCTGTTGGTGCTGTTCTCTTCCAGGCAACTGGAGAACATTCTATTATACACCTCTGACTTGTGCCCTGTAAATAGCGAACAGGCTTTGGAGAGTTAGAAGGCAAGATATTTACCACAGAATTACTGCTCATAGCCCCATTATCGATAGGACCCCATTGCTCCAGTTAAGTTTCTGGTCAATGGTAACCCTCCCCAATATGTTGACGGTGGGGAATTGAGAGATGGTATGCCATAAAACTTCAAGGGAATATTTTTGGAGATGATTATTGTCTTGCACATGCCGTATCCAACCAACTGCACTATTCACCTCACATATTATTCCTGGTTTAAGTACAGATATGAGAAGTGCTCCCTAGTGGATAAGATCAACTACTGAGAGTCCTGTTCCTTCTCTCTTGTGAATAGCTCGTCTTTTCTGCTGCCTCTCTTTCCCATCTTGCTCAGATGCTGTAGCCCAATGGTGCACTACAACTATAGTCCCCATGACTGAGAGTAAATGGCTCACAAAGAGGCCTTTCGGTCATAAGCAACACATCCCCAATGTCTAACACCTCTTTTTGCAGATTTAACCATCTTTTCACAACTCCTCCAACAGCTCAGTACTTCCATAAATTCTGCAAGAGCACGTACATAGCAAATCCAACTAATAAAGTGGGATGGTGATGCCTTAAACAGTGTTGATGGGTGGAGCTGGGGGGGGGGGCAAGGTGAGGGCAGTCACTTGCTGCTGAACACAGTGGTATTTAAGAGAGGGCATCAACTGGAGCAGCAAGGTTGAAAATGGCAGGTCGGTTGTCAAATCCGCACAAGGCGTTGACTGACGTCATGATCTGGCAATCTGCATACTTCTAGCGCACACACACACACACACAAATGCCTTCAACAACATTGTGTTCAGTGCAAGCCATGTTGGAGGTAGTCCGGAATGGTGCTAATACAAGTTTTTACTTAACACAATTCCCATACTGCCGATAGCAGAATCATACCTTGTGGACTATCTTTCTGTTTACTTACCTCCCAGATTTTCATACAAATTGTGATGCTTGACGCCTCCATTAGAAAGAGAACATATCAGATCTGGAAATTCACTGGTTCTTGACCAATTTGCAGTACTGAGGACTTTCTTGTCCCTCAGACGGCAACACATCTAAACTGATGCTCTGGTGCACATATAACAGTGACACGACTAATGGACATGTAATGTTGATAAATGAGCAACTATGATTTAAATCATAAGAGATGTGAAGGCTATCACATTCTTTCCGGTCTTTAGTTCAGACATCTCTTTGAAAGTTAACTGAAAAAGGCTATTGGTGGAAAGGCTCAGAAAGAAAGATAGGGTTAACCCAAGTCAATGACCTTCTGTCAGATGATTAAAGGTCATTGACCTGATATGTTTATCAGTTCTTCCTCTCTGTACTATGTGGCCAGAGTTGATGAGTGGCCTGTTTTCTGTTTTTGTTTCAGATTTCAAACATAAATTAAAAAAGGGTTCAACTTAGCCTTTTAGATATTTTAGATGCAGCTTTAGTTGAATTACCAGCAAGGTTGCTGCACATGCAATGAACACCATAAGATGTCATCATGTGCATTTATAACATAATCAAATATCATTCCTTCATCCTGGTTCTAGGCTGTCAGCATACTATGGTTGACAGTGAGAAGTGTTTTTAATAATGCATATTCACACTGTATGCTTCAATGCCTGATCATAGTAAATAATTTATCAGCATTCTGCATTAACAGCCTCACAGGACTGTCAGGTTATGCAGAGAAAGGGTTCAAAATGCCACATTGAGCTTCAATCCTTTTACAGGATGAAAAACTTATTTTATGTAATTTGCATCTCAGAAATTTTAGTAATGGATCAATACACAAAAAATGAAGCTAATAAATAAACTCAGCACAGTGTAACGTCATAAATCTACTGGCAATGTTCTCTCAAAACACATATCATGGCACTTGGGAATATGTAATAGCAGATTTGGGCCAGATTTTGTGCTGAGGGGTGAAGGACTTTTAAACTATCTATTTAATTTCAGAATGGAATGGAGATGGGGCTCCAAAGGATAGCTAAGTAACTTTCCCACATGGACACAGGTCCATGCAATTCATGTTGCCACAGGGATGGGCTTTAAGAGGGAATAATCCAGTGGACTATTGTAGAACTGGGTTTCATATTTTCCTAAGATGGCACTGAACCCATAGAGACGGTCAGTTTGCAACAATTGAGAGAGAAAGAGAGGGAGAGAGAGAGAGAGAGAGAGCGCGCGAGAGCGAGCGCGAGGGGGATAAATGGAGCTGAATAGAGGGAGATGGAGGGAGAGAAGTGTAGTCAGCCTATTGTTCACCAGCACAGAATGTGGGTGGGGACATGTGCTTGGATTGAAGAGACCAAGTACATGAGAATTTAAATGATCTTACTGAAACATATAGGCCGGGATTCCCCGAGCCCGCGCCGAGTCGGAGAATTGCCGCGGGGGCTCGCAAATCCCGCCACGCCGCTCCGACACTGGGCTGCTGATTCTCCGGCGACCGGAGAATCGGAGCCAATCGCGCTGGTGCGATCGCCGCGGCGGCAGTCGGTGGCTGTTGAAAGCGGCCCCCACGGTGATTCTGCGCACTCGACGGGCCGAGTGCCAGCCATGTCCCGCCGGCGCCGTTTGCATATGGTCCTACCCGGCGGGACCTCGGTGTCCTGGTGGGGGGGGGGGCGGGTGGAGCCGACTCCGGGGGGGACCTCCACGGTGGCCAGGCCCGCGATCGGGGGCAACCGATCAGCGGGCTAATTCCATGGCCTATATTCCTCTGCGCCGGGCCCCTGTAGGCTATGCCATGTTGCCCACGGGCCAGCACGGAGGTGCCATGGCGCGCATGCGCGGACCCGCGCAGGCCGTGGCACCCATGCATGGCCCGCGCCGGCCATGGCAGGCCATTTTTCGGCGCCGGAGCAGCGCACAGCACTCCGGCACCTTTCTAGCCCCCGAGGACGGGGAGAATAACAGAGCCTGGAGGCCCGAAAATCCCAGCCATATTATTCTAAACGGGCTTCAAAGAGTGAATGCTGAAAGGATGTTTCCCCTTGCGGGAGAGACCAGAACAAGGAGACACAGTTTAAAAACAAGGGTCTCCCATTTGAGATAGAGATGAGGAGAAATATCTTCTCCCCGAGGTTGTGTCTGTGGAACTCTCTTCCTCAGAGAGTGGTAAAGGCTGGGTCATTTAATATTTTGAAGACAGAGGTAGATAGATCCTTGACAAATAAGGAAATTGAAGGTTATCAGGGGTAGGCAGGATTTATTTTATTCATTTACAGGATGTGGGCATCGCTGGTTAGGCCAGCATTTATTGCCCAACCCTAGTTGTCCTTCAGAAGATGGTGGTGAGCTGCGTTCTTGAACCATTGCAGTCCCTGAGGTGTAGGTACACCCACAGTGCTGTTAGGTAGGGAGTTCCAGGACTTTATAATAATCTTGATTGTCACAAGTAGGCTTACATCAACACCGCAATGAAGTTACTGTGAAAAGCCCCCTAGTCGCCACATTCCGGCACCTGTTCGGGTACACTGAGGGAGAATTCAGGATGTCCAATTCACCTAACCGCACATCTTTCGGGACTTGTGGGAGGAAACCGGAGCACCCGGAGGAAACCCACACAGTCACGGGAAGAACGTGCAGACTCCGCACAGACAGTGACCCAAGCCGGGAATCGAACCTGGGACCCTGCCGCTGTGAAACCACAGTGCTAACCACTGCACTCCCATGATGCCCCAGCGACAGTGAAGGAACAGAGATATATTTCCAAGTCAGGGTGGTGATTGACTTGGAGGGGAACCTTTAGGTGGTGGGGTTCCCAGGTGTCTAATGAGCTCGTAGTGGCACTAAGATCAACCATGATCTTATTGAATGGCGGAACAGTTTTGGTTAGCTGAATGGACTACTCATGGTCATCATTTGTATGCATATATGTATCGAGCATTCTGAATCCAATATCAGAGAAAGCAAAGATCTTTATTTAAATAGCACATTGCTATATCTCTCCAAACTGATGGAAGCGCATCATAAAAAATTACTATGAAGTAAATGTCATTATGGAGATAAGCACAAAAGCCACTTTTCTACACAGCAATGAGATGAATGAGTGGCGTGTCTTTTTAGTCATTCTGATTGATGGGAGGGGGATTTGTCTGGAAAATTGGCATCTAGTGGGATCTTTGCCATCTCCTTGCATCTCTAGAAAAAACACATCTAAAGGACAAGACCTCAACAATGTACTATTGCACAGAATTGTTAACCAACACAATGTGGCTCAAGTTCTGGAGTGTAACTGGAACTAACCACCTTCTAACTCAGCTGTGACAGTGTTATGGGTTGAGCCAAATTGACAGCATTGGTAACAAATCCCATGGGCAAGCATATATTGGGCTTGATTAAGATTAATGTTACCCTTGCACTCTCACTTGACTAAGCTTTCAATATAATTGCATCCCTTAGTATACCAACTTAGGGTTTTCAACTTTCATGCTAAACATTATAATCAGTGAGCAACTAACCAACCGACTAATGTCAATTATGATTTGCACTGTAGATCCATTAGCATTTGAGCTCAAATGTCCCCTGTTCAGTTCAGTTAGGATACTCAGAGCAAAAAGAAAAATGAAACAGTTATTCCCAGATGGTGCACAGTAAGCAAAGGAGAGTGGACAAAACACAAAGGCGAATGCTTGGTGGAGGGATAGAAGATAACTGCAGAATTCATCTTCCTTTAAAGAATGTATATGGTCAGAAAGGAGAAGCAAATAATGTTTTGATTTCCATTACGGAATATTTACTGTGGATTTGGATCCCATTCCAGAGACTTCAGCGAATAACCAGGCTGATACTCCAGAGCAGTGATGGAGTCATAGAGTTTTTACAGCTTGGAAAGAGGCCCTTCAGCCCATTGTATCCATGCCGGCAATCAAGCACCTATCTATTCTAATCCTATTTCCCAGCACTTGGCCCGTAGTCTTATATGCTCCGGCATTTCAAGAGCTCATCTAAATACTTCTTAAATATTGTGAGCTTTCCTGCCTCTACCACTCTTTCAGGCAGTGAGTTCCAGACTCCCACCACCCTCTAGGTGATAAAGATTTTCCTCCCATTGTCATGATATTCAAACACACACATCATGATAGACACGCCAACAGACAAATCAGAACACACAACACCACAACTAATGACAGAAAGATATAAAAGCACAGGCACGACCCCCGGTGGTCAGTATTAGCTGCAGAGGAGGACCAGGACAGACCTACTACACGACACACTCAGGTAGACATCACGTGCAGAGTATCCAGAACGAACTGTATTATAAGAGTTAAAATAAAATAGAGTTGTACCACATACAACTGTGTTGGCTCATCTGTGCACCAGAGCACCCAACACCACATGGTACAGGAGTGGATCGATACCTGCCGGCATACCTCAGTGTACACAGACAACCAGCAGTGCCCAGGCAAAATGATAGAGCTCCCGGTTCCGCAGCCGCTCCAGTGCTACGGCGATCTCCGCGAAAACTGGCGGCGATTCCGGCAAGTGTTCGAATTGTTCCTGGTGGCAGCTGAACTCCAAGACCTGGATGATAGCGAAAAAATTGAATTTCTCCTCACCATCGCCGGTGCAAGGGCAAGAGAAATATTCACAAGGTTCAGGTTCTTCAGGAGGCAGCAAAGGTACGATTACCAGGCAGTTCTGGACAAATTCTCCAAGTACTGTGAAGAAAACGCAATCCAATCGGCAAGTAAAGGTAAGAAAAGCTGCAGTACTCACCTCGTGGCTGGGATCCCGGAGCCCGAATTCCCAGAGGCCGAAATCCCGGGCCTGAGCGAGGGCTGGGTCGAGGTTGGCGGCCATCTTGCTAAAGGTATTACGCTAGCACAGTTGCGCGAGCAGTGCGCAGAACCCGAAGTTTTGTTTGCGCATGCGCGAGATGCTGCGCATGCGCAGTCAAGAAAACGGCCATCGGTAAAGGAACAGCGATCTGAGAATGCGCAGTCGCTTCCTACGTGCTACATACCGAGCGTCAGGATGTCAGAGGCCCCAGACTGCACCAATTTAAAGGGGAAACGTCCCAAATCCAATTTAAAAGGGAAACGCCCCAAATCAAAAAAACAAAAATCTGTTAAAGCTGTAAAACAACCTTCCCTCACCTGGAATGACAGCACATTGCCGCAAATTGACCCAGGAGATGAATTTGACCTCCGAAGAACCCTCCGACAAGCAGTTACCTACGCACAAGCCGATGATTCCGACCTTGAATACTTCGATGACAATCTTTACAGTGTTTCCGGACCTCGAGAGCCCAATGATAGCTCCGTGGTCCTATACGACTATGGCTCGGACGAACCTTTCGTGTTGCACATTGGCGGCCCCCACATTGAATCCGACGCAGATGCGGATTCATTTTTCGGATTTGAGGATCTTCAATCCAGCAGATATGACGTCCCAACTTATCAGTACCGGATGATGCTGCAGCCTGACATTAACAGACAGGGAGCGGTGCAAGCACGCGGAGAGCGCCCTGCTGCCACACATAGCGTGGTCCACGTCCCGCTCAACGTTCCCGACTCTATGAAAGAAGACATGCAAGACTCCAGAGCGCAGTCCTCGCATGAACCAGAAGTGACTCCAGTGTCACAAGCCTCCACAGCAAGCTCGTGGACAGACTCCACAATTGCAGAAATGCAAGACTCCAGAGCGCAGTCCTTGCACGGACAAGAAGTGACTCCAGTGTCACAAGCCTCCACAGAGAGCTCGTGGACAGCCTCCACGATAGAAGCAACGCAAGACTCCAGAGCGCAGTCCTTGCACGAACAAGAAGTGACTCCAGTGTCACAAGCCTCCACAGAGAGCTCGTGGACAGCCTCCACGATAGAAGCAACGCAAGACTCCAGAGCGCAGTCCTTGCACGAACAAGAAGTGACTCCAGTGTCACAAGCCTCCGCAGAGAGCTCGTGGACAGCCTACACGATAGAAGCAACGCAAGACTCCAATGTGCAGTCCTTGCAGGAACAAGACCATGAGGGTCTAGCAACCTCTCCTGACCAACCAGCGGCAGACGATGCAAGTCTGCCATGCTCACGTGAACAGCAAGAAGGCTATAACAGCCTACCATGCTCCACTACACAGCAGCATGACCATGACGGTCTCTCATGCTACAATGAAGGGCACAGCGCTGAAGACTGTTCAAGCCCAACTGAAGACAAGCCAAAGGAATCGCCTCGTCCAAGCCCGAAGAAAAAAGGTTTATGCGCTGACCTTCAGGATCATTATAGCCGAACAGAGATTAATAATGCTGCACGGCCACAGAAGGATGCTGAGGATTTGCTAAAGAAATTAATTGAATGTTTAACTTGCAAGGAGCAGACTTAGAATTGCCAGTGTTTTAGTACGGATCGAAAAAATGGACAAGACATTGATCCTCAGGTAATGGAAATAACACAACCTGAATCATATCTACAGCAAGGACAAATGTCTCCCTTCAACACAACGCCGCAAAGTCCCAACTTCGGAGACCAGCAGTTAGTCAGTAATGACTCTTCAAACCTTGAGGGGAACATTAATTGCATTGAACCTATACACACTCCAATGATAAATGAGCAGAACATTGGAGCAAGAATCCTGAGGACACCGACATCGAGTAGCCAGATAACGAATTTAAAACCCACAGCAGTTTCAAGTGAACCAAGTGTGCTTTCCACTAATGGTGAAGATGCAGATAAGGTCGACCCGATTATACATTGTACCACACTAACCCCAGTGATTAAGCAGTTATGTATGGGGAGTATAATGTGGGCAATTGAGAACAGTAAAAGAGAGACTGTGACCATGCCAGTCCCAGCAAAATCAGACCCAGAGACCATGAAGGCATGTACATTAGACAAAGATACATATGAGGTACCTGAGAAGAAAAGTGAAACGGAATGTTCTTTGGAAAATAGTACAATGTCGATAGAAACATTGGATCCTATATTCGAGACCATACATATGGGAGAATTTGGGGGTAATAAACAAGGTTCTGCAATGTCTGGGGGAAGATTTAAAATTCCAAAGAAGAAAAGCCCAAATGAAGGACAACGGCAAGACAATGACAGTCCACCGACATGGTGTGCACCACCAGATGAAAACTCTGACAATTTACCCAACCCTAGTGAACAGCAAGCTGCTAATGAGGATCTATCCACGGGATGTGAGACGAGTGACGACAGCATCCCACTTCCCATGCAAAAGGTGCAAGGTGACAGACCTCGCCTAGTGCGTACCGAGGCACTCGACGATCACGGTGGGACCACTGACGACTGCGGTGGCGGCGCACCGCTTCCACCCTCGATGGCTCGAGCCTCTCCACTGGTTGGTGCATTCCTGCATGTTCCGACTCCAGAAGTGCAGCTTCAGGGAATCTCGGCTGCCTCCAGTGAACCTGTTGGGACTCCGGACGGGGGGCATCGACGGAAGGCAGACCGGACTCCAGATGGGGAGCAGCCAAGCGCCGACTCTGATTTGCGCACGCCAGACCTTGCTCTGGACGGGCGGTGTCGCGGCCTCGGTGATGGCACGCTCAGGGTGACGGCGGATGCCACGGCGACAGGGAATGGATCGCGTGGCAGTCCCACTGGGTCGGCAGTGGCAACCAGCACCGGCGGTCCAAGATGGACACACCAATTCGCGCCATCGCCAGACGTTGATGCGAGCAACAATTCTCTCTCCAAGGCGACATGCTTCGACGTTTCTCTGCGGAGTCGCCCTTCCGGCACAGCAGGTGGCCGGAACCAGCGTGCACGGTCTCGGCCAACTTCCACATCTGGCACAGTCATCGCCTTGCATGATATTAGTGATGGTGCTACTTCGATGGCAACGACCCATCGGCTACAAGATGCCATCCACCACAAACATAAAAAGAAAAAAGACTCCACCTTGTTCCTGGCATGCAGGGCGGATGAATTGGTGCGTAGGCGCAATCAGCGAGCTTTGCGCCGCCTTCCACGCTCGCAACTGAACCGTACGCACACGCCGGATCCTCCACTGGTTCCCAAGGATGGCTTCGTGGAGATGCCACGGATCATGCCCCTTCCATCGCCGCCAGAACCAAACCACAGCCAAGGCACCACTAACAAAGATGTTGAATGTTATATTTGCACGAATAAAAAAACCAAGCACTGCACGAAGTACAACAAATGGTAAAGTAGAGACTTCGGCAACAGCATCACCTCCAACAGTCCAAGGTGAACCAGTGTGAACCCAAATCTCCACAGCTGAACCGGCTTGAGGACCAGCCCATTCTTGAGGCGGTCACCCATTAGACTGGACTTATAACGCTGTTCATACGTTCAAAAAGTCAAACACTTCTGTATTATAACCTGTTGTTGTTTATTGTTCCAGATATCGTCTGACCGGACCAATGTTCAAGTTTTTTTTTCTCTCGCATCCATGTTTTGTTATGGTACAACCTTGTTAGTGTGACGCACCCGACATCGCCCCATGTAAATAGTTACGTCATATACACACGCTGTACACAACACACACACACACTCTTAGATGCACTCACGACACAATTATATTTATAACCACGTAGGCACATATCTTTGTAAAAAGGGGGGATGTCATGATATTCAAACACACACATCATGATAGACACACCAACAGACAAATCAGAACACACAACACCACAACCAATGACAGAAAGATATAAAAGCACAGACACGACCCCCGGTGGTCAGTATTAGCTGCAGAGGAGGACCAGGACAGACCTACTACACGACACACTCAGGGAGACAGCACGTGCAGAGTATCCAGAACGAACTGTATTATAAGAGTTAAAATAAAATAGAGTTGTACCACATACAACTGTGTTGGCTCATCTGTGCACCAGAGCACCCAACACCACACCCATATCAAATAACCTTCCTGCCCATTACCTTAAATCTATGCCCCCTTTGACCCCTCCACTAAGAGGAAAGCTTCCTTCCTAACCACCCTATCTATGCCCCTCAATTTTATACATCTCAATCAGGTTTCCCCTTAGCCTTCATAGAAATCATAGAATCCCTGCACTGCAGAAGGAGTCCATTTGGCCCATCGAGTCTGCACATACCCTCAAAAAGGCACCCCAGATAGGCCCTCGTCTCTGCCCTATCCCCATAACCTCGTAACCCCACCTAACCTTTTGGACACCAAGGGGCAATTTTAGCATGGCTTCCACCTAACCTGCACATCGGAGCATCCAGACAAAATCCATGCAGACACGGAGAATGTGCCAACTCCACACAGACGGTCCCTCAAGGTCAGAATCAAACCTGGGCCCCTGGCGCTGTGAGGCAGAACCCTTGCCTTTAAAAATAGAGGCACAGTGTACAAAAGCCAGGATGCTGTGGTAAACATTTATATTGTATATCGTATGGCGCAGCTTCTGATGGGATTAGTGGGAACACCTTAGGAAAGAGGCAAGACCTTAGAGGGGATGCAGAGGTGATTTACTAGAATAGGAGGGACTTCAGTTACACAGGGATCCTCAAGAAGCTGGAATTATTTTCCTGAGAACAGAGATCAAGAGGAGATTTAATAGAAATCTTCAAAATCAAGAAGGATTTTGAGAGAGTAAACAAGGAGAAAGTGTTTACATTGGCTGAAGGGCCAGTAACCGGAGGACAGAAATTTAAGCCATTTGGCAAAAGCGACAGAACAGAGGGTGACAAGAATTATTTTACATAGCATAAGATGACAGAAGCACATTTAAAATTGGCTCTCAATATGAAATTGCATATATACTTTCAAGGAAGAAATTGCCACACTCTGGGAAGAGAACAGCAGTGTTAGACAAGTTGGATAATTCTTTCAATGAGCCAGCACCGTTTACGCTGGGCTGAATGATTTCCTTATGTGCTGTTATGGTATTTGGATGGGTTAAATGGCATTTATGTATCGCCCTAACCCGATTTGTAGTTAAGTGCTGGACAGCAGATAGCTCTGAGCTAACTTCTATTTAAAATAATAGAAAATGTTTCTTTGATTTCTAGTACCATGCCTGTATATGCAACTGTGACGTGCAGTTGTTACATTGAAAAAAATCTCTAATCAATTTATTTATCATGCAAACACTGCATGAATGGGAACCAAATAGGAGAAATTAATTTTGATGTTGCTTCAGTTTGTTAAGCATTCTGCAACATTCACTCAAAAAGTGCAGTCTAATCAAGGTTTTATACAGCTTCAGCTGAACTTTCTTACCATCTCTCTGGAAATAAAGCAAAGTGATTTTTTTTAATGGCCTTGCTAATCTGTGACACATCTTTTGTGATTCCCTTTGTTGCTCTACCCCACCTAGACTTGCAGCTTCCAAGAAATGAAACCTCTCTATTCTTCCTACCAAAATGTATTACTTCACATTTATCTATGTTGAACTTCATTTGCCAACCATTAGCCAATTTTGCAAGTTTATCAATGTCCTTCTGTAATTTATTGCAGCCTTCCTCAGTATTGATTATTCCCCCAATTTGATGTCATCTGCAAATTTAGAAATTGTTTTTGATTCTAAATTCCAAATAGTTAATGTTAATTGTAACCAGCAATGATCTCAGCACTGTTCCTTGTGGAACATGTTCTGCCAGTCTGAATAGCTGCCCTTTATCCCCACTCTGCTTTCCTTAATTCTCGGATTTAAGATTAATAATTGATGCAACATCAACTGCCATTGTGAAAGTGTGTTCCAAACTTCTTCCACCCTTTGCATGAAGAAATATTTCCTAATTTCACTCCTGAAAGTTCTGGCTCTAACTTTTAATCTGGCCCCCTAATCTTTTACGCCCAACCAGCAGAAATAGTTTCTCGCTATCCAGTCTATTCAATTTAATACCTTGAAAATCTGACTTTTTATCATTCCTCTTCAAAGTGACATGTCAAGAATGTGTCTTCTGACATTCTTCATTTTCCTACTCTCTCTTAAGGCAACAAGATGATTTCACTTGCTGTGAATATCATGCCCCCTAGTTCTGCTTTCACCCGCCAGTGGAAACAAGTCCAAGGGATGCAGATTTGATCCTTTATGGTGGACAAGTTAATACATCCATCACCAGATCTGATTCCGCTACAGAAAGTTCTAATAAGCTCTGTTTTTCTTTGACAAAACTTCCCACTATTCAAATTTTGAAATACAAAGAAACACCTCACCTTCTTAAATGACCTGTTTTGTAGTGCACACCTTTGCCTCCAATGTGAAACATGAGGAGCCCATGCACTTCTTTGTCACAAAGTAGGAGACCATTTGTTCAAGTTGCCTCTGCCGCTTCCCTTTCATGCATGACCAAATATCCTCCAATGTTCCCCACAGCCCTAGCCCTGTATTGGAATCTATCTCTGGTTTCTTGCCCTCTCCCATCATGCTTTCTCCAAGGCATATTGTCTATGAGACCACTCTTCTGCTGCCTTGACTTTATTTCCACTAGGCTGTTGACCACCACCTTCCCTTCCTACCCCAGTAATGCTGTTATTAACATGTTAATAGTTCCCCCTTTTGAGATGCGTGCCCTGTCTCTTTAAATCTGCTGTCATCACAAAAACTCACTATTAATCCTTTTGATCTTACAGCTACCATCCCATCTCCAATCTTCAACCTCCCTTTCAAAGCAACTTGCATTTATATAGCCCTTTTAAAATACCGAAATGTCCCATGCATCAAATTTAACAACCCTTTCTCCTCAAATCCTTGAACTGCTGTGGCCTCCCATATCCACCTATCTTTTCCACAATTCCGTCCCATCATAGAGTCATAGAATTTACAGTGCAGAAGGAGGCCATTCGGCCCATAAGTCTGCACCGGCCCTTGGATAGAGCACCCTACTTAAGCCTATACCTCCAGCCGATTCCCGTAACCCAGTAAACCCACTTAACCTTTTTTCGACACTAAGGGCAAGTGAGCATGGCCAATCCACCTAACTTGCACATCTTTGGACTGTGGGAGCAAACCACTGAAACAATTCTTATCAAAGTCACAAATGGCATTCTATGCGATTGTGACAAAGATAAATTATTACTCCTTATCCTTCTCGACCGATCTACAGCCTTCAACACCATTGACCGTACCATTTCCACCCACACCTCCTTCGACACCCAGCTAATAGATTATATTTGCATGGTTTCATTATCACCTATTGAATCACAGTCACTCCTGCACCGTTAACCCTGAAATACCCCAAGGATTAGTCTTTGACCCTCATCTATTTGTCACCTGCATGCTGTCCTTTGGTGACATTATCGTGCAATAGAGCATCAGGATCCATCTATGGCAGCAAAGGTCTGCCAATACTGAGCTCCCTCAAAATAAGGGGAAGTAGATTTAGGACTGAGTTTAGGAGGAACTTCTTCACCCAAAGGGTTGTGAATCTATGGAATTCCTTGCCCAGTGAAGCAGTAGAGGCTCCTTCATTAAATGTTTTTAAGATAAAGATAGATAGTTTTTTGAAGAATAAAGGGATTAAGGGTTATGGTGTTCGGGCCGGAAAGTGGAGCCGAGTCCTCAAAAGATCAGCCATGATCTCATTGAGTGGTGGAGCAGGCTCGAGGGGCCAGGTGGCCTACTCCTGCTCCTAGTTCTTAAGGGGGGTGGAGATGCAGACTATAGTGGGCAGAATGATGAGAAGAAAGAGAGTACTGGTTTTAATGGAGATAAGAGCAAAGTTGAGCATGGGGATGTGACTGAACAGATCAATAAATGCAGACATTCATATTTAGGGATCAAATATTAGCAGATAGTTGGAAATTTGAAAACATAGGCTGTTGACCACCACCTTCCCTTGACTTGAGGCAGTACTTTTTCCCTCGGGATAGACACAGAAGGAAGTTGGGTTGGGAGGGAGACATGGAGAAAGCCACAGTCCCTATTTTGGGCACATTCTACTCGTGTATAATTTGCAGTTTAAGGCTGCACAATATTAGTTTAATAAGGACACTTTGGGTAAAGGCATTGTTTTCTGTAGCACTGGACTCAGATAGGAGGTTCCATGTGTAACTTCCCAACTGAGTGGCAGCTGAGTTCATTTACTGACTTCAGATTCTCTGGGTGAGGACAAAGGAACAAAGCAATTTAACTTGCTGCTTCTGATGGCAAAACACTGACCAGGGCAGTAGAGTGTGCATGTATGGATGCCAGGTAAGAGAGCCTAAGAAAATTCATTTCTAAGGTCAACACTCACTGGATACTGGAGGACTGACTGAAGCCACGAGTCTTCTTCCAGCAAGAGCTAATGCCATCAGGAAAGGAGGAAGGATGAATAAATAAAACAGGAACACAAAAGTATTGTGATGGACGAGTTGCTATTCAATGTGAAACAAACTGCCTTCCATAAGAAATTCATGTATATTGATTGTGTATAATTAATTAATTTATTTTTCTTATAAATTTAGAGTATCCAATTAATTTTTTCCAATTAAGGGGCAATTTAGCATGGCCAATCCACCTACCATGCACATCTTTGGGTTGTGGGGGGCGAAACCCACGCAAACACGAGAGAATGTGCAAACTCCACACGGACAGTGACTCAGAGCCGGGATCGAACCTGGGACATCGGCGCCGTGAGGCAACCGTGAATTCATTGTGTATAATGCTGCTTAGGTTAAAAGTGTCCTTTTGACAATAGGCACATTAATAAAATTTATGTGATAAACAATGAGAAATATAGTAAAATTCGACATAAACCTTAAAAAAAATTAAAACACAAAGGAGCGAATATAATGAGATATTAGGATGTATCAGCTGTGTTTCATAAAGGGTGAATAATTAATTGTTACTATGGAAATATCAGACAATAATGCCACAATATAACCCAAGAGAATTTCTGCTGCATTAATGTTGTGTATGTGTGTGTTGTGGGGCGGGGGGGGCGGTTGCGCAGGACTGGAATGGCTAAATCCTGCAGGAATGGGCAGCACGGTAGCATTGTGGATAGCACAAATGCTTCACAGCTCCAGGGTCCCAGGTTCGATTCCGGCTTGGGTCACTGTCTGTGCGGAGTCTGCACATCCTCCCCGTGTGTGCGTGGGTTTCCTCCGGGTGCTCCGGTTTCCTCCCACAGTCCAAAGATGTGCGGGTTAGGTGGATTGGCCATGCTAAATTGCCCATAGTGTCCAAAATTGCCCTTGGTGTAGGGTGGGGTTACTGGGTTGTGGGGATAGGGTGGAGGTGTGGACCTTGGGTAGGGTGCTCTTTCCAAGAGCCGGTGCAGACTCGATGGGCCGAATGGCCTCCTTCTGCACTGTAAATTCTATGAATGTCACAGGTTTCAGGGAATAAAATAGGAAGTATTTCTTGTTGGCTTAAACACACGTTGATAGGCCAGAGTAGGATTATGATGACATAGTTATCATCATGCAAAACTAGAACAGTAACAGTATTAAGGCATTTGGTTTACCAGGCACTAACACATTTCTGAACCGATCCCCTTGTATTTCCAGATTTAGTCTCCAACTTAACACTCCCGAGTCTTGGAAAACTTAGCTTGCACCACATATTGTGTGACACTTTGCTATTCATTGGACCCGTAAGGCTTCCTTCCCAGCACATTTCCCCCCACCCCCACATCGATCTCTTGACTTTGCTCTAAAGTTTACTGTACATTGAGGAGATGATCGGTAACATGTTCATCTTCTTGAGGAGAAGTCTGAAAGTCTGATGGACATAATTGATACTTGAGGCAATGGGGGGTGAGGGGGGGGGGGGGTGACTAAGTAGTGTGGGCAAAAGGAGAAGCAAATTTAGAAAATTACGTTCCAACAAATCTATTAACAATTGCATTAACATCGGCTACACTGGCTGCATCGTGGAGTCTAACCAAACTTTTTTTAAAAATTGATCTTTACCGAGCAGTTTCCCCCCAATTTCTCCCCTTATCTGAATGATTTCCTTGCAAGGCTATTCTGATTCCGCTACAAAGGAATATGAGCGAGAGAACAATGTTCCTTTAGAAGATCCATCCTTCATTTGGGAAATGATTGATCTTTGTCTGGCACCTTCTGTAAAATAAAGCTGGGCCTCATGATCCAGGTGAATGGAGGAATAGGGCACGACTTTATTTGTTCTTGGGATGTGAGTATTTATGACTCATTCATTGCAGTGAGCCACTTTTGTGAACAGCTGCGTTAATTGTGGTGAAGATACTTGCACAATGCTTTGAGGTCGGGAGTTCCAGAATCTATACTCCCGTGATGATGAAGTAACATTGATATATTTCCAAGTCAGGATGGTGTGTGACTTGGAAATGAACAGGGGGCAGTATTTTTGGATGGCATGATTTCCTGCCCTGTCACCTGAAGTTTCAGCAGGAAAAGCATCCCAGACGAGTCCGGCTGCCCCACAGTCATTTAAAGTAGTTGAACCTCCACCCCTCACTTGGGAGGAAGCCACACCTCAGGGAGTTGCTGGCTAATGAGACAGCACTAGCAGCTGCAGTGACCAGGACTGGGACTATAAGCAGTCCCCAGATTCAAAGTTGTGGAGTCCAGGACCAGGTTGGCAATGGTGATCTCATGATTGCTTGGGAGATGAAATGAGAGAAGGGTGGGAGGAGAGAGGAGTGAGTATCCACAAGGATTTTTTCCGGGTCCTTAAGGGGGAGGGGGAGCAGCCCCAAGTCGTGGTCCACATTGGCACTAACGACATAGGTAGGAAAGGGGACAAGGATGTCAGGCAGGCTTTCAGCGAGCTCGGATGGAAGCTCAGAACGAGAACAAACAGAGTTGTCATCTCTGGGTTGTTGCCTGTGCCACGTGATAATGAGATGAGGAATAGGGAGAGAGAGCAATTAAACACGTGGCTACAGGGATGGTGCAGGCGGGAGGGATTCAGATTTCTGGATAACTGGGGCTCTTTCTGGGGAAGGTGGGACCTCTACAGACAGGATGGTCTACATCTGAACCTGAGGGGCACAAATATCCTGGGGGGGAGATTTGTTAGTGCTCTTTGGGGGGGGGGGGCGTTAAACTAATGCAGCAGGGGCATGGGAACCTGGATTGTAGTTTTAGGGTACGGGAGATTGAGAGTATAGAGGTATAGAGGTCAGGAGCACAGATTTGACTTCGCAGGAGGGGCCAGTGTTCAGGTAGGTGGTTTGAAGTGTGTCTACTTCAATGCCAGGAGTATACGAAATAAGGTAGGGGAACTGTCAGCATGGGTTGGTACCTGGGACTTCGATGTTGTGGCCATTTCGGAGACATGGATAGAGCAGGGACAGGAATGGTTGTTGCAGGTTCCATGGTTTAGGTGTTTTAGTAAGCTCAGAGAAGGAGGCAAAAGAGGGGGAGGTGTGGCGCTGCTAGTCAAGAACAGTATTACGGTGGCGGAGAGGATGCTAGGTGGGGACTCTTCTTCCGAGGTAGTATGGGCTGAGGTTAGAAACAGGAAAGGAGAGGTCACCCCGTTGGGAGTTTTCTATAGGCCTCCAAATAGTTCTAGGAATGTAGAGGAAAGGATGGCGAAGATGATTCTGGATAAGAGCGAAAGTAACAGGGTAGTTATTATGGGAGACTTTAACTTTCCAAATATTGACTGGAAAAGATATAGTTCGAGTACATTAGATGGGTCGTTTTTTGTACAATGTGTGCAGGAGGGCTTCCTGACACAATATGTTGACAGGCGAGGCCACATTGGATTTGGTTTTGGGTAATGAACCAGGCCAGGTGTTAGATTTGGAGGTAGGTGAGCACTTTGGGGACAGTGACCACAATTCGGTGACGTTTTTCGTTAGTGATGGAAAGGGATAAGTATACCCCGCAGGGCAAGAGTTATAGCTGGGGGAAGGGCAATTATGATGCCATTAGACATGACTTGGGGGGGGGGGGTAGGTTGGAGAAGTAGGCTGCAAGTGTTGGGCACACTGGACATGTGGAGCTTGTTCAAGGAACAGCTACTGCGTGTTCTTGATAAGTACGTACCGGTCAGGCAGGGAGGAAGGCGTCGAGCGAGGGAACCGTGGTTTACCAAAGAAGTGGAATCTCTTGTTAAGAGGAAGAAGGAGGCCTATCTGAAGATGAGGTGTGAAGTTTCAATTGGGGCGCTTGATAGTTACAAGGTAGCGAGGAAGGATCTAAAGAGAGAGCTAAGACGAGCAAGGAGGGGACATGAGAAGTATTTGGCAGGTAGGATCAAGGAAAACCCAAAAGCTTTCTACAGGTATGTCAGGAATAAAAGAATGACTAGGATAAGAGTAGGGCCAGTCAAGGACAGGGATGGGAAGTTGTGTGTGGAGTCTAAAGAGATAGGCAAGATGCTAAATGAATATTTTTTGTCAGTATTCACTCAGGAAAAAGAGAATGTTGTGGAGGAGAATGCTGAGACCCAGGCTATTATAATAGATGGCATTGAGGTACGTAGGGAAGAGGTGTTGGCAATTCTGGACAGGCTGAAAATAGATAAGTCCCCGGGGCCTGATGGGATTTATCCTAGGATTCTCTGGGAAGCCAGGGAAGAGATTGCTGAGCCTTTGGCTTTGATTTTTATGTCATCATTGGCTACAGGAATAGTGCCAGAGGACTGGAGGATAGCAAATGTGGTTCCTTTCTTCAAGAAGGGGAGTAGAGACAACCCTGGCAACTATAGACCGGTGAGCCTCTCGTCTGTTGTGGGTAAAGTCTTGGAGGGGATTATAAGAGACAAGATTTATAATCATCTAGTTAGGAATAATATGATTAGGGATAGTCAGCATGGCTTTGTGAAGGGTAGGTCATGCCTCACAAACCTTATTGAGTTCTTTGAGAAGGTGACTGAACAGGTAGACGAGGGTAGAGCAGTTGATGTGGTGTATATGGATTTCAGTAAAGCGTTTGATAAGGTACCCCACGGTAGGCTATTGCAGAAAATACGGAGGCTGGGGATTGAGGGTGATTTAGAGATGTGGATCAGAAATTGGCTAGCTGAACATTGCGGGCATTTAAAAGTTTATTGGATAAGCATATGGATGATAATGGCATAGTGTAGGTTAGATGGCTTTTGTTTTTTTGACTTCCCATGTCGGTGCAACATCGTGGGCCGAAGGGCCTGTACTGCGCTGTATCGTTCTTTGCTGTAAGGGACAGACCTGATGGGCAGGAGACTGTTGAGGGAGAAGCTCCACTCTCCCTCCCAATGCAGTCCCAACTTGTCGGGTTTCCCCAACCGCCGAGTTCCTCCCACCAGCCTCAAAATGGAGGCCACCTGAGAAACGGCCCTTAAATGGTCATTAACTGCACTTCAGGGCCTCAACTGGGCAGGCAAGCTGGCCTAGGATTTGCCAGTCCCCCATACAATTAAAGACAGGTCGGGGAGAGGAGAGGAAAGCAGTATGAAGGCCATCTGGGGATTCTACAGGCCATCGTATGCCTGTAAAACCGTCAGCTGGGGATTGAAAAGTCCTCTCAAGGTGTTGGTGCTGTTGCAATGCACCTTCTGGATGTTAAGGTTTGGGGGGTGCAGTTGAAGAAACTTTGACGAATTGATCGCAGTGCATCTTGTAAATGGAGCTCACTGGTGTGCTAACCTAGGAAGGAATTAATATGTAAAATGATTAATGGGGTGCCAATGATGTGGGCTGCTTTGTTCACAGAATCATGGGATTATTACAGTGCAACCATTCAGTCCGTGCCTGCACCATCTCGCGCACTGAGCAATTCACTTAGTACCATTCTCCAGTCTTCTTCCCATAACCTTGCACATTCTTCCTGGATAATAGTCTAATTGCTTTTTGAATACTTCGATTGAACCTGCCTGCACCATGCTAGCAGGCAATGCAGTCCACAACTTAACCACTCACTGCATGAAAAGGTTTCCTCTCATATCGCTTTTGCTTCTTTTTGCAAATTACATTAAATCTGTGCCCTCCAATTCTCAATGCTTTCTCGAGTGGGGACAGTTTCTCTCTATCGCGTCATGATTTTGAACAGTTCAAAAGAAATCCCCTCTCCGCTTTCCTTTCCCCAAGGAAAACAGTCCCTGTTGCTCCAATCGATCTTCATAACAGAAGTTCCTCATCCCTGGAACCATTCTCGTGAATAATTTCTGCATTCTCTCTAATGCCTTCTTTCCTATAGTGTGGAGTCAAGAAGTGGACGCAACACACCAACTGAGGCCCAACTAGTGTCTT
Source organism: Scyliorhinus torazame (assembly GCF_047496885.1). NCBI lineage: Eukaryota > Metazoa > Chordata > Chondrichthyes > Carcharhiniformes > Scyliorhinidae > Scyliorhinus > Scyliorhinus torazame. The sequence continues at coordinate 84,051,944 of NC_092727.1, forward strand.
ATACAAGTTCAACATAACCTCCTTGACTCTTTCACCCTATTAATAAAGCTCAGGATACTGTGGGCGAAATTCTCCCGAAACGGCGCGATGTCCGCCGACTGGCGCCCAAAACGGCGCTAATCAGACGGGCATCGCGCTGCCCCAAAGGTGCGGAATGCTCCGCATCTTTGGGGGCCGAGCCCCAACATTGAGGGGCTAGGCCGACGCTGGAGGAATTTCCGCCCCGCCAGCTGGCGGAAACGGCCTTTGTTGCCCCGTCAGCTGGCGCGGAAATGACATCTCTGTGCGGCGCATGTGCGGGAGCGTCAGCGGCCGCTGACAGTTTCCCACGCATGCGCAGTGGAGGGAGTCTCTTCCGCCTCCGCCATGGTGGAGACCGTGGCGGAGGCGGAAGGGAAAGAGTGCCCCCACGGCACAGGCCCGCCCGCGGATCGGTGGGCCCCGATCGCGGGCCAGGCCACCGTGGGGCACCCCCCGGGGCCAGATCGCCCCGCCGCCCCCCCCCCGCCCCCGCCACCTTGTCCCGCCGGTAAGGTAGGTGATTTAATTTACGCCGGTGGGACAGGCAATTTATCGGCGTGACTTCGGCCCATACGGGCCGGAGAATCGAGCGGTGGGGCCCGCCAACCGGCGCGGCGCGATTCCCGCCCCCGCCGAATATCCGGTGCCGGAGACTTCAGCAACCGGCGGGGGCGGGATTCATGCCAGCCCCCGGCAATTCTCCGACCCGGCGGGGGGTCGGAGAATGTTGCCCTGTATTCTTGTCCCACCTGACCTGCCACCTTCAATGGCTTATGCACATATACACCAATATCCCAATGCTCCAGCACCTCATTTAGAGTTGTATCCTTTATTTTCTTTTGTCTCTACAACGTTCTTCCCACCAAAATGAATCACTTCAGATTTCTCCGCATTGAACTGACCACCCATTCCACCAAATTTTCTGTATCCTTTTGAAGTATTACATTATCAAGCTCATTGTTTACAATGCTTCTAGGTTCTATAGCATTCATTCTGGATGGCGCTGAGATTTTTGAATGTTCTTGCAGCAGCATTTATCCAGGTGAGTAATAAGTATTCCATCACACAGCTAACTTGTGCCGTGTAGATGGTGGACAGATTTTGGAGTCTTGAGGTGAGTTACTAATTGCCGAATGCCCAGCCTCTAATCTGCTATCGTAGCCACAATAATTGTATGGCTGGTACAGTTAAGTCCTGGTCAACTGGTGACCTCTAGGATATTGATCCTAGCTTTTTTGAGATGGCCATTGTCTGGCACTTGTGTGGCGTGGATGCAACTTGACACTTATCAGCCCAAGACTGAATGTTGTCCAGGTCTTGCTGCATACAGGCACCAGCTGATTCATTATCTGAGGTGGTGTGAATGGTACTGAACATTGTGTAATCATAGATTTCATAGAATCCCTACAGTGCAGAAGGCCATTCAGCCCATTGAGTCTGCACGGACGCTCCGAGAGCACCCTACCTAGATCCACGCCCCCACCCTATCCTCATAATCCCATCTAACCTTTTGAATACTAAGGGGCGATTTACCATGGACAATCCAGCTAACCTGTACATTTTTGGATTGAGAGGGGAAACCGGAGCACCCGGAGGAAACCCATGCAGACACGGGGAGAATGTGCAAACTCCATACAGACAGTCACACAAAGCTGGAATTGAACACGGGTCCCTGTTGCTGTGGGGCAACAGTGCTAACCACTATGCCACCGTGCCATCAAGGACATTAGTTGGGTTTGTTCCACTTCCATAGTTTTCTTCAACACCTGCTGTGTTGGGATTCAAACTCAAATCCCCAGGGGTCTCTTGGTCACTTGATCCACTGTGCAACACTATTACACACTGTTTCCCCCATCATCAGCAAAGATCCCTACCTGGTGACCTTACCACAGTGGGAAGCTCATTGATGAACCAGCTGAAGATGGTTGTGCCTACATTACCTTGAGGAACTTGTGCAGTGATGTCCTGAGGCTGAGATGGTTGGGGTCAAACAATCAATTTTCATTATGATTGATAAGACTTGTATTGTGAAGTCTTCCCCACATTCCTCCCCAGCCCTGCCAGCCAAAATTCCAACTGAGCTCAATTTTACTCAGGCTCTTTGTAATAATATCATATCATAATTTTAAAAATCAAATCTCCTGATCCCTGTTTACGACAAATTTAGTTTTTGAAAGCTCTAGTCCATTAAAACTTCACAGACACAGAATTGATGGGTGTTGATACCATTAATGCTTTGGAGTTGGTCACTCAAAGTTGGAGCCAGTAATTCATGAGAGGTTCTATCAATCACACCAGGAGCAGTATAAGATGGACAGCACGGAAGAAAACAGGGAGAGAAAAAGAACAGTGAGAGGAGAACTTTTAACGATACATGCATGAAAAGAAGGTCCCGCCCAACAGAAATTGCATATCTTTCAGATACATAGATTAGCAACAGGAAACTGCAGCAGAAACCGTCCGTTAGTGCCACATAAAGGCCTGCAAACCAGGTATCAACTATTCCTAGAAATATGCTGTGGTAGAAAACCAAATGTATATTCAAAATAACAACCTGATAGAAAGGTAATTTGGTGCAAATAATCATTTCCAATTAATGCAAATTTGTTAAGTGAGGCAGTGACATGGCACACACACAACTCTGACAGTCTGGATCTACCCAAACGTTATTGGCATTTATGAAATCCCTGTATTTGTGCAGCAAGAAGCTGAAAGTATGAACTGTGAAAGTAAGTGAAAGTTATAAACACTCCCAAAAACCCACCATACCATGACCCTGTTTCATGTTACAATTCAGTCTCTAAAACAATGCACAAAAGGCGGCGAATCAGCACCACAGCTATAAGTCTGCGTCAGAGACATCTGATCAGTTGAAAATGTAATGGAGGCCAATGTCTGTTTCCATGAAGTAAAATGGATAGTTGATGTTAGAAGAATCTGATTTCGATTTACATGAATGACTGAATCAGAAACGCTCTCTGAATTGTCCAAATTAGAAGGGACAATCAATCGGAGGACAAGTGTAGTAACCATAAAATCAGTAGGGTATACACGGAAGTGGGTGGAATAGTGGCAGATTAAATTCAGAAGGGAAAATTAATCTATGTAAAGGCATTGCCAAAATGGCAACTTAAGTGCTCCATGAATGGCATTGAACAACAAAGCTGAGAGGGGTCTACGGGGTCTCAGCACCTTTTTTATCAGCTAGCATGTTCAACTATGATGGAGCAGCAACTGACAAAACAAATTAAATGCTGAATTATACAGTCAAAACAGTGGAATGCAAAGTCGAGAAAAATGCTGATGGTAAACACTGCTGTATTAGGGTCACACTGAGGCCGGTGGGCTCTACTGGTCATTGAGACAGAAGGAAGACATTCAATCACTGAAGACAATTTAGTTGAGAGTTGCAAGGTTGGTCCCTAATATCAGAGAACTGAGGTATGAGGAAAGACAGGAGAAACTTGAATCTTTATGCCTTGAAAGAGGCAGAGATGAAAAGCAAAATATCGACCTAGAAAATTATTTCAAACTGAACAATTAGCAAGGCCAGTGGTCACAATTGCAAAATAAACAAGCACATCATCAAATTCTACTTCACATAGTGTGGTCAAGACACAGAACAGGTTTCCATACGAAGCGCTAGAGGCATAAATTATGAAATCATTAAGAGGCAACTGGATAAGGAGCAAAAGGGACTTTCAGGTCTTTCAGAACAGATGTGGTGAATAGCCTCATTCATCTGCATTTCTTGCATGCCCTTGATAGTGCCAGTGACTTTCATCCCAATTTGGTTTCACTTGAAATATATGGGTCATGGAAAAAATCAAAATGAAAACAGAAATGGAGACATGAGCAAAACGTTTAAAATGGCTGCTGCAAATCACATGACCATTGGTATTTGAGCTGTAGACTGACTATGTCACCAGCGAATACCTTAATAAATTCACAACCACCCAGGAAATTCGCACATCTCTTCGATTAAGGATGGACGAACAAAAAAGACTGGACTTTTCAGACTGCCTGATTGCCTGCCTGTTTCATACTGAACAAAAAGGAAGCTTGAAATTCAGTTGGTGGCAGATGGAAGAAAATGCCCACAATCACTATCCTATTGTGCTACGATGACGGTCTCAAACCCTCAGAGGTGTGAACCAACAACAAAGAATGTGGAATCAACATGAACACAGCAACGTTTGGAAAAGGACTTGAACTCACAAAAAGTCGCATGGCAAGACAGCCATGTTTCTCTTTGTTCAAAGATTTAGCTGGGAGCTGTATGCAATTAATCCCATCAAAGCTATTGAACCATCAGTTCAGCCAGCCTGTGAAGCAGACAAGCTGCAAGAAATCAGGCAGCCGAAGTATGTAAAATGATCCAGTTAAAGTTCACCTGAGAACCAACCTTATAGAAATTCAACAATAAGACACCTCAGAACCTACTGTGAACTCTTCGCTTCACAAGACCTTCAGTTCAATTTTAAATCTTTGAAACCATCTGTGAAACAAGTCAGCCATGTGCGAGACCAAAGGTCATAGACCAAAGACTGAGATACCTATAATCTGTAAAAGTGCATGAACTTTATCTGTTATAAATAATTGTGTGTATAGACAGAGTGAGTGCGAGAGTGTGTGTGTGTGTGTGTGTGTATGAGATTGAATTTGGGGTAAACGTGCAAGAATAAATTATTTAGTTATAAATGCACAAAAGCTTGCTGCTGAATTATTTAACTGGGATAGACACTCCAAAGATAGGAAAAGACATACCTCTTTCCATGTAAAAATATACTAACCACGGTCGACAAAAGAGGACATATAATCTGTTCATGACAATAATAATCCACCTTTCTTAACATCAAAGTAATGTGAAGTATACTTTCTACCACAGCATGTTAATACTTAGTTTGTGGGTCTTCAGTGCAATTCTAGAAAATGATTGGCACACATTATTCCTGTTTATTTGTCTGCCTTAAGTGTCATCTGCGCCTCAGTTGGTAGAATTCAAGCCTGAGACGTCGAAATCTAGGCTGCCACTTCAGTGCTGTACCAAGAAACTGACTGCAGCACTATCGGAGATATTGCCTTTCAGACGTATCATTAAACTGAGGCACCATCTGCTCTTCCATGTGGACATAAACTATACAATGGCGTTATCAGAGACAGGCAAGGGTCCTGGTGTCCTGAGCAATGTAGGTCTTGCAATCGACTTCAATAAAAATATATTGGACTGGATTCTCTAGTCCCCCAGCCGCATGTTTCTCAGCAGTGCGCCTTTCGCTGATGGTTGAATTCTCTACTCCCGCCGCTTGTCAATGGGACCCATTGAAGCCACCCCATGGCACTGGGAAACTCGCAGACATGAGTGCGATGCCGGTGGGAGCAGAGAATCCCAATAGCTGGAGAACTCCGGCCATCATCTCATCATTTATCTCACTGGTTCATCTTCTGATTGATCTATGCCATGCACGCAAGAGGTGATACATTCAAACATCAACATTGTTTCAGATGTTGATTGAGCTCTATTTTTTATTTTCAGAACAGATTCACAATATTTACTACCTTTTCCAGTTTTACATGCCTTTTGAACCACAGCAATATTTTCTAGAAAATTCATTGTTGTAAAAGAAAGTCCAGATTCTAATTTTAAACTAATTAAAATCTTTTGCTAATATGTCATGGCAAATCTGCAATCTAATTTATAATAGAGAATTTACACAAAACCCCCCCAGAAATCATTCATAATGAGCTGTACAACGACACCATACTCAAAGGGATATTTAGAATTATTGGTACCATTAAAAACACTATTCCCTTTCTGGTTTTATGTTGTGCAAAAACTGCTTTGCTCGTAGCTCAGTCGATTATATCCCTTCTGGCTTAACCTAATTTCACTGGCGGCATCTCCCATTCATGTGAGCGTATGATTATAATTAATTATCTTGCTGCATTTTCATTTGTCATCTGATGTTTTCTCCAATTCTCTACCAGACCTGCTTGCCAAGGTTACTTCTGGTGTCCCTCTGTGCATTTGAGAACAGGAAACAAACTCGACGACTTAATGAGCACCCAACAATAATTTCCACGGCTCGTTTATCCATAATCACCGATGCAATTTAAAACTAAATCCTCGCTGTTTAGATTTTATTTAAAGGTGTAGTGCTTGATAACAGAAAAACAGTGCTGGCTGCTTACACAAAGGAATTTCATGAAAGCACAATGAGCACAAAAATGGAATGGGGGGGGCGGGGGGCTTCCAATGTTGTCTTACTTTTCCTGTGGGTTTACCTAACATGGAGCTCTGTGTCAAACATCATTGTTATGTGCAATATATGCTGCAATTATTCTCAAAAGTATTGCATTTCTCATTTCAAGATGCTTTCTCTAAGAGCAGGGCCAGCCGAACAGGTCTGCACGCTGCACTGAATACATAATTTCTTCATCAATAAATAAGCGGAGGTAAATTTAATAAAGACATGAAAAGATCCAGCAGGACTCACAAGAAACCCAAATACTAAACTCAGCTTGATTGAAAAAAAAATTATTGGTCAAGAAAAAGAAATGTGTCCATAAACCTACAGTGATTTACATAAATGATTAATCACAATCTATTGCCTGGGTAGTTTGAAGCCACCAAATAGGCCTCATTATTTAAATTGCTGATATTGAACTACTCTGAGCAACATCCCTTTTCAATATGCATATGTCTTTGCACATTTGAATTGATGTGGTGAAGCTGCAGGCAGCAATGTTCTCTGAATAATGTGATAGTGTAACTTTTGTGTTTCTTTGGGTAATTCTGACAAGACTAGACATCTCTAATCCACTGTATTAGGCAGGAAGCTGAACAGCATATATACTTACAGTGGCGCAGTCTTTTCAGCAGTTTAAGGACCATGTGCAATAAACAACAACAAAATAGTAGGGCTTAAGGCAGCACTCAAATTAGTAACCTTGATCTTTGCATCAAGCCCGGGATATGGGAATTAGATTGATGAGGTTCCTTTGATTTTAATGCGATTTCAGGTAGATAATGCAGATTAGGTTTCTTCTTCGTAGATCATCAAAAAAGGCACACATTTAACAAAGAATTCACATCTCGTGTGACAAAGTCATTTTCGGTAGTTTGATTTCTTCTAACCATCTTGCTCAACAGATTTATTCATCGAGTATCCCAACCTTGCAAAATTAAAAGATACCAGACCTGATCAGTGATTGGTGTTGACTGAGTTGACCTCAGTCAAGGTGGTGGGAGGACGTAAGTAGCTTTATGTTAGGAAGGCGAAAATTATTCACAGTTGTCACCTCCCAGTTGGCAGTGTGCATCAGTCAGTGTCAGGTGAGGACATCAGGGGCCTCAGCCGAGGGTGCACCCAAAGTTGAAAAACAAACCAAAGCTCTGTCAAGATCTCATGCATGAAGGATGACTAATTGACGATACACAAGATGACAAGGAGTATCTGTTCCACCATACAACTTGCATTTATATAGTACATTTAACGTGAAAAAATATCCTAAGGCGATTCACAGAGGCTCAACGAAAGCAAAAAGGAGGAGATATACTGGAATTTTACCAGCGATGAGGGATTTCAGTTACATGGAAAGAACAGGGAAACTGAGACTCTTCTTGTTAGAACAGAGAAATAAGAGAGATTAAACAGAGATGCTGAAAATTATGAAGGGCTTTGACAGAGCAAGTAGAGATGGACATTTTTTTACTCGCTGCAGGGCGGGTAAATACATATTTAAGGTAACTGGCACAAGTATCAGAGGTAAGAGGAGGAGAATGCTTTCTTTGGATGCAGCAACACTGGGCCGCACTGTTGCTTCACAGCGCCAGGGTCCCAAGTTCGATTCCCGGCTTGGGTCAGTCTGTGCGGAGTCTGCACATTCTCCGTGTGTCTGTGTGGGTTTCCTCCGGGTGCTCCTTACCAATCAGAAGGAGACCACTCAGCCCATCATGTCCACGCAGCTCTTTTTTGCGTAATCCAATCAGTATGATGCCCTGACCCATCCACATAGCCCTTTAAGTTTATTTGGCGAGCGCCCATCCAATTTCCTTTCAAAATTGTTGACTGCCTCCGTTCCACCACCCTCATAGTCAGCGAGTTCCAAGTCATTACCACTCATTCATTGCATAATAGATTTATTCACCATATTCCCCTGAATCTCTTTGCTGTAACATTAAACCTGTGTCCCATAGCATTTGTACTATCAACTTTTCATTGTCAACTATGTCTAAAACTGTTTGAATCTTGTACCAGATCTTCCTGCCACCTCCTTTGCTTCAAGGCAAACAACTGTGACTTCACAAAATTGCAGAATGGTTAGAGCAAAGAAGGAAGTGATTCAGCCCATTGTGTCTGTGCTGGCTCTCTGAAGGAGCAATTCACCTAGTGCCACTCTCTAGTCTCCAGCAAAGGGCAACAGAGCAGAGCCGCTGATTGGCTGTTGCGGGGAAAATTTGCATCAGTGCATTGCGGTCACTGTATCCAGAAGGTGGTTTGTGGAGGAGCTGTTGTCAAGTGACAGGTAAACCCCAAACACTTCTTCAGTGTTTCCCTCCCTACCTCCTCCTCTAACCAAAAAAAAAACAATCACTGTAAGGATCCCAGCCGAGTAAAGATCAAGAGGGAGACTCGAGGGCAGGTAGAAGTAGAAAGAAGTTGAACCATGACGTCACAGCCAGCATGTAAGTGATTGGCTGGTGACTGGCAAGTAGTTTTTCTTTTCCCTGAGGTGTGTTGATAAGGTAGGGGTTTTTTATTTCTATTTTTAATCGTGTGATTGGTAACAATTTTTCTTTTTTTTGCCTCCTTTTTCATTTATCTATTATTTGATATTATAGTTGGACTAAGTCAATCTTAAGATTAAACATGGCAGGAGATCTCAGGCCCGTGTTATGCTCCTCTTGCTCAATGTGGGAGCTCAGGGACGTGGCTGTTGTCCCTGGCTCCTTCACGCGCGGGAAGTGTGTCCAGCTGCAGCTCTTGTTGGACTACATGAAGGCTCTGGAGCTGTGGATGGACTCACTTTCTTGCATCCGCTATGCTGAGGAAGTCGTGGATAGCACGTTTAGCGAATTGGTCACACCACAGATTAGGATTTCTGAGGGAGAAAGGGAATGGGTGATCAAAAGGCAGAGAAAAAGCAGGAAGGCAGTGCAGATGTCCCCTGCGGTCATCTCCCTCCAAAACAGGTACACCATTATGGATACTGTTGGGGGAGATGGTTCACAAGGGGAAGGCAGCAGTAGCCAGGTTCATGGCACCGTGGCTGGCTCTGCTGTACAGAAGGGCAGGAAAAAGAGTGGAAGGGCTAAAGTCATAGGGTATTCAATTATAAGGAGAGTAGATAGGCGGTTCTGTGGTCGAAAACGAGACTCCCAAATGGTATGTTGTCTCCCGGGTGCACGGGTCAGGGATGTCTCAGATCAGCTGCAGAACATTCTGAAGGGGGAGGGTGAAAACCCAGTTGTCGTGGTGCATATAGGCACCAATGATATAGGTAAGAAACGGGATGAGGTCCTATAAGCAGAATTTAGGGAGCTAGGAGCCAAGTTAAAAAGTCGGACCTCAGAGGTAGTAATCTCAGGATTGCTACCAGGGCCACGTGGTAGTCAGAGTAAAAATGAAAGAATAGGCAGGATGAATACATGGCTTGAGAGATGGTGCAGGAGGGAGGGGTTCAGATTTCTGGGACATTGGGACCGGTTCTGGGAGAGATGGGACTACTACAAATTGGACGGTCTATACCTGGGCCGGACTGGAACCAATGTCCTTGGGGGTGCTTTTGCTAACGCTGTTGGGGAGGGTTTAAACTAATGTGACAGGGGGATGGGAACCAAATGAGGAGGTTAGTGGACAGTAAGGAGGTAGTAACTAAAGCCTGTAAGGAACTAGATCATGAAGTCAGCGTGACTAAGGGGAAGAGTAGGCAGGGAGCAGATGATGAACGCAAACGGACTGGTGGTCTGAGGTGCATTTGTTTTAATGCAAGAAGTGTAGTAGGTAAGGCAGATGAACTTAGGGCTTGGATTAGTACCTGGGAGTATGATGTTACAGCTATTACTGTGACTTGGTTGAGGGAAGGACATGATTGGCAACTAAATATCCCAGGATATCGATGCTTCAGGCAGGATAGAGGGGGAGGTAAAAGGGTGGCATTACTGATCAGAGAGGATATCACAGCTGTGCTGAAGGAAGGCACCATGGATGACTCGAGCAATGAGGCGATATGGGCAGAGCTCAGAAATAGGAAGGGTGCGGTAACAATGTTGGGGCTGTATTACAGACCTCCCAACAGCGGGCGTGAGATAGAGGTACAAATATGTAAACAGATTATGGAAAGATGTAGGAGCAACAGGGTGGTGGTGATAGATTATTTTAATTTTCCCAACATTGACTGGGATACACTTAGTGTCAGAGGTCTAGATGGAACAGAATTTGTAAGGAGCATCCAGGAGGGTTTTCTAGTGCAGTATGTAAAGAGTCCAACTCGGGAAGGGGCCATACTGGACCTGGTGTTGGGGAATGAGCCCGGCCAGGGGGTTGAAGTTTCAGTCGGGGATTACTTTGGGAATAGTGATCACAATTCCGTAAGTTTTAGAATACTCATGGACAAAGACGAGAGTGGTCCTAAAGGAAGAGTGTTAAATTGGAGGAAGGCCAACTATACCAAAATTCGGCAGGAGCTGGGAAATGTGGATTGGGAGCAGCTGTTTGAAGGTAAATCCACATTTGATGTGTGGGAGGCTTTTAAAGAGAGGTTGATTAGAGTGCAGGACAGACATGTCCCTGTGAAAATGAGGGATAGAAATGGCAAGCTTAGGGAACCATGGATGACAGGTGAAATTGTGAGACTAGCTAAGAGGAAAAAGGAAACATACATAAGGTCTAGGAGACTGAAGACAGATGAAGCTTTGGAAGAATATCGGGAATGTAGGACCAATCTGAAACGAGGAATCAAGAAGGCTAAAAGGGGTCATGAAATATCTTTAGCAAACAGGGTTAAGGAAAATTCCAAAGCCTTTTATTCATATATAAGGAGCAAGAGGATAACTAGAGAAAGGGTTGGCCCACTCAAGGACAAAGGAGGAAAGTTATGCGTGGAGTCAGAGAAAATGGGTGAGATTCTTAAAGAGTACTTTGCATTGGTAGTCACAGAGGAGAGGGACATGACGGATGTTGCGGTTAGGGGTAGATGTTTGATTACTCTAGGTCAAGTCGGCATAAGAGGATGTGTTGGGTATTCTAAAAGGCATTAAGATGGACAAGTCCCCAGGTCCGGATGGGATCTATCCCAGGATACTGAGGGAAGTGAGAGAGGAAATAGCTGGGGCCTTAACAGATATCTTTGCAGCATCCTTGAACACGGGTGAGGTACCGGAGGACTGGCGAATTGCTAATGTCTTCCCCTTGTTTAAGAAGGGTAGCAGGGATAATCCAGGTAATCATGGTTATGGACCGGTGAGCCTGACGTCAGTGGCAGGGGAGCTGCTGGAGAAGATACTGAGGGATTGGATCTATTCCCATTGGGAAGTAAATGGGCTTATCAGTGATAGGCAACATGGTTTTGCACAGGGAAGGTCATGTCTTACCAACTTAATAGAATTTGTTGAGGAAGTGACAAAGTTGATTGATGAGGGAAGGGCTGTAGATGTCATATACATGGACTTACGTAAGGCATTTGATAAGGTTCCCCATGGTAGGCTGATGGAGAAAGTGAAGTCTCATGGGGTCCAGGGTGTACTAACTAGATGGATAAATACCTGGCTGGGCAACAGGTGACAGAGAGTAGTAGTGGAAGGGAGTTTCCCAAAATGGAGAACTGTGACCAGTGGTGTTCCACAGGGATCCGTGCTCGGACCACTGTTGTTTGTGATATACATAAATGATCTGGAGGAAGGTATAGGTGGTCTGATTAGCATGTTTGCAGATGACACTAAGATTGGTGGAGTAGCAGATAGTGAAGGGGACTGTCAGAGAATACAGCAGAATATAGATAGATTGGAGAGTTGGGCGGAGAAATGGCAGATGGAATTCAATCCGGGCAAATGCGAGGTGATGCATTTTGGAAGATCCAATTCAAGAGCGAACTATATGGTAAATGAAAAAGCCCTGGGGAAAATTGATGTACAGAGAGATCTGGGTGTTCAGGTCCATTGTACCCTGAAGGTGGCTGCGCAGGTCGATAGAGTGGTCAAGAAGGCATACGGCATGCTTTCCTTCATCGGAAGGGGTATTGAGTACAAGAGTTGGTAGGTCATGTTACAGTTGTATAAGACTTTGGTTCGGCCACATTTGGAATACTGCGTACAGTTCTGGTCGCCACATTACCAAAAGGATGTGGATGCTTTGGAGAAGGTGCAGAGGAGGTTCAGCAGGATGTTGGCTGGTATGGAGGGCGCTAGCTATGAAGAGAGGTTGAGTAGATTCGGATTATTTTCATTAGAAAGACGGAGGTTGAGGGGGGACCTCAATGAGGTCGACAAAATCATGAGAGGTATAGACAGGGTGGAGAGCAAGAAGCTTTTTCCCCAGAGTGGGGGACTCAATTACTAGGGGTCGTGAGTTCAAGGTGAGAGGGGAAAAGTTTAAGGGAGATATGCGTGGAAAGTTCTTTACGCAGAGGGTGGTGGGTGCCTGTAACGCATTGCCGGCGGAGGTGGTAGAGGCGGGCACGACAGCGTCATTTAAGATGTATCTAGACAGATACATGAATGGCCAGGGAGCAAAGGGAGACAGATCCTTAGAAAATAGGCGACAGTTTTAGATCTGGATCGGCGCAGGCTTGGAGTGCCGAAGGGCCTGTTCCTGTGCTGTAATTTTTCTTTGTTCTTTCTTCTCTCTCTAACCCTGCAAATTCTTCCTCTTCAGATAATTCAATTCCTTCTTGAATACCTCTATTGAACCTGCCTCCACTGTACTCTCAAGCAGGTCATTCCAGATCCTAACCACCGCTGCATGAACAAGTATCTCATGTCACTATTTATTCTTTCACCAATTACTTTAAATCAGTGCCCACTTGTTCTCCAGCTTCTAACTCGTGGAAACAGGTTCTCCCCATCTACTCTGCCCAGATCCCTCATGATTTTCAATACTTGAATCAAACCTCTTCTCAGCCTGCTTTTCTCCAAGAAAAACAGTCCCAACTTTTCGAATCTGTCTATGACTGAAATCCCTCAAGTTGCGAATGATTTTCGAGAATCTTTCCATGCACTCTCTCTAATGTCTTCACATCTTTTTTAACGTGTGGCATCCAAACCTGGATCTAATACACCAGTTGAGCTTGAACTAGTGTTCTGTACAAGTTTAGCATAACTTCCTTGCTTTTTCACTTCATGCTTTATTAATCATGCGCCATAACTGCTCTGCCACTATCACCTATATACCTAGGTCAATCTGTTCCTGAATCTCTTTAGAATTGTATCCTTTAGTTTGCATTGTCTCCCCATGTTCCTCCTACCAAGATGAAGCACTTCACACGTCTTTGTATTCAGTTTCATCTGCCACCTTTCTGCCACACCACCAACCCACCAATGTCCTTTTGAAGTTCTATACTATACTCTTCACAGTTCACAATACTTCCCAAGTTTTGTATCGTCTGCAAATTTTGCCCTGTACGATAAGATGTAAGTCATTAATATATATTGGGAAGTGTAGGAATCCTAATACCAACCCGAGCAACTCCACTATAAACCTTGTTCTAGACCGAAACTCATTCATTAACCACTACTCTGTTTCCTGTCATTCAACCAGTTCCATGTCCATGTCGCTACATGCCCCTTTTATTGCATGAGCTCTACCTATGCCCACGAGTCTGTTGTGTGGCATTTTACCAAATGTCTTTGGAAGTTCATATGAATCAATAATATTACCCTCAGCAACTCTATTACTTTATCAAAAAAAACCCTGTAGCTTGTTCCCCTCAATCCTGGAACTATTTTGATAAATCTCCTCTGTACTCTCTCAAGGTCCTTCACATCCTCTATAAAATGTGATGACCAGAACTGGACACAATAAATTTGTTGTGGCCTAGCCAGAAGGTTTAGCCCTGACAAATCAGGAATCTCAGGTTAGGTTAACAGAAATGAACACATGAAATAGGAATTCAGCCCCTCAAGCCTGTTCTGCAATTTAATTAGATCTTAGCTGATTTGCAACTTCATCTCATCAATTTACCTTGGTTCTTCAGCCGTTAATACCATTGCCGAACAAAAATCTATCAATCTCTACTTTGACATATTCAATTAACATAGCCTCAGCAGGTTTTTGGAGAGAGGTTTCCAGCTTCCTTTGTGCGAATTGCTTCCTGGTATCACCCCGAGCCATTTGGCTCTAATTTTAAGGTAATGCCCTTTGTTCTGGACTCCTTCACTCTTGGAAATTCTCTCTCTCTCTACCCATCCTATTAGTAATCATTTAAAATTCAATCAGATCACCTTTTAATGTTCAAAACATAAGGGAATACAAGCCTAATCTATGTAATCGGTCTTCATAATTTAACCCTTTCCGATCCATTATCGTTCTGGTAAATCTGTGCTGCGCCCCTTCAAGGAAAACATATCCCTTATGATGTGCAGTGCATAGAATTGAACGCAGCACTCTAGATGTGTTCTGAACAAAGTTTTACATAACTATTCGCATCTTCCAACTTTTTGTAGCCCAACCCTCTGGAAATAATCCTTTTTTCAATGTTTTGTACCTATTCACCAGCTTCAAATGATTCCTATACTTTGGACCTCAAAATTTCCCATGGTTTCTAGTTTCCCACCATTTGAAAAACATATTCAGATCCATCTCTCTTAGGTCTAAAGTGAATCACCTCACATTTCTGCATATCCAACTGTCGAAGGATCTTCCCACTCACTTAATCAATCAATCTTTGGATTTTATACCCCCATCTGCATTACTTTCTGTGCCAGCTACTTTTGTTTTGTCAACAAACACGGACACATGGTTCATTATTCCTTCATCCAAAATATTTAGTGAATTTGGGTGGCATGGCAGCACAGTGGTTAGCACCGTTCGATTCCCGGCTTGGGTCGCTGTCTGTGCGGAGTCTGCACATTCTCCCCGTGTCTGCATGGGTTTCTCCGATGTCTTCCCACAGTCCAAAGATGTGCAGGTTAGGTGGATTGGCCATGCTAAGTTGCCCTTAGTGTCCAAAAAAATGTTAGGTGGGTTACTGGGTTACGATAAAAGGGTGGAGGTGTGGGCTTGGGTGGGGTGCTCTTCCCAAGGGCCAGTGCAGACCCAATGGGCCAAATGGCCTTCTTCTGCACTGTAAATTCTATGATTCTATTAAATGTCTTGGCTCTAGTAAAGGCTCTTCTGGAGGACACTGAGTCACATGCTGACAACTGGAGAACACATTATCCCTACTCTCATCTTCTCCTATCTTCTACCCAATAAGGGCAGCACGGTAGCACAGTGATAGCACTGTTGCTTCACAGTTCCAGGGTCCCAGGTTCGATTCCCGGCTTGGGTCACTGTCTGTGTGGAGTTTTCCACCCACAAGTCCCAAAAGGCGTGCTTGTTAGGTGAATTGGACATTCTGAATTCTCCCTCAGTGTACCCGAACAGGTGCCGGAGTGTGGCGACTTGGGCCTTTTCACAGTAACTTCATTGCAGTGTTAATGTAAGCCTACTTGTGACAATAAAGATTATTAATTCCCTCCCCATATTAACAGGTTACCTACACTTCCAAGCACCCTTATTGTTGTTAAAGGTTAATTCTTGTGTGTTGAAAACACTGTCTTTGGCAGTAGCTGGATGAGAAACAAAATGCAAATGCACTTGTATTTGAGCAATGTTAGAGCCTGAAACAGTACAAGGTCTTTGCAGGGCTACAGCTTCTGGATAAGAGATGCAAGGTCTGCTTAAATGAAGCGCAGCAGAAGCAAGAGAGGAGATGGCTGATGTAAGTATTCTAAAATTACACTTCACCAAGACAATGGTGAGATGCCTGTCCCAGAATAGGATAGTTACATGAGTGCATATTGATAGATTAAAGGATGTTGGAAAACTTTGTATATAAATATAGTCATGTTATACATTTCAGTCTTTAGATATCAATGGCTAGTCGAGATGATTGGGAGGGGAGCAAAGCCAGAAAGCAGCCACAAGAGCCTGGATTGTGTCACCATTCCTGTGGTGCATGATGATTTTCTGGTTTGCATCAGTCCACCAGCAAGTCCGAAGGGGAGAATGAGGTGAATCCGGCTGGGGGTCTTTTGTATAGATGAGCATAATTTTCACTTGTTATTCTGAGAAGGTGCAATGAACAAATGCTGCGCCGATATCCTCATATGCAAAGCAGTGATACGTATACTGGACAGATCTATATTTTGTTGCAAGGCAGGAAATGCAGTACGATACTCCAAGTAAAAACTGATTGCTCCTCTTTGTTTCATTGAATCTGCTCTTGCTTAATATTCGTAACCTTGCATATCGGGTCATGTTTTAAATAAAGCATCAGTGTTCGAGTACGTACCCCTCTGAAATCATTTATATGCATGTGTGTTTGAAATTTCAGTAATATGATTCCTTGTGGAGAGTGAGGGAAGGCATCATTCCAGGAACTGCACAAGATGAATTGAAACCACCCCCATCCCCTCGATTTTAATCACATGGTAGTTCACTGTCATGTCCCTCACCCACACTTCATATCCCTTCAGCCCCAAACAGCATGAGGCTGTCACAGGAAATATACACAGCATCGATCATGCTCGCCAGTCACCGAAAATGGAAATGAGAGATATTGTTTAAAGTCACTGGAGCGTTGAGGGCAACCTCTTGACCTTTTGAATAACGACCTTGCATTTAAAATCCATTCACCACCAAAAATAAGCCATTTGCACCAAATGCCTGCTGGAGAACTGAATTAGCATTCAATTTATTTAGAAGATTACCTGAGCTGCAAGATGAGACCTGCATCTGGCAGTGCTAAATCATTCTGATTCTTTAGCGAAGTGGAATTTTTCTTTTATAATTATGCTTCTCCCTTTCGTGCCCTCTCTCTTCAAGATAGATAGGCATGATCCAATGGTCTGTAAACCTGACAATTGCTGAGTACTGGTATGATGGAATGCCACAAGGAAGGGTGAATAAAGTAGGTTTATGTAAAATTACTTTGATGGTCTGGAGTGTTACGCAATTTACTTCCAGAGGCAGGCCACAGACTTAAACTTTTGAGATGCTCTCCTCGTGAGACTGCAAGAGTAGGATTGGGTTCATGGTCTACTGGAAAGGGCCGGTTTCTAATTCCCTGCTGCTTTATTTCCCCCAAATAATTGCGTACAATTTTTAAACCAGGGGACACCGTCTCAAAATAAGGGAGAGGCCACTTATGATTGGGGAGGGAAGGAATTTCACCTAGAGAATGATGACTCTTTGGAATTCTCCACCACTGAAGGAGTGGTGTGTTCAAGATGGACTTCGGGTGATGCCCATGGAGTGAATGGTCGCACACAGGGCAGCTCCGGCTTGAAGGCGTTGGTTTGGGCATTTTATACTCGTTAGTGGGGTAGCTCCAGCATGAAAGTGGTGCAGAAGGTGTAGTGGGAGAGGTTCTCCCCAAGACCCAGCAAAAAATAGTTAAAAACCTGGCTAAGGAATTGGAGGGGACCTGTGGTGCAGCAACAATTGCTTGAATGGCAGAGGGGGAAAGATGGTTGCCAGTGGGAAAGGCCCAGATGGAGCAGTTGATGCCTTCATCAAGGAGTAATTTCACCAGCAAAGGAAGGAGATGCATGGCGACTGGTCAAAGGCCATTGAGGGAGCAGTAGCACATCTGTGAGGATCGATGGAATGGGTGGAGAAGTGCCTCTAGGTGCAAGGGGCGATGATACGCGAGGTGGAGGTGGTGGTGTCCAACCAGAGCGGTCAGATTGTATCCTAGGCGGCAGAGGTGGGGGATCTATGCAAGTCACTGCAAGTGAAGGTGGCGGAGCAAGAGGACAGGTTCAGGCGGCAGAACTTGTGAGTTGTGGATATGCCAAAAGATGTGGAAGGAATGAACACCACAAAGTATGTGTTGAAGATTCTGGCTGGGTTATTGAAGGAGAGCGTGCTGGCCAAGGCACCAGGGGTGGATGGGCCCACAGGTCAAGGGGTGGACGGGGTGGCCAAGGCCCCAGGGGTGGACGGGGCCCAAGGGAAGAGTGGGAGAGCACTTGATTCGGGTCTTTTGGGAGAAAAGGGGTTTCGCGAAAAGGTGAGGTGTTGACGGCCACATTCTGGGAGGTGTTGAAGTCGATTGCCCGAGGGAAGACTATCTTGTGCAAGGTGCACATGGATAGGAGGAGGGAGGAGCATAGATGGCAACTGGATGGGATAGTCGAGGTGGCTAGGAGATACTCGGGGGGGCTCCCACTAAAGAGCTGTTGGCAGAGAGAAAGACGTTACAGGGGCAGTTGGATAGGTTGACAACAGGAAAGGTGGCGGGGCAGTTACGGAGGGCAAGGGGGGCGCCTCAGGATCGATCAGCTTCCCCGTGGAGTTTTAAAAGACGTTTGTGGCACGTTTAGTGAGGTGTTGGCGACGGGTGAGTTGCCAGAGACGTTGACATTGGCGTCAATCACACTAATCCCAAAGAAGGGGAAGGATCTGTTGGAGCGTGGGCCATTTTGGCTCATTTTGTTGTTGAATACGGATGCGAAAGTACTTGGCTAAACTGTTGGGGAGGGGTGTGGAGGATGGAAGGATGTGTGCCAGGCGTGAACTCTGAGGATCAAACGGGTTTTGTAAAGGGCCAGCAGCTTTCTAGCAAAATCAGGAGGCTGCTAACTGTGGTTCTGACTCCGTCAGAGGAACAGGTGCTGGAGGTTATTGTTTCTATGGATGCGGAGAAAGCCTTTGATTGGATGGAGTGGAGGTATTTATTTGAAATTTTGGGTAGGTTTAGATTTGGCCCAAAGTTCATTGCGTGGGTGTATCTGTTGTCTGTATCCCTGATCGCAAGCGTACGTACGTATGAGATGAGCTCAGAGTGTTTTGGACTGCATAGGGGAACGAGACAGGGGTGTCTGTTGATGCCACTGCTGTTCGCACTGGTGATTGAGCCCTTGGTGATGGCCCTCTGGGGGTCTGTGGAGTGACAAGGGATTGTGAGGGGGAGCAGGGAGCACCGGGTGTCGTTCTTGTTTGTGTTGGACCCCCTGGAGAGTATGGGTAGGATCATGAGAATATTGGAAAGGTTTGGGGCCTTTTCTGGGTATAAGTTAAATGTCGGGAAGGTGTTTCCTGTGGATGCGGCGGGGCTGGGGGCCAACTTGGAAGTATTGCCGTTCATGGTAGCTAGGGAAAGGTTCATGTATTTGGGGATTCAGCTGACGCGGG
Source organism: Scyliorhinus torazame (assembly GCF_047496885.1). NCBI lineage: Eukaryota > Metazoa > Chordata > Chondrichthyes > Carcharhiniformes > Scyliorhinidae > Scyliorhinus > Scyliorhinus torazame. The sequence goes on from NC_092727.1 coordinate 84,071,305, forward strand.
AATGGGATGTTAAGTAATGGGTTAAGAGACATTGCAATTAGTTGTCTCAATTATGTTAAGTATCCATTAATTGACACTGATATGTAAAGGGGCTTCAGGTGGCCTCTGTCAGGTGATGTGTAGTTAGAGTTTTGCGCAAAGTCTGTGGGAATGAAATAAATGTGTGTTGGTGAAAAAGGAACAGAACTTTAGACTATTCATATCACAGCAACTAAAACGTCTAACATGGGTACGATGCAAAGGTGGAATTTGACAATGTTGGTGGAGGAGATTAGGGGAAATTATAAGAGATGGAATACATTACACCTGACACTGGCAGGGAGGATGCAGATGGTAAAGATGAATGCGCTGCCAATGTTCCTATTTGTTTTCCAGATCCTCTCGATCATTCTCCGAAGCCTTCTTCTGGAAGTTGGAGATAGTGATCTCGGAGTTCATATGGGCAGGGAAGGTGCCAAGGGTAAAGAATGCTCTGTTACAGAGGCAGAGACAGAAATGGGGGGGGGGGGGGGGGGGGGGGTGCCATTACCAAACCTGCTGCACAATTATTGGGCGGAAAATACCTAGAAGATGGGGCGATGGTGAGGGGCGGAGTGGGTCAAGATGGAGGAGTCGTCCTTTTTAAAAAAAATAATTTCTATTAAAGGTTTTCATAAAATATCAAGAACAAAATGAAAACGAAACCCAACAGGGTTAAGTACAAAACACAGTCCAAAAAAACAACCCTCCATACCCTCCTCCCCCCGTACATAAATAATAAATTAACATTAACACCCCGACTTAATACAACAAGTATATACACCCCCTCAGACCCTCCAGTGTAAATAACAAAAAAATAAAAATAAATAAAGTGCCCCCCCCCGCCCCCCCGAGTTGCTGCTGCCACTGAGCAATGTCTACCACTTGCCAGGAAGTCTAAGAACGGTTGCCACCGCCTAAAGAACCCTTGTACCGACCCTCTCAAGGCAAATTTCACCCTCTCCAACTTAATAAATCCCACCATATCGTTGATCCAGGATTCCACGCTTGGGGGCCTCGCATCCTTCCACTGAAGAAGAATCCTTCACCGGGCTACCAGGGACGCAAAGGCCAGAATTCCGGCCTCTTTCACGTCCTGCACTCCCGGCTCCTCTGCCACCCCAAATATTGCGAGCCCCCAGCCCGGCTTGACCCTGGATCCTACCACCCTCGACACCGTCCTCGCTACACCCTTCCAAAATTCCTCCAGCGCTGGGCATGCCCAGAACATATGGGTGTGATTTGCTGGGCTCCCTGAGCACCTAACACACCTGTCCTCACCCCCAAAAAAATGACTCATCCTTGACCCAGTCATGTGTGCCCTGTGCAGCACCTTAAACTGTATGAGGCTGAGCCTTGCACACCATGAGGAAGAGTTCATCCTCCCCAGGGCATCTGCCCACGTCCCTTCTTCAATTCCTCATCCCACTTACATTTTACCTCCTCCTCCTCCTGCATCACCTGGTAAGTTTCCGAGATCTTCCCCACTCCCAGCCACCCCCTGAGAGCACCCTGTCCTGTACTGTGTGTGGCCGTAGCCGCGGGAATTCCACCACCTGCCGTCTGGCAAACGTCCTTACCTGTAAGTACCTGAAGGTGTACCCCAGGGGTAGCCCGTACTTCTCCTCCAGCTCATCCAAGCTCGCGAACTTCCCGTCCACAAACAGGCCCCCACCTTTCATCTCCCTGCCCTGTGCCACCCCGCACACCCTCCACCTGTTCTTCCTGGGGCGAACCGGTGGTTCCCCCATAATGGGGTCCCCGCCGAGGCCCCCACTTCCCCCCCGTGCTGCCTCCACTGCCCCCAAATCTTGAGGGCAGCCACTACCACCGGGCTCGTGGTATACCTCCTTGGAGGGAGCGGCAGCGGCGCCGTTGCCAGCGCCCCCAGACTTGTACCCACACAAGACGCCGTCTCCAGCCTCTTCCATGCAGCCCCCTCCCCCTCCATCACCCACTTGCGCACCATCGTCGCATTGGCGGCCCAGTAGTATCCACAAAGGTTGGGCAGCGCCAGTCCCCCCTTACCTCTACTCCACGAGATGGAAGGGGAGTCCTGTGGGGGATCCAGTCTGAGGGCAATGGTTACAGCTCCATTGCTATTAGTTCTGGGGAAGTATACAGGGAGCCTGGTGGTGCTGTCATCGGTAAGGGTGTGGAATCAGCTGAGACATTTTAAGTTGGAGGAGATGTTGGTGTTGACACCGCTGTGCGGAAACACGTTTAAGCCAGGGAAGATTGATAGGATGTATGGGAAGTGGAGGAAGGCAGAGCTGGAGAGGGTTAGGGACTTTTATTCGGAAGGAAAGTTTGCAGGTCTGGATGAGTTGCAGGAGAGGTTTAAGCTACCGAGGGGGAGTGAATTTAGGTGTATGCAGGTGAGAGACTTTGCTCGAAAAGATTGGAGGGCGTTTCCCAGGTTGCCGGAATACACTTTATTCTTACAGGGAACAGATCAGTCCGAGGGGGAGTCGTTGAGGAGTCTTGTAGCTGTGGGGAGGTTCTTCCAGGGAGTGGCCGATGAGTGCGAGGAGTGTGGGCTTGGACCAGCGAATCTTGCAAACATGCTTTGGGGTTACGAGAAGCTGGAGAGATACTGGAAGGTGGTGTCATCTAAGATTCTGGGGGTGGAGGTGAGGCCGCACCCAATGGTGACAATTTTGGGGGTATCGGAAGTGACTGAGCTTCTGAAGGGGAAGAGGGCCGATGTTGTGGGGGGCTTGAACACCTTTCTCCGGTTGGAGAAGATTATGTTTGAGTTGAGTGGGTCAGTGGAGGGCTTTGTGATACAGTGTAAGTTGTTCATGACGATGTTTGAGGAACTGTTCGTTGCGGGTGGGGGCAGGGTCTTGAAGGCGTGTAAAGGGGAAAAATTGTACAAGCTATGGACTGTGATTTTGTGGAGTGTGTTTTTTTATGTGTTGCTGTTTTACACATGTTTGGAATAAGGTTCATTTCAAAAACAGTGTTCAAGACAAAGACTAATAGATTTCTAAATGTTAAAGATATCAAGGGATATGGGGATAGTGCGGGAGAATTACACTGAGGCCAAAGATCGAGTTGAATGGTGGAGCAGGCTCAAGGGGCCGAATGGCCTACTCATGTTCCTTATTCCTTCTCATGTACATTTGGAAAATTAAACTCCTCATTTTCAGGGCCCAGTCTCTTGCCATTATTTTCCATCCAGCTCCCTGCCATCTCTCAGGCAGAACAAAACCATGCACAACATCAACATTGTGCTTGAACCTGAGCTAAGCTTCAAATCGCACATCAAGATCACATGCTTCAATGTCTGCAAAATGTCCAACCCCACTATTGTAACATTTATCTATGCCTTTGTTAGCTCCACAGTCAGTTTCTCCAACACACTCCCTCCATAAGCTCCAATGGATTGATCTCAGCTGTCTGCACCATATCTGGGTCACCCATCACCTATGTACCCCACTCCCTGGAAAATCACCCATCACCTATGTTAGTTCGCTCCTTGTCAACATCTTCATTGTAAAATTTTGATCCTCATTTTCAAATCCCTCCATAATCTAGGCCCTGCCTACCTTTGACATATGCGCCAGCCATGTTATCTCCCCACCCTGCATATCCTTTGAACCTCTGATACCAGACTGTCCCCTCCCTTGGCTCCAATACTAGCAGCAGAGCTTTCGGCTACTTTGGCCCCGCTCCCTGGAAAATGTTTCTACTTTCTCCGCCTGATAAACTACCGTGTTGATGTAGCCTTCGAACACGTAGTCTAATCTCTCAGCCATAGCTTGATATGCCTTTTATATTATTTCCAATTGGGACATTTTGTATGCAAAAACACGAAATAAATGCAAGCTGTTGTCAAACTAAGTAATACTACAGATACCTGAAATGAACATAAAGCACATTTAATTTTATTTAAAAAAGACTCAATTCTATTTACACAATGAACAAATATTTCCAGACAGTTAAAATACTCATGGACACTATCCCAATCTATGGAAATGTCATTATCATTGTCATTCTCCCTGGGGTGTGCTCAGGACAAGGTTAAAAATTCCGAATCAATAGACTGCTCTCCCATCACTGAAAGGGTTTAAATGTTTTTTCTGCTCATCAGTTCTGCGTGACTTGACTTACAGCAATTGTGAAAAAGTGGCACATCCTGAGAAGCCACCATCACTCCACTACAACTGGCTTAAAATCAATAGCTAGTTGGAAAAAGCCTGAGGCACAGAGCAATGACAGAGTAACTATCTGAAAAAGCTGTTGATGCGCACATGTAACAGGCCGACTGTATACTCAGTGGACACTTGAGCAGCTGGATGGTAACATCAAATACTTCCTGCAGGATACTCTGCCAGTGCTGCGCAACATTTATGTCCTGCAGTTGGGTAGTGTATTCTCTCAGTTCTGGCCCTAAAAAATGCCTCGAGGGTGGTTTAGGTAAGTTGGAAAGGGAGCAGTTCAGGAGGTGTTTACTGAAGATATAAAATAATGGTTCATGTTTATTGCAGTGGCACTTTGCATTGTGCCCAGAGCCCACTGGCGGTGTGCTTCATCTTCACCTCTGTTTGGAGATAAATTTTTGTGGATAGCTCTGATGACATGGTTGAGAGCTGATAGAGAACTACAGGCACAGACAAGATTGTAAAATGCACTGCAAGGGATCTGAGCACATTCACTAAAAATGTTGTCATAATTCACTGAGCTTTAAAGAACAGTCTGAATAAACTTTTGAAACACAGTCAGGCTAGACAACTGCTCCCAAGCATTAACCCACTTGTTCATTTAGGTTTTAAGTAAATTTTTGATACATCAATAAGTAATACCATGGGGCTGTTTCCAAGAGGAGCAGGGATAAAAATTTAATCATACACCAAAGTGACTGAAAAAATACATTTATTGGGTCATTATCACACTGCTGTGTGGGAACTTGATATGCGCCAATTGGCTGCAGCATTTCCTACATTACAACAGTGACCACATTTAAAAATGTTGTCATTGGCTGTATTCATGAGGTTTGGAAAACTGTTATGTCCATTTTTTTTTTCCTTTTTGCATTGACAGTGAGCACTTCGCTAAAGGATTCAAATGCAAAATTCATAATTGCCTCAGGCAACATTAGAAATTAGAGGAAATATTCTTCTCCCGCAATATAGTTGGTCTGTGAAAAAGACTGCCAGAAAATTCTAGGTCAATCAGTACCTTTGACAAGGAATTGGGTCAATGCCTGCCAAGAAAGAGATTAGCGTTATAGAGATATTAATAAATCTGCTTGATTCACCTGGGGATTAGAAAGGAAATATAGAGAGGGGAGATAGATATAAGATAGATGTCAGAGGTAGGTTCTTTACTCAGAGAGTAGTGAGGGCGTGGAATGCCCTGCCTGCAACAGTAGTGGACTCGCCAACACTAAGGACATTCAAATGGTCAGTGGATAGACATATGGACGATAAGGGAACAGTGTAGATGGGCTTTAGAGTGGTTTCACAGGTCGGCGCAACATCGAGGGCCGAAGGGCCTGTACTGCGCTGTAATGTTCTATGTTCTATCCTTAGTGCGGAAGAGAAAACCACGATTGAGGGAGGTTGTTGTGCGTGGACAGTAGAGTTGACCTTGATGGGCTTTTCTTGTTTCGATATTTATGTTCGCAGAGGTTTGCAATGAAAATGTGAATGTTTCAAATGACCACAAAGGAATCAATGCCCCTAATTCAATAGTCCTGAGACATGTGCAAGAAAAATCTAAATATGTGTAGTGTCAAATCCAGCTGATTAAAAGTTCTTTTTAAAAGAGAAACAAAACTGAACTAAAATCATAAACATGGAAGGAAATAGGCCAACAGTAGCATGGAGTGATGCCGAACACAAACTGCGAAGTGCGCAACTATGCGAAAAAGAATGTAAAATGGAAAGGTTAGAACATAGCAGCAGCAGAATTAAAATGACATGCAAACTCAAAAACTGGAAAATAAACAGTAATTGTGCATCCTGCCAACTCACCCCGAACTCATAAATTCTTTAAAAAAATGCAATGATTTGTTTAAACTGTTCGCGGGGCAACACAGACATTCAGGCAAAAGGTGTACTTGATTTCTCTAAGGGCATTTTTAAAAATGTAACAGCAAAGTTACTGCACTGTACCAGATTGTGGACTCCTGCATATCCGGACAACATGAAGTGGGGAAGTATGTAAAGGGAATAAAAACATAATTGCCGGCAATCTGAAGTTAACGTGGAAAATACTGGAAACACAGCAGATTCTGGAGGCTAAACTCATTTAAACATTGGTTCATTACTGCTGATGGTGGATGTTTTTTATATCCAGTATTTCTGTTTTCTTTTCTTTTTTCACGGGATGTGCGTATCTCTGGCAAGGCCAGCACTTTTTGCCCATTCCTAATTCCTTGAGGCTCAGAGCCCCGATTCTAACAATTCTTCACACTCTGATGCCCAGATCTCAAACAACTGCTGCAAACAATGCCCATTTTACATTGACCAGGTTTCAGCCCTGGTCTGTACTGAGTTATCTTATTTCAGCCAGGACAGTGGCTGTTGCAGTATGCTTATGCTCAGTTTACCTGGGCTTGGGAGGGGAAATGGAGACCAAAAAACATAATGAATCTGCCAATAATCTTGATCAATGTATCGTGAGATCTGATGGAAGATCTGATGTACTTTGCGTGCTCACTGAGTGGTCAGTGGACACTTCCTTTTCCTCAGCCCCTCACACGCTCCTCCTCACTGCTTCCCTCTCTTTCCTGCTCTCCACTTCCCACTCACGACCCTTTCACTCCTCCTGGTTACCACTTGCCTCTCACTACCCCCACCCGTTCACTCCCACTGCTTTCTTCTCCCATCACCCTCGTTGCTTGCCGCATGATGCCTCGTTTGTCACCCCTATCCTGAGCCCTGACAGTGAAAAGGGCTCAGGAGAGGAATTGCAAGAGGAAAAAAAGTGAAAGGGTCAGAAGGTTAGCATGCTGGAGAAAATGAGTGGGAGGAGGTGAGCAAAGTGGCTAAGCTGTGGGATCGGAAGGGGTCCGGAAAAGGATGGTGAGCCGGAGGGAGTGAGGAGGGAGCAAGCAAGGTAGCAAGAAGGTGGGACTTGTTAAATAATGGGCCAAGAGACACTCCAATTAGTTGTCTCATTTATGTTAAGTATCCAATAATTGACACTGATATGTTCAGGTGGCCTTTGTGTCAGGTGATGTGATGTTAGAGTTTTGTGCAAAGTCTGTTAAAGTGACATAAAGGTGTGTGTTGGAAAAGGAGTAGAACTTTGACTCTTTATACAACTGCAGCTAAACGTCGAACAAATGGTAGCAGAGGATGGTTGCTGTGCAAATGTGAAAGGTTGAAAGATACAACTTTTCCAGACCAAACCAAAGAGTAAGTGAGAAGAAAAAAAACCAAAGATATACGGCTGAACCCAGGATAAAGATGGCCGGATATGACTATCCCCCCTTTTTTTCTGAAAGAGGATAGTATGACCAATGGAGAAATGCAGTAGTCATGTAGACTAAGGTAACTGCCTTGGGAAAGAGATAACAAGGTATGGCATTGGCTCTTTCTCTACCTTATGACAGTAAAATCCGGAGCAAAGTGTTTTCTGAGCTGGAATTGGAAGAGTTAGACTCAGAAGAAGGTCTGCAGACTGTATTATGTTATATGGATAAGATTTATAAGAAGGACGACTTGCTAAGTGCGTATGAAGCATGGTCGGATTTTGATAGGTTCTGGAAAATAGAGGATTTCTCCATTGAAGACTATATAATGGAATTTGGCAGACTATATAAAAGGCTACAGAAACACAACCTGGAATTTCTATAGTCTGTGTTGGCCTTTAAATTACTTGACTGTGCTAGAGTGAGCAACATGGATAGGCTCCTGGTTTTGACAGGAGTTCAGTTTGCGGATAAGGATACCTTATTCGATCAGATGGCAGAAGCTTTAAAACATTTCTGGGGAAACATTTGATTCCGATGGCTCTGATGACCCAAATAGGTCAGCCTACAATAAAGCAGAACATGGAAGATACTCTACTAACAGGATGGCGAAATCAAACGGCTACGAACAGGTTCCAAGACTATAGAAGGAGGTTGAGACCCAGAAATTAAGACAGAAACCCAGTTAGAACCTACAATATGAAGATGAACCCCAGAAATGCACGGGGCATGATAAGTCGATGTTTTTGATGTGACTCTCAATACCATTATGCTTTCAACTGTCCAACACATTACAATGGTGTTTGAAGCAACACATGACACGGAAGAGTCAGAAGAGGAAAAAGATAGTGACCAGAAAGAAGGCATTGTCCTATTAACAAGCAGTTTTACGCCGGTAATGAGGGTGTTGGTTGCAGAATCCTTCAATTGTGCTGTATTGGACAGTGGCTGCACATCTACTGTGTGTGGAATTGACTGGTTAAAATGTTACCTGGACTCCTTGAATGCTGAAAATCGTAACAAGGTTAAGGAATTTGAAAATTCCACAAGTTTCAGGTTTGCGGATGATAATACTCTGAAGTTGCTGAAAAGAGTGGTGATCCCTTGCAATATTGCCGGAGTGAATCATTTCATTAGCACGGATGTTGTGTCAAGTGAGATACCTTTGCTTCTGAGCAGACCGTCGATGAAGAAAGCACACATGAAACTGGATATGGAACAGGATAAGGCAACAGTTTGTGGAAAGACGGTGGACTTACAATTTACACAGTCGGGACACTATTGTATTCCATTACTGACAAATAATATTTCAAGTAGAGTGGTTAAGGATGTGTTAATGGCAGTTGAAAATTGAACTTTAAGCTTATAAAAAGCTTGTGGTATTAAAACTGCATCGGCAATTTGCGCATCCGTCTCCTCGGAGACTGAAAAATGTATTAAAGGATGCAGGGGTAAGGGATGAAGACTATACTAAACTGATAGGAACAGGTTAGTGATCGCTGTGAAGTTTTAGGAAGTGCAGAAGGACACCAGCGCGACTGATAGTAACCGTACCTTTGGCCAGGGATTTTAACGACATTGTGGCCATGGACCTTAAGATCTGGGATGAAGCCAATAATATATTTATTTTGCATTTTGTAGATTTAGCAACCAGATTTAGTCAATCAACGATTGTACGAAGTAAAGAAAAGAGTAATTCTGGATCAAATCGTGGAAAAATGGATAGAGACAGGAATGGGCCCACTGGCAAAATTCCTTACGGACAATGGGGGAGAATTTGCTAATAATGAGTTTAGGGATATGTGTGAAAATGTGAATATCACAATTATGAATACGGCTGCGGAAAGCCCACTTAGTAATGGTGTCTGTGAAAGAAACCATGCTGTAATCGATGACATGCTGCGGAAAACTTTGGCAGATAGACCAAATTGCAGACTAAATTCAGCTTTAGCATGGACGGTACATGCAAAGAATTCATTGCAGGTGCTTGGGGGCTATAGTCCCTATCAATTAGTGTTTGGTAGAAATCCTAAAATTCCATCCATTTTGGATGACCAGCCTCCAGCTTGGGAAGGGACTACAATTGGCCCTGCCTTTGCTGAGCATTTAAAAATGCATTACATTGCAGTAGAAGAGCCTTTTTGGAAGCAGAGGTCTCTGAAAGAATTCGCAGAGCTTGAAGGCATAATGTAAGGCCATCAAATACTGTTTTTCAACAAGGAGACATAGTATACTATAAGAGAGACAATTTTAATGAATGGAAAGGCCCAGGGAAGATCTTAGGCATAGATGGCAAAACAATTATTTTGCAACATGGCAATCAAACTGTTAGGGTACATTCATCAAGGATAATGGGTACAGACTACAAATTTTCAAATTTAGACAGAGCAGACAGACATGACGAGGAACCAGGGTCATCTGGTACGCAAGTGTTACGGAACTATGAGTATCAGTTAACTGATATAGACAGGGTTTCTGTAGAAGAACACAACACTTCTGATGAATTGGAACAGGCCATTTTTCCAAAAACACCACTGCCAAAAGTTGGTACAAAAGTGACATACTTGCCTGAAGGGTCTAGTCAATGGAAGGATACAACTGTTATTAGTAGAGCAGGGAAGGCCACTGGAAAGTATAAACATTGGTTGAATGTACAACATTCAGGGGAAGGAGTCAAGACTATGAATTGGGAACACGAAGTTCAACAATGGAGGGCACAGAAATGCAGTGCCAGTTCAGATAGTACATCGGACAGTGAACAGATCTGCAGGAAAAGGTTGAGAACTATTGAAAGGACATCCCACAGCAGAAGGGAAAGTTCAAGCAGTAGCAGTACAGAACGAGATACCAGGCCGGAGAGGGGATGTAGTTTATCAAGATCTCGGAACATGAGTAAGACTACGAATACTAATAGGAAGCCCACCTTCACGTGAGATTTTGGTGGCTTCCAATAAATTAGATGAAAAAGTTATCAAAGATGCCCAACAGCAAGAACTGCATAGTTGGAGTGAATTTGGGGTATACACGGAAGTACCGGATAGGGGACAAAGAAATCTATCCCACAGATGGATTTGCACAGAAACGTTTCTTCCAGATGGAACTTATAAGGCAAAGGCCGGGCTTGTGGCGAGGGGATTTGAAGAAAACTTAGAAGGTCAGGATTTAAGGGTAGATTCACCTACGGCAGGAAAGGTTATTTTAAAGATCTTCTTGGCTCTATTAGCCACAAAGGCATGGGAATGCAAATCTATAGATATAAAAGCTGCCTTCTTGCAGGGGCATCAGTTCCAGAGAGACATTTTTCTCCGTCCTCCTAAACAGGCAACTAACACAGAAGGGGTACTCTGGAAGTTGAACAAATGTGTATATGGATTAAATTATGCGTCTAGAATCTGGCATTTTTCGGTAAGGTCAGTTTTGTTAAAGTTAGGCTGTTGCCAGTTGAAAGCAGATCCGACAATGTTTTACTGGCGCTATAAAGGAAATCTTTCTGGCATCTTTATGATGCATGTCGATGATTTTTTTGTGGGGTGGAACTAGTGATTTCAAAGCTATTGTAATCTCTGGTTTGAGGAAAGAATTCAGGGTTGGAAGTCAGGCTTCCGGTGCATTTAAACATATTGGACTGGAAATCGGACAGACTAAGTTAGGGGCAACTTTACGTCTGCAATCTTCCTTGGAAAGCATCGGCCCAATAGCAATTAGCTGTGGGCGGGTTTCTCTAAAAGACGCAATGGTTTCAAAGATGGAAATAGAGCAACAGCAAAGTTTAATTGGGCAACTGAACTGGCTAGGTAGACAGACTAGACCGGATGTGAGTTTTGATGTCTTAGAGTTGAGTACAAAAATGAATGATCCCAAAGTGGAAGACATAATAAGAGCAAATAAAGCATTGGTCAAACTAAAAATGAAGGAGTGGGTTTTGAGGTTCCCAGTTTTAGGTGACCGTAGGCACTTGAAACTCATAGTCTATAGTGGTGCGTCCTATGCAAATTTATGTGATGGGGTTTCAAGCGTAGGAAGTCTTATAATTTTTCTTTTGGGGATAGAATTGGACTCTTGAAAGTTATGAATATGGGCATGACAGTAAAACATTGGACACAGGAGCAGGGTGACATGGTGGCACAATGTTTAACACTGCTGCCTCACATTACCAGGGGCCCAGGTTCAATTCCGGCCTTGGGTGACTCTGTGCGGTGTTCTCCCCGTGTCTGCATGGGTTTCCTCCGGGTGCTCTGGTTTCCTCCACAGTCGAAAGATGGACAGGTTAGGTGGATTGGCCATGCTAAATTGCCCCTTAGTGTCCAAAAATGCATGGGTTAATGGGTTATTGTGAGGGGGAGAGGGCTTGGGTGGAGTGCTATTTCAGAAAGTTGGTGCAGACTTAATGGGCCGAATGACCTCCTTCTGCAATGTAGGGATTCAATGATTTTATGATAGCTTGGCAATAAAAGTACTGCATAAAGGGCGAGATTCTCCGACCCCCCCGCCGGGTCAGAGAACTGCCGGGGGCTGGCGTGAATCCCGCCCCCGCCCGTTGCCGAATTCTCCGGCACCGGATATCCGGCGGGGGCGGGAATCGCGCCGGTTGGTGCCCCCCCCCCCGCGATTCGCCGGCCCAGATGGGCCGAAGTCCCGCCGCTAAAATGCCTGTCTCGCCGGCGTGGATTAAACCACCTACCTTAACGGCAGGACAAGGCGGCGCGGGCAGGCTCCGGGGTCCTGGGGGTGTGGGGGCGTGGGGCGATCTGGTCCCGGGGGGTGCCCGCACAGTGGCCTGGCCCGCGATCGGGGCCCACCGATCCGCCAGCGGGCCTGTGCCGTGGGGGCACTCTTTCCCTTCCGCCACGGTCTCCACCATGGCGGAGGCGGAAGGGACCCCCTCCAATGCGCATGCGCGGGAATGCCGTCAGCGGCAGCTAACGCTCCCGCGCATGCGCCGCCCGGAGATGTCATTTCCGCGCCAGCTGGTGGGCACCAAAGGCCTTTTCCGCCAGCTGGCGGGGCGGAAATTTGTCCGGCGCCGACCCTAGCCCCTTAAGGTTGGGGCTCGGCCCCCAAAGATGCGGAGCATTCCGCACCTTTGGGGCGGCGCGATGCCCGACTGATTTGCGCCGTTTTGGGCGCCAGTCGGCGGACATCGCGCCGTTTCTGAAGAATTTCGCCCATAGTGCGTGCAATATTCTATCCTGTTTTGTCATATTTTATCTTTAAAGTCTTGACAACATTATAAGATTATCCTTACCGACTACCTGCATGTGACAATTAGGATTAAACGTTCAGCCCGTACCAGCCTCCCTGAACGTGGCGGAATGTGGCAACTAGGGGCTTTTCACAGTAACTTCATTTGAAGCCTACTTGTATCAATAAGCGATTTTCATTTCATTTAATTTCATTTCATGCAACCACACAAGATGCAATGGAGCAGACCACTGGCGTGCTGAAACTCAGTTTTTGCTCCTTGGACCACTCTGGAGGAGCCCTGTAGTACTCAGCAGAGTTTGTGTCAAGATTCAAGGTGGCTCTTGCACAATCTCACTCTCTGGAGGGACATCTCTTACTACGAAGGGAGGTATGAGGTGATTAACTCAAGACATAGGAGGAGGAAGTGAGGAGGCAACCGAGAAAGTTTCTTCTTGCCTGGGCTGTCGTGAAGATGTACTTCAGTACCCAATTTACTCTCTCCATGCCACTGAGCAGCTTGCAAATCACAAATGAATGTGTGAGATGAGGGGGAGGTAGAATTTGAGGGCGAGGATTGGACTTGAATATACCATCATCTTTCAATAGTTTCAGCCCCTCCATTTGCCATAGCTTATCTATGACAAGCACCATCTCCTCCATCAATGTGAGGATACGCACTGTGCCTGATCCTCTTCTGATTAGCTCCGGTTACGCCACTCGTCCTGGGAGTGAGTGATAAATGTATCAGTGAGTGGGAAATGTGTCAGTGAGTGTTGTGCAAACTGTGCAGCTCTCATGGCAGTGTTTGCAAGCTGAGATTTAGAACTATGCTGTGTGTCTGGGCTTGCAACTGAGCCAATGAATGAAAGATTATGGGTCCTAATTCTGAGAGCTTGTTGGTAACTGAATGATGGGTTGTGGTGAATTGAGCAGTGTCTCAGGCAAGTGGTGTATGCAGCAGGAAAAGGCACTCGAAAATGCATTTTTTGACCTTGACCACTCATGTGGAGTCATTGAATTTCTTATGGGACTACAACTCAGTCCTCGAGTCTTGACTTCAGACATTGATCTCCTCAGCTACCTGCTTCCATTGCCATCTGAGCAGGTGCCTAGGGAGCATCTTGGCCCCTTGTAGATATAGGCATCTCTCCTCCTTTCTACCTCTTCAAAGCCTCCACTGCAGCACCTGAAATCTCTGGTGTTCACTGTCTTCCACATCCTGCAATTCTCCATTGTTTCCCAGATCAGGTTAAATTTAAAAAGGGCTCCTTGCACCTGCTCCAGCAGCAATGCACCTCCTTTTTAAGAGCAAGCAACTGAATCCTAGCTTATATGATACTGTGCTGCCTGCATTGCAATCAGTAGGCACAGGTTAGCAAATCATTGTGATCTCCACGACTGGCTTCGGGACTATCACGTTTAGCACTCTGCATCACCAAACCATAGTTACACTGCAGCGTCAACAACAGGACATCATCCAGGATAAAGCAGCCTACTTGATTTCCACCCCATCCACCAACCTAAAAACTGATGTACCATGGACAAGATGCACTGCAGCAACTCACCATTCTTTGCAATGAATGTAGGATTTTAGATTTATTGGATTATAAACATTTGGTAATTTAAGGGCTAAAAGCCTGAGTTAGAACATGTCTGACTGCAGTAGTCATGCTTTTAAAAATAATCTTGTTTTGCAAGATCAGAACGCATTTAGGTTGCAGAGGTAAAACTGAACATAAGCCTGTGTTACTGCACTGTTTCTTGACTAGGGGGTAGTCCCTGGGGAATTAATTTGTTTTCAGCTTGCGGAGGTGATGTCATTATTGCGTGGAGCCAAGGCATTCAGATATTTTGAGAATACCCGAGTTGACTTGAGTTTTTGACCTGGCTACCCTTCAGATAACAAGTAAAGTTTTTTGCTCTCATAGTAGGATAGTTAAAAAAGATTAATAGCATTTAATGCCGAATAGACTTGTCTGAGGACAAGGAAGAAGCTGAAAAAGCCAGTTGAAACAGCTTTTTGAAGACATCCAGCCAGAGTCTGCAGGGTTTCAAACAGGGGCTAAATTTGTTCTGGAAAGCAAGTATTACTCTGTGCCATTAGGACGTAGAATGGATTGAGAGCTGTATGTTTTTCCTTTCTTGTTGTTCAATTGAGAATATAGTTTTTTTTATGCGTGCGCATTATTCTGTTCATTTTCTTTTTTTTAAAATAAATTTAGAGTACCCAATTTATTTTTCCAATTAAGGGGGCAATTTAGCTGCCCAATCTACCTCTCTGGCACATCTTTTGGGTTGTGGGGGTGAGACCCACACAAACACGGGGAGAATGTGCAAACTCCACACGGACAGTGACCCAGGTCCTCAGCGCCATTAGGCAGCAGTGCTAACCACCGTGTACTGTGCCACCCTTAGAAATAGTAATTAAGGGGTAATTGTAAGCTATTTGCAGCTGTGACATTAAATAATTTAATAGTCTTAATAATAAAGTTTTGTTTTAAAATACCAAATCTCGATTTCTTCGTGCAATCACTTCTGGAGCAAAGTATTCTTTCCACACAGCTTTACTAAATAAACTAAAAAATTGGGGTTTCGGCCAAGTATCCTAGCCACAGTTGAGGTCTGGTCTGGGATCGTAATACCTTCGACAACACCTCAAAACTTACCACCTCTACCACTTAAGAGGAGCAAGTTCAGCAGAAGCATTGGAACACCCCAATCTAAAAGTTCTCCTCCAAGCCACACGTCATCTTGACTTGAAACAATGCCATCATTCTTTCAATATCGCTGGGTCTAAATCTTGGTACACCCTTCCTAATATCACTGCGAGTGTACCTACACCACATGGGCTACAGCAGCTTCTAAAGGGCAATGAGGGATACGCAGAAATTGTTGGGGTTGCCAGTGACACTCATATCCCATAAAGGAATAAAATAAAAACTAGCATCTCAAACTCTTGGTGAGCGTTAATATCATAATTTACCAAAAAGGTTTAACTCGTATGCTCCAAATATGTCTTGATAGTTTAAATACTTTAACAGCGCAGATTTATTGTTGATACTGTCCACAGAATAAATAAGCTCCTTATTTGTCTAACGCCCTCTCAATTCTTATAAAGCCTGGGGCTCCCATCTCTTTTTGCATTCAGCACGCAAACATGTAGGTAAGTGTAACTGCACAGAGAGTTCAGTTTAACACAATATTGAACATGGTAGATATGCTGGCATGGTACAGCAAGATAGTCCAGGCCAAAGAATTGGAGAAGCTCTAAAAAGACAATGGATGGAACCTCATCAGAATTTGGCAAAATGTCAGGCTCTGACTGAAAACTGGCATGCAACTGTCCAGCTGCTCAGACCAATTTTCTCGCCAAATATTGTGCCTCTTAGAGAGAAAAAAGGGTGTGGTTTACGCCATTACTCAGACAGGGCAGGGCCAGCAAACAGCTCCGCAGAGATCGGGGCCCCATCTTTAAAGAGCACGCCGATCAGAACTGCAGCTAAATAGCCTCCAGACCCCATCATTGAACTTGCAGGAGCTCCCCTCCAACCCCAACAATTCTCCCACCGACAATCGCCAAAGTATAGCTGGCATCCCCCCCCCCCCAAAAGGGGCTGCCACTAAGACCTGCCTCTGACACTGCTCCCTGGCACAGGTTGTGCCTAGGGCAGTGCCTGGGCATGGTCTCCCCTCCCCCCCACCCCCCAACCCCATGCCTATACTTACCTCTGTTCCCCTCGAAGGATCTGTCGACTGCCTTACGTCTGACCAAACCTCTTCTAAGTCTTGCTGATGTGACGTCATATTGACGAGGTATGAATATTTAGTGAGAGGGGATCATGTGGCAGGGGGCCCGTTAATTTTAATTTGATGTAAATCTATTAAAATGAAGCTCATGCCCTTTGTGGGTATGAACCTTGTGACATCACCAGTGAGGGGAGGCGAAAATTGGGAAATCTGATTTTTCCACCGAGAGATTTTTGTCCCACTCAGTTGATCCCGCGGACGGCTAGGGTGGGCTCATAATCCCCCCCCTATAACTAGTTGAAACTCTAACTTCAGGGGAGATGTGTGAAAAATATATTTGTCCCTCAGAACTTGCATCATCCAACCATTTCTGCAGCGAAGAAGGTCCATGATCCATACTGAGGGGCTGTTTAGCACAGGGCTAAATCGCTGGCTTTGAAAGCAGACCAAGGCAGGCCAGCAGCACGGTTCGATTCCCGAAACAGCCTCCCCGAACAGGCACCAGAATGTGGCGACGAGGGGCTTTTCACAGTAACTTCATTTGAAGCCTACTTGTGACAATAAGCGATTTTCATTTTCATTTTTCATTTCTGAAGGACATACCAAAGTTGCCTCTAGTACGGGGAAGGCAGGCAAACCAAGCAGCAGTAATTTAATACACAAAGCTTTAAAACCTTATAATCTTCGACAGATGTGAAGATTGATGTTCCATAGTTAAGAGATACTGGGAAGAATGGGTGAAGAGCACGAGAGTGCATTATGCTTTATTACAGGAAGAAGCCTGGTCACAACAGACAAAATAATGATTAGGATATTAGAGTCTACTTGCATGCCAATTATTACCTCCAACAACAAATTTGATCAAGTCTGCCTGATTTAGTTAATCAGCCTGACAAAATCACTTAATCTTTCATGCCCTGGTAACTAAGCAGATGGTCAGTTGTAAGTTTTCTCTTTCATTTCAGTTTCTCTACCTGTCTCACCTTCCTCACTGAAGACCCAGTCTGCCCTCCCTTACTTCTCCCCTTCTTAACTATTTTTCTTCCAATGGCTTTCTGTCTCGCTCTGTCTCACACAGCAGTGGAGCAGCCATCTGAAGAGATTGCAGGCAAAAGATAAGAGCGCCAGACATGCTTCTTAGTTAGCAAGAGGGACAGTAACAACAGCTGGCACGTGGGACTGTTGAATAAAAACTGACAAGCCAGCTGATACTAAATATTAGTCATGACTTTCCTAACCAGCCTGGACAGTGGTTGTAGAATTATGTCTTCCTTAATCTAAATGCAACCTCACGGTCAACACACAATGGTGTAATAGAATTGCTAAATTAAACTGAGCTGGTCCAGGGTACATTAAGATGAACATTATTGCAAATAGAAGCCCATGTTGAATTTTCAATCTTTTTACTGTAATTAGATCTGCTCTGTATCCCTTTGTAATAGTGCACAGTGTGAAACAGAATAATTTAATTCTGTAGATATAAACATTGTTAGCGTATTACTGGGTTAGCTAAGTCTTTGAAGCCACATAAACTGTAATTGGCAATTTGAGGGAACAATGGACTACATGAAATTCAGCATTAATTTTGAAGCTTTTAAAAAGTATTTGGCGATGTCAGTAACCTGGAGGCCTCTGACCTCCGGTGGCTCAATGTGAGGGGACGATGCACACGAGGTGGCTCCCTTTGGAAACCTGACCTTTTTGCTGGTGCCACGGGTCTTTAAACTTACCAAAAAAACTCGTAACTTATCAGTAGAAAGTTCCCTCATCTTTGGGATGTTCAAGAGAGGCAACACGGGAAAAGAAATCGGTCTGAATTTTGACGACAGACTCCAAAGTCTCCCACGGATCAATTGGAGGCAAGTTGGCAAGTCTTTGCCAACCACTCCGTTAATGACCGAAACACATAGCAAAACTTTGGTGGTTGAACTCGAAAAATACCAACAAAGCTTGACTACGGATCTTAAAAGATCTAAGAGGCTTTGGCCCCTAGTTGTTCGGTTCCGGAGATCACCAGCCAGACCGTCAAAGCTCAAGGAGCCACAATCAAGGACATGGAGACTGTATTTGTCTGATCATAGTAATAGGATCACATCCTTGGAGTCCGACCTTGCCACTGTGATCAAGGATAACAGGACATTAACTTCTAGAGAACAGATCCAGAAGGAATGTTCATGTTGTGGGGCTACGGTGAGGGGTCATAGATCACACCTCTACTCAGTATTTCTCGGGCTTGTTCCACAAAATGGAGGGTGAGTACGTACTTCCATTCCCCCCAGAATTAGACCGGGCCCATCGTTCGTTTCGACCCGAGCTTTGCTGTGAAGATCATCCTCATGCTGTAATCGCTCGGTTTCACAGCTTTAAAGTGAGCTGCAATTTGATAGACTGCATGTAAAAGTTTAAAGAATAGACCTCCCAGAACATCAGCCCCTATCTCTTTCTTATTTTGTGCAACAGTTACAACAAACTTACTTATATATTCTTCTCACTGTTCGAGGACAATGGTCAGTAGTGCCTCAGAGTGAGTTGGAGGTTACGATGAGCATTGCACGTGTAACATCAGCGTGTGTAACGATGGAAGTCCAGAAACACAACGGAGGCTGATATTACAGGTGAACAATTACAAGAAAGATAATCTGCATTCTGCCATGTAAAACAGTGCAAATTACAAAGAGCAGGGTGGTCAATTAAAGCGCCAAACTCCTGTGATTATAAGCCTGTAGGGGATAAAAGGGTTGCGGCTAAGCATGTCTGATTTGGAATAATGGTAACAATCAATTTTGGTTCCGGCTGAGCTCGACTTGGGACCTGACTCCTCGCTCTGCCCGTAATAAAATCATGACAGAAGTCATGGTTTGGCAATCCTTGAATAATAGAGGATGCTATTTGGAGAAGATAAGCCTGCAATAACCAGAAACATCATCTGAGAGATTCATACCATCAAATTTGAATCTCCTACACTTGAATCAGAGAAAAACATTTGATAAGGAGATCCATGATAATAGTGTTTACAACAGGCTCAACTATCTCATATGTTCATTTCATATGCTTGACAATCACAGTGTTCACTTGCCTTCCTATTCCCTCTGTACTGCCAGCTTAAATGTACAAACTGGCTGTATCAAATGTACAAATTGGCTGTATCATGTCAGATTTAATTCTTAGCACTTTATCCTTTCGTTTTTAAATGAGACAGTGATTGTAGAACTCACTCTGTACTTTACAAGTGTATTCTATTTCACTTCTCAACAAAATGTGAAGATTTTCTGAAATGCTGTATCTTGTTACGTCGTTTATTTTAAAAAGATTTAAGGCTACAGCTGCTTTGTCATGGATCTTGAAGGGATAGTTACTCTGTAAAGTAATTTTCAATAACAATATTTAGATTTGAGTTTCAAGACATCAAATGTAATTTTTACCATTCCTAATTTTGATAGTGGCAGAGCTGTTCCACAGTCTTAACATCTCTTACTCCTTACCTTCTGTAGGAAGAGCACGATCCTTTCAATCATCTGCGTTCGCCGATCCTCCAAATTGAACAACGTTCTTGGAGTCCTAATGAAGAGTTTGGTCTTCCCGTAAGCCACATCGTGCTGAAACCCGCAGCACTCCACCAACTTCTTCACGGCTTCTTGGTCAGATCGCATGTCATGGTTTGGCCACGTGAACTCGGAGATCATCTTATATCTGAAAATGAGGTAAGAAAGGGAACACTTAGGACTGTCTCTTACAAGGATGTGAAAACAGCTCAGAAACGAATTAACTTCAATTCTGTGGCAGCGAGGCTCATTTAAGGGGGAGGGGGGGGGGGGCTCGATGGATCACGTGACCAGCTCAGGGCCAATTGTGCAGGAGCACTTGAAGCCTGGCCAACAGGGAGTTTGCAGGGGGCCCTGGGAGCAGGACCCCGGGAGCAGGATCCTGGACAGTGTGGAACCCGGAGCCGAAGTGATTAGACCTGTTACATTGAGTTTTGTATCTGTTACCTATCTGTCTTTGATGTGGAGATGTCGGCGTTGGACTGGGGTGAGCACAGTAAGAAGTCTGACAACACCAGATGAAAGTCCAACAGGTTTGTTTCAAACACTAGCTTTCGGAGCACTGCTCCTTCCTCAGGTGAATGAAGAGGCATGTTCCAGAAACATATATAGACAAATTCAAAGATGCAAGACAATGCTTAGAATGCAAGCATTTGCAGGTAATTAAGTCTTTACAGATCCAGAGATAGGGGTAACCCCAGGTTAAAGAGATGTGAATTGTCTCAAGCCAGGACAGTTGGTAAGATTTTGTAAGCCCAGGCCAGATGGTGGGGGATGAATGTAATGCGACATGAATCCCAGGTCCCGGTTGAGGCCGCACTCACGTGTGTGGAACTCGGCTATAAGTTTCTGCTCGGCGATTCTGCGTTGTCGCGCGTCCTGAAGGCCGCCTTGGAGAACGCTTACCCGGAGATCAGAGGTTGAATGTCCTTGACTGCTGAAGAGTTCCCCGACTGGAAGGGAATATTCCTGCCTGGTGATTGTCGCGCAATGTCCGTTCATTCGTTGTCGCAGCGTCTGCATGGTCTCACCAATGTACCACACTTCGGGACATCCTTTCCTGCTGCGTATGAGGTAGACAACATTGGCAAGCTATTTGCAGCAAACTACCCAACCTTCAGAACAGCAACCACGACACCACACAACGCTGCCATGGCAATCCCACGGTGAAGAATCACTGAAACGACGACACGATGGCATCAATAAGTTCCATCCAACCATCAGACTCACCATGGACTACTCTCCAAAATCAGTTGCATTCTTGGACACACTCGTCTCCATCAAGGACGGTCACCTCAGCACTTCGCTTTACCGCAAACCCACGGATAACCTCACGATGCTCCACTTCTCCAGTTTCCACCCTAAACACATTAAAGAAGCCATCCCCTATGGACAAGCTCTCCGTATACACAGGATCTGCTCAGACGAAGAGGAGCGTAACAGACATCTACAGACATTGAAAGATTCCCTCGTACGAACGGGATATGGTGCTCGTCTCATCGATCGACAGTTCCAACGCGCCACAGCAAAAAACCGCACCGACCTCCTCAGAAGACAAACATGAGACACAACCGACAGAATATCCTTCGTCGTCCAGTACTTTCCCGGAGCGGAGAAACTACGACATCTTCTTCACAGCCTTCAACACGTCATCGATGAAGATGAACATCTTGCCAAGGTCATCCCCACACCCCCACTACTTGCCTTCAAACAACCGAGCAACCTCAAACAAACCATTGTTTGCAGCAAACTACCCAGTCTTCAGAACAGTGACCACGACACCACACAACCCTGCCATGGCAATCTCTGCAAGACGTGCCAGATCATCGACATGGATACCACCATTACAGGTGAGAACACCACCCATCAGGTACGCGGTACATACTCGTGCGACCAGGCCAACATTGGCTACCTCATACGCTGCAGGAAAGGATGTCCCGAAGCGTGGTACATTGGCAAGACCATGCAGACGCTGCGACAACGAATGAATGGACATCGCGTGACAATCACCAGTCAGCAATGTTCCCTTCCAGGCGGGGAACACTTCAGCAGTCAAGGACATTCAGCCTCTGATCTCCGGGTAAGCGTTCTCCAAGGCGGCCTTCAGGATGCGTGACAACGCAGAATCGCCGAGCAGAAACTTATAGCCAAGTTCCGCACACATGAGTGCGGCCTCAACCGGGTCCAGGGATTCATGTCGCATTACATTCATCCCCCACCATCTGGCCTGCAAAATCCTACCAACTGTCCTGGCTTGACACAATTCAGACCTCTTTAACCTGGGGTTACCCCATCTCTGGATCTGTAAAGATTTAATCACCTGCTAATGCTCGCATTCCAAGCATTGTCTGGCATCTTTGAATCTGTCTACATATATGTTTCTGGAACATACCTCTTCATTCACCTGAGGAAGGAGCAGCACTCTGAAAGCTAGTGACATCAAAACAAACCTGTTGGACTTTAACCTGGTGTTGTAAGACTTCTTACTGTGCTCACCCCAGTCCAACGCCGGCATCTCCACATCATGGCAATCTCTGCAAGACGTGCCAGGTCATCGACATGGATACCACCATTACGCGTGAGAACACCACCCACCAGGTACGCGGTACATACTCGTGCGATTCGGCCAACGTTGTCTACCTTAACGCTGCAGGAATAGGATGTCCCAATGCATGGTACATTGGCGAGACCATGCAGACACTGCGACAACGAATGAACGGACATCGCGTGACAATCACCAGGCAGGAATGTTCCCTTCCAGTCGGGGAACACTTCAGCAGCCAAGGGCATTCAGCCTCTGATCTCCGGGTAAGCGTTCTCCAAGGCGGCCTTCAGGACACTCGACAACGCAGAATCGCCGAGCAGAAACTTATAGCCAAGTTCCGCACACACGAGTGAGGCCTCAACCGGGACCTGGGATTCATGTTGCATTACATTCATCCCCCACCATCTGGCCTGGGCTTGCGAAATACTACCAACTATCCTACCAATTGAGACAATTCACACCTCTTTAACCTGGGGGTACCCCTAACTCTGGATCTGTAAAGACTTAATGACCTGCAAATGCTCGCATTGTCTTGCATCTTTGAATTTGTCTATATATATGTTTCTGGACAATACCTCTTCATTCACCCAAGGAAGGAGCAGCGCTCCGAAAGCTAGCGTTTGAAACAAACCTGTTGGACTTTAACCTGGTGTTGTAAGACTTCTTACTGTTATCTGTCTTTGTGTTTCATCAGTAAACCCTTGTTAACTACTCCAAGGTCCCGCTTGAGGCCGTACTCATGTGTGCGGAACTTGGCTATAAACTTCTGCTCAGCGATTTTGCGTTGTCGCGCGTCCTGAAGGCTGCCTTGGAGAACGCTTACCCGGAGATCAGAGGCTGAATGCCCTTGACTGCTGAAGTGTTCCCCGACTGGAAGGGACCTTAAGGACCTCAACCGGGATCTTGGATTCATGTCGCATTACATTCATCCCCCCACCATCTGGCCTGGGCTTGCGAAATCCTACCAACTGTCCTGCCTTGAGACAATTCACACCTCTTTAACCTGGGGTTACCCCTATCTCTGGATCTGTGAAGACTTAATTACCTGCAAATGCTCGCATTCCTAGCATTGTTTGGCATCTTTGAATTTGTCTATATATGTGTTTCTGGAACATACCTCTTCATTCACCTGAGGAAGGAGCAGTGCTCTGAAAGCTAGCATTTGAAACAAACCTGTTGGACTTTAACCTGGTGTTGTAAGACTTCTTACTGTGCTCACCCCAGTCCAATGCCAGCATCTCCACATCATGATCTACGCGACTGCTCTTTTTTCAAAATTTAAAGTACCTAATTTTTTCCAATTAAGAGGCAATTTAGCATGGCCAATCCACCAACCCTGCACATCTTTGGGTTGTGGAGTTGAAACCCATGCAAACACAGGGAGAATGTGCAAACTCCACACAGGCAGTGACCCAGAGCCGGGATCGAACCTGGGACCTCGCCACTGTGAGGCAGCAGTGCTAACCACTGCACCAGCGTGCTGCTCTACGTCACTGCTCTTGATCACCATCTGGTGGGTTTACATAAAATTGTTAACCCTTCATTTACCATACAATATCCATATTGTCTGTCACAATGAGCATGTCGCACCATGAAGTAGAGCTGGGTGTTATCAGTGCACATGTGAAAGCTAACACCGTACTTTCTGATGCCCTGGAGAGGCAGCATTTACATGAGAACTAGGAGAGGACCAAGGCTAGATCCTTGGCGAATACCAAAGGTAATGGTGTGAGAGTAGGAAGAGAAGCCTCCATAAGTGTTTCTCTGGCGTGGTTAAATAGATAAGAATGGAAGCAGGTGAGAGATGTCATTCCTCGCAATTGAATGACAGAGGAAAATACATTGAAATGTCTTACAACCTTAACCCTCATGGCTGTTCATAGAACAGAAAGTAATTATATCAGTGCCTCCAGGCAAATCACAAATACTCATCAACCTAATGCAGATCTCTCCAAGCTGTCTGTTGGCCATCTAGTTGAGCAGCATTAATGATCTGGAAGAAGGAACTGAAGGCACTGTTGCTAAGTTTGCAGCTGATACAAAGATCTGTAGAGGGACAGGTAGTATTGAGGAAGCAAGGAGTCTGCAGAAGGATTTGGACAAGCGAGGAGAGTGGGCAATGAAGTGGCAAATCAAATACAACGTGGAAAAGTGTGAGGTTATGCACTGTGGAAGGAGGAATTTAGGCATCGGTTATTTTCTAAATGGGGAAATGCTGAGGAAATCAGAAGCACAAAGAGACTTGGGAGTCTTTGTTCACGATAGTCCGAGTGGCCTAATTCTGCTCCTATGTCTTATGAAAGAGGATATAGTGTGGTCATCCATGTTAAAGAAGGGAAAGTTTACCCTTGGCACAGCAACATAGGATGCCATTTATGACTTGGATAAAAAGCTATTTTGATAGTATAGCAGTGTTGAAAATTCAGTAGGTTGTGGACTGAAGGAGACTGAAGGGAGAGGGAAAGATCAGGCCATGGAGAGATGTGAAAAAAAGGATGGGAATTTAAAAAAATTGAGTGTTGCAATGAGTGAGAGTGAATACAGGGGTGATGGAACTTAGTGCAGTTAAAAACATCGACAGCGGAGCTTTGGGTGACCTCAGATTTGTGGAGGCCAGAATATGGGAAATTGGCTCGGATTGCATTGGAATTGTCTAGAAGTGACAAAGGCATGGATAGAAATGAGGCAGAATTGGACAATGTGACAGAGGTAGTAGTCTTAAGATGGTGCAGGTGTGTGTTTGGAAACCACTGCTAAATAAGAAATAAAAAAATCGACAGCCTAACACTCTCCTACACTCACTGTCATGCTGGGAGGCATGAATTAGGCAATAAGAGTGTGTTGGACAAGAGCAAAAGCAGACTCAAGCTGTCAAATAAGCTGCCAACATACTCAGCTTACACATGGCAAACTTTGGCAAGGTATTGGAAGGTGTGCAACTGCAGCCACTGAAAAAGTCTTCAGGACATAAGGAGAGAAAATAAAGGCAGAACAAACCCACAAATCACCTCAACGTTCTCAAAGACAGTCAAAACACTCGAAAATGAAGCCAAATTTGTACCTTGAGGAATTAACCTGTGCTGCTTGCTGACTTATGCAGGCCATTCTAACTACAACAACGGACAATTAATCCATGCTGTATTAGAGTGCATTATTAATGCATCCCAGCAGTCTGTGTAGTGGTGACGCAGAGCACCATCTGCTTCATTATTTTTTGATAGTGAAGCATTCCCATTATAATTAGCAGGCTGGATCAGTGAATTTGTCACCTTAAATGAACCTGCATTTTAGGAGCACATATTTTAGCAAGGGTGAGTGATTACCAGGAGTTTCGAATGTACATCAGTGTGTGTGTATATATATATATATATATATATATATATATAGATTTTTAAAAATTATAACACACAGACACACACTACACTCACACACATGCACAGACCTACTATGCTGAATAACAAATGTTCCAAAATGCAGCATGGTATTCTGGGTGCTAAATAAACCTTTGCATTTGAGCAAATGAAGATGAAACAGCAACGCTATGTTTCACTTTGATGGTTATTCACAAATAGAAATAAAAATGAATACAGATTCTGTTGCACATAAAGGAAGCCATTGTGCTAATGAAGTAAACCCGATTGTAGGAATGAAATAACCCCTGCAGTTGCTAACAGCGCACTAACAGCTGATTGAACCTGTCTAGTCTCCACTTTTCAGCTGCCTCCCATAATTGTGAACAGCGGGAAAGCTGATGGAGACTTCTGGTGTCTTCAATCAGCTGTTGATGCTGTTAACAACGACGGGAGTTGTTTAATTCCTGCAATCTAGTAAGGTTTTACTGTTTACCGTGTGGTTAGTTATTGCAAAATACAGGGCTGAAGCATTTGCAACAATCTTCAGCGAGACGTGCTGAGTGGTTAATCCCTCTCGGCTTCCTTCTGAGGTTCCCAGCTTCACAAATGGCAGTCTTCAGCCAATTTGATTCACTCCACAAAAAAGGGCTGAAGGCACTGGATAGTGCAAAGGACATGGGCTCTGACAACATCCCGACAGTAGTACGGAAGACTTGTGCTCCAGAGGTAGCTACAGCCTTAGCCAAACTGTTCCAGTATGGCTGGAACACCAGCATCTACCCGGCAATGTGGAAAATTGCCCGGGTATGTCCTGTCCACAAAACACAGGACAAATCTACAGCTCCGCCTTCAACACCATTATCCCGACAAGACTAATAACCACTCTCTGCAATCTTGGACTTGACCCCTCCCTGTGCAGCTGGATACTTGATTTCCTCACCAACAGGCCGCAATCTGTCAGGGTAGGCAACAGCACCTCCTCCACAATAGTCCTCAACATCAGGGCCCCGCAAGGATGTGTGCTCAGTCCTCTATTGTACTCTCTATACACACATGACTGTGTGGCAAGATTTAACTCCAACTCAATCTATAAGTTTGCGGATGACACGACTGTCGTGGGCCGTATCTCCAATGACAAATCAGTCTACAGAAGGGAGATAAATCACTTGGTTGCATGGTGCACCGAAAACAACCTCTCTTTAAATGTTGGAAAGACCAAGTAACTGATCATTGACTTCAGGAACAAAGCACGATTCACACTCCCGTCTGCATCAATGGCTCCGAAGTGGAGATGGTCGATAGCTTTAAGTTCCTGGGGGTCACCATCACCAACAGTCTGCCCTGGTCCACTCACGTTGATGCACCAATCAAGAAAGCCCAACAACGTCTCTGCATCGACTCACACAAACATCTACAGATGTGCCATCGAGTGCATCCTATCCGACTGCATCACAGCTTGGTATGGCAACTGCTCGGTCTAAGATCGCAAGAAACTGCAGAGTGTGGTGAACACAGCCCAACGCATCACACAAGCTTGCCACCCTGACATTGATTCTGTATATACCTCCCGCTGTATCAGGAAGAAACAGCATTATCAGAGACCCCTCCCACCCAGGCATTGCCTTCTTCCAGACCCTTCCATCAGGCAGAAGGTACAGAAGTCTGAAGACCCGCAAATCCAGACATAGGAACAGCTTCTTCCCCACAGCTGCAAGACTCCTCAACGACTCCCCTCACACTGATCTGTTACTGTAAGAACACTATTCACGACGCCCTATGCTGCTCTTGCTCGTGTATTTGATTTGTTTGGCCCCTTGTTCCGCACTGTAACCAATCATTGTTTGTCGACGTACCATTTTTGTCAATGTACTCTGTTGATTATTCTTTTTGTCTACGGTGTACGATCTCTTGGTCGTAGAAAAATACTTTTCACTGTACTTCGGTGTATGTGACAATAAAATCAAACCAAATCAAATCCAATTTGACCAATTACCACCCAATCATCAGCAAAATGATGGAAGGGGTTATCAACAGTGCTATCTGCGGCACAAACACTGCAAAATAAAGGTAAGGTAATAGCTATAGTCCCAGATGACCATAGGCTGCTTTACCCTTTGAGGAGAGAGCGGAATGATGGTGATTTAACCTGAGGAATCACCACACCTCAGGCGAGGGAAGGGTTGAGAGGTGGGGCCTTCATGAATAACCCAGCAATAACAGGGGAGGTGGTGGGGTAGTGGTATTGCCACTGGACTGGTGATCCTGAGACCCAGGATAATACTCTGGGATCCTGGGTTCGAATCCCGCCGAATCCAATAATATCTGGAATTAAAAGTCTAACAATGGCCATAAAACCATTGTTGTAAAAAGCCCAGCTGGTTCACTAACCTTTAGGGAAGGAAATCTGCAGTCCTCACCTGGTCTGGGCTACATGTGACTCTCGATCCACGGCAATCTGGTTGACTCTTAAATGGCCTTAGAAATGGCCTAGTAAGCCACCCAGTTGTATAAACTGCTACAAAATCAATAAAATGGAAAGAAGCCTGAATTGACCTAGACACCGGGAATGACAATAGCAAACCCAGGCTCATCGACCCTGCAAAGTCTCACAGACTCGTCATGCAACAGCCTGACATAGTCATACTTATAGAATCATACCTTACAGATATGGTCCAGGCACCACTGTCACCATCCCAGCAGAAGTAGTGGTTCAGAGGTATACAGTTGGGAAGAAATTGTGCTGGGAGGCCTCAACATCAACTCCAGATCTCATGAAGTCTCATGGCTTCAGAGCAAACATGGGAAAAGAAACCTCCTGCTGATTACCACATACCATCTACCTTCAGCTGTTGAATCAGTACTCCTCTTAGAGGAAGCACTGAGGGTGGTAAGGACACACAATGTACTCTGGGTGGGAGACTTCAGTGTGCATCAAAGAGCCCTAGCAAAACTTGCGTCAGTAGGAACCAGGGGAAAGCTCTCCACTGGTTAGAGTCATACTTAACACAAAGGAAGATGGTTGTGATGGTTGGAGGTCAGTCATCTCAGTCCTGGGACATCACTGCAGGGTGGTGTCCTCGGCCCGGCAATCTTCAGCTGCTTCATTAATTTTTTAAAAATAAATTTAGAGTACCCAATTCATTTTTTCCAATTAAGGGGCAATTTAGCGTGGCCAATCCACCTACCCTGCACATCTTTGGGTTGTGGGGGTGAAACCCATGCAAACACGGGGAGAATGTGCAAACTCCACACGGACAGTAACCCAGAGCCGGGATCGAACCTGGGACCTTGGCGCCATGAGACAGCAGTGCTATCCCACTGTGCCACCGTGCTGCCCCCAGCTGCTTCATTAATGACCTTCCTTCCAACGTAAGGTTAGATGTGAGGAGGTTAGCTGATGATTGCACAATGTTTAGCAACATTTGTGACTCCTCAGACACTGAAGCAGTCCACATGCAAATGCAGCAAGACGTGGACAATATCCAGGCTTGGGCTGAGAAGTGGCAAGTAACATTCGCGCCACACAAGTGCCATCTCCAATAAGAGAGAATCAAAGAATAGCCCCTTAACATTCAATGGCATCACCATCACTGAATCCCCCACAATCAACATCCTGGGTGTTACCATTGACCACAAACTGAACTGGATTAGCCATATAAATACAGTGGCTACCAGAGCAGGCCACACTAGGAATCCTGATTCCCCAAAGCCTGCCTACCACTTACAAGGCACAAGTCAGGAGTGTGATGGAATACTCTCCACTTGCCTGGATGAGTGCAGCTCCAACAACACTCAAGAAGCTCGACACCATCCAGGAGAAAGCAGCCCATTTGATTGGCACTCTTTCCACAAGCATTCACTCCCTCCACCACCGACGCACAGTAGCAGCTGTGTGTACTATCTGCAATGATATGTATAATGTAAAGAGTGTAAAGGGTTAACAAGATAATGTTCATGCATCTCAACACTACATGGCACCATAGTGTAGCCTTATAAAAGGCTGTGCGCTAGGCATTCTGGGAGAAGGTTGCAAAGAAGGATAGAGAGAAGTTGAGATAGATTGTTGGCTGTACTAAAAAGATTAGAGATTTCTGTAACATAGGTTTTATACTATTGTGTTATTAGCTATTACTTAGTAAAGTGTGCAAACCATTTGAAGTAGTGTAAAATAAACTAGCTTTGTTTCAAATACATAACTTGATGTTCTTTGTCAACAGTACGACTTTCAACAGCAGGTCAAAGGCTGGGAATTGTGCATTGAGCAACTCGCCTCCTGTCTCCCCAAAGTCTGTCCACTATTTACAAGGCACACATCAGGTGTGTGATGGAATACTCTCCACTTGCCTGGATGAGTGCAGCTCCATCACACTCAAGAAGCACTTGTCAAGCTAGGTTCAAGATTACCTTTCAGGGCTCCCCAGAGATTTAGTGTTTGTAACAAGTGATTTAGCTGTACACATCTGAAAGTATTGATTCAGTATTTCAGATTACACAGTAAGAATGTTACAATTAGTTCTTGGGATTCAAGGAAGTAATATGGATGATTACATGTTAAACAAGTTGGATTGGAGTTAATGTATAAGAGCTATATGCAAGCTCGCTCAATTTTCCTAGGTGCACAGGGTGGGTGTTAATCGCCATCAGAAAGGTTAGATGGGCGAGGATTCTCAATAAGCCTGAATCAGGACCGAAGGATTATCTGACTTTCAAATCAGAATAAAAAACAAACTGAAATCTAAAGGGAGAGAACTGATCGATTGAATAGATGTATGTAAAAACAAGTAGGCTAAAGATTTTCTTTATGAATATTTTGGTTTTAATTGGAAATACATTTGGTTGAGAGGCAAGAAAATAAGGAAGAATGTGCTCTTTATTTCAAATACCATCATTACCCAATTGTGGTAGCGTGCCCCTCTAAGGGGGCCAGTTCTTGGAGTGACATGCGATCTCATTGGCCAAACAGGCCGGAGCGTGCAAACCCTGGGGCTAAGCACCGGTTTCCCAGTTAGTTAGGATTTGCAGTTTTGGACCATGATAGCCTTTTATCTCACTCTCTGCATATAGTTACTAGTTTAGTAAATCCTTATTCACCAATAAACTTGGTGATTGCCTGTTCATCAGGACACTACATTGGTGACGAGGATCAATCAAAGTGCCTTCCTACTGCTATCAAAATAGGGAGAGAAGACTTAATGTGAAAGCCTATCCTTTGGAAGCAAACTTGTCCAGCAGTCTGAGTGTCAAAAAGCCCTTTTTAGAAAACAAGAACCATTCAAACCTAACAGTGCAATGAGACACATCCAATTACGATTGCGCTGATGTGAAATGGTCAGCCATTTAGAATGGAGGTGGACAGGGGGGGCCTCCGCTACAGTTTTAGGTGAACAAACATATTGTTATTTGCAAGGTGGGGTCCAGCCCCTGAAGTTCTGACTTCACAATGGCTTGGTGGGCCACATATCCTGAGGAAACTGTTGGCTTTCTCTAATAGTAGTTGGGGGGGGGGGGGGGGGGGCAAGGACCAAGTATGATGGACCGGGATTGGTGTCTCCAAATTAGATTAAATTGGTTAAAAATCTTCCAAGTTAAAGATGGAGGTATTCCTGACATTTCAAAAAAAAAAATCAAGAAGTTTTCCAAGGAGAGTTAAGCAAGATACAAAGCCTAAAAATTAAGATTTATGTGGATCCTAAGGTCACATCCAAGTTTTTCAAAGCCTAACCCGTTCTCTATGCCTTGCACAAGGAGGTTGAGTTTGAACACGAGCGACTAGAAGAATGAGGTATTATCAAACCTGTACAGTTTTCACTGTGCGCGTTTCTAACCATGCCGGTGGTGAAGCCAGATGGAACCATCAGGATATGCAGGGCCTACAGACTACCGATGAATCAGGCAGCCAAATTGGACCGATACCCAATACCAAGAATTGAAGATTTATACGCCACATAGCAGGAGGCTCAACTTACACTAAACTTAAAATGAGCCATGTGTACCAACAATTAGAGTTAGATGAAACATCCAGGAAATCTGTTACTATAAATACCAACAAAAGCCCATACCAGTATAGCCGGCTACCATTTGAAATCGCATCGGCACACAATTTTACAATGCATGATGGAAAGTTTATTGCAGGATTTACCCAAGATGTTTGTCTGTCTAGATGATGCACTGATTACGGGAGCGTCCAAGGAGGAGCACCTAGAAAATCTGAGAAGATTTAAGAAGGCTGAAAAGAGAAAAACATAGGTTCCAAGCTCATAAAGTGATGTACTTTGGATTTAGGGTTGACGTCAAAGGGCTGCACCCCATGGAGGAGAAGATAAAAGCAATTAAGGAAGCACTGGCCCCCCAAAATGCGTCAGAATTGAAATCCTTTTGAGGAATGGTGAACTATTACAGCAGATTTATTCCCAATCTTTCTACAATGTTGGTACCCTTACACTACTCAAGGAGCACCCTTCATCAAATGGACTGGCTGAGAGAACCGTTCAAATATTCAAAGCCACCATAAAGAAACAGGCACCAGCCCCTCTACCCTGTTCCTAGAATCTTAGAATTCATAGAATCCCTAGTGCAGAAGGAGGCCTTTCAGCCAATCAAGTCTGCACCACCCCTCTTAAAGAGCACCTTGACTAAACCCACTAGTCTGCACGCACACCTTTGTGTCCAAAATTGCCCTTAGTGCTGGGTGGGGCTACTGGGTTATGGGGATAGGGTGGAGGTGTGGGCTTGAGTAGGGTGCTCTTTCAAAGAGCCGGTGCAGACTTGAATGGCCTCCTTCTGCACTGTAGATTCTATGATTCAAACTCCCGCGAGGAAGCTATTATTACAGGAGCTACACTGTGCCCAACCTGGGATGACAAGGATGAAGATGCTTGCATGTAATTAAATGTGGATATCGACATAGAGAAACTGGTCAAACAATGTGATCAATGTTAAATGCAGCAAAACGTGTCATCTGCGGCCCTAACGAACCCTTAGGAGTGGCCAGGTCGACTGTTGGCACAACGACATGTCGATATTGTGGGCCCACTTATGGGGTCTTTGTTTTTGCCCATCATAGATGCTCATTCCAAGTGGTTGGACATACATGAACGGAAGTCCTTGACCTCATCAGTGACAGTAGAAAAATTGAGAGGCATTCATCACCCATAGGTTGCCAGAGGTTCTGGTCTCATTAATGGGACTGCTTTACTCGTGAAGAATTCCAACATTTTATGAGAATCAATGGCATTCAACATATTCAAATTGCTCCCTCCCACCCTTGATCAAATGGACTGGCTGAGAGAACCATTCAAATATTCAAAGCCACCATAAAGAAACAGATATCAGCCCCTTTACCCTGTTGCTGTTCATAGAATTCATAGAATCCCTACAGTGCAGAAGGAGGCATTCGGCCAATCAAGTCTGCACCACCCCTCTGAAAGAGCACCCTAACTAAACCCACTAACCTGCCCTATTTCTGCAACCCCACCTAACCTTTGGGCACTAAGGGACAATTTAGAATGGCCAATCCACCTAACCTGCAAAACTTTGGACTGTGGGAGGAAACCAGAGCACCCGAAGGAAATCCATGCAGACACAGGGAGAATGTGAAAACATGACACAGGCGGTCACTCAAGGTTGGAATTGAACCCAGGTCCCTCGAGCTGTGAGGCAGTCATGCTAACCACTGTGTCACCATGCTACCCATCTATTGAACTACATCCCATGTTAGCCAGAGGTGCTGCACCCACCTAGTTGCTAATGGGCAGGTGCATAAGGGCACGGTTGGATCTTTTATTTCCAAATTTGACAGGGAGGGTGGAGGGGAAACAGAACTCACAGAAGAAACATCACAACTCAAAGAAAACAGAGAACATTTGAGGTGGTATACGTGAAGAATTTTGGGGCTGACTCAAAATTGGATCCCCGGAATGATCGTGGCAAGAACAGGTCCAGTATCTTGAGAGACTGATGTTCAAAGAAAGGGCCAAAAAACACCTCGACCATTTGAGAAGACGAGAACCGCACACAGGACCAGTGGAACATCCCAGCCCTAGTAGGCTTGTCAGTGAGATTGCTACAGATGAAAGTAATGCTGCAAGAAGCCACCCTGAGGAAGAACTTAGAAATGTTCCAGGGAGAACCAAGGAAACTATCTGTATGGATGCACCTTCACAAATTGAGAGTCAACTCATTGAGGTTCAAACCGAAGTTAGCTCTACTGCTGAAGCTCTCACATGATCAATAAGTTCCCTGACCACAGTACCCTGTAAGAGAATGTGTTGTATATTATTGTAAATAGTTCCATTGTTATTGCAATGTGTTAATCAGGAACGTAAAGTGGGAGGGATGTGGTAGCATGCCCATTTAAGGGGGAGACTTCCGGGAGGGTCATTTGACACAATTGGCCAATCGGGCCGGAGCATGCGAACCCTAGGGCCTGAGCATGGGTTTCCCAGTCAGTTAGTAGTTTGGAGTCTTGGAACATAGTAGCCTTTTATTTCCTCTCTGCATATAATTATTTTTGTTGACTGTTGACTATGCACAGGGTTACCACTTTCCACAGGTTTCCACTCACATACTTTTTCCCTATCAGTATGGCAGAAGAGAAAAGCACATAAAGCAAGGGGAAGTGAAGTGAGGTGCTGATTGCACACAACATGGACTGTGAGAGCCATGCCCTCTCTCTCTGTCCAATCAGAGCCTAAGTATTTATTTTGTTTTTACCACTTGATGTTGATGACAGGGATGAGATTATCCGTGAAGGCCCTGCCTTCTCAAACCTTGCCCGTCGCCTGACGTGTGGTGACCCAGACTAGATCAATACCAGTCAGCTCTCTCTCAAAAAAAAAAAGAAGAGCAGCCTATGGTCAAAGGGCAGTGGTTAGATCCTCTTGTAGGAGATGGTCATTTGCCTGGCACCAGTTTGGCACAAATGTAACTTGGCATTCAATGGCATTAGCATCGCTGAATTCCCCACAATAAATGTCCTGGGAATTAGCATTGATCAGAAACTGAACTGGACTAGTCATGTTAATACTGTGGCTACCAGAGCAGGTCAAAGACTAGGAATCCTATGGCATCTAACTCACGTCCTGCCCGCCCCCCCCCCCCCCCCCCCCCCCCCACCCCCCCCCACCCAGAGCCTGCCCACCACCTACAAGGCACAAGTCAGGAGTGTAGTGGAACACTCTCCACTTGCCTCGATGTGTACAGTTGCAACAACACTCTTGCAGCTCGACACCACCCAGGACAAAGCAGCCCACTTGATTGCTACCTCTTCACAAACATTCAAACCATCCACCACCAATGAACAGTTGCAGCCGTGTGTACCATCTACAAAATACACTGCAGGAACTCGCCAAGGTTCCTTAGACAGCACCTTCCATGGCCACTACCATCTAGAAGGACAACAGCAGCAGATACATGGGAACCCCACCATCTGGAGGTTCGCCTCCAAGTCACTCACCACCCCGACTTGGATTTATATCGCTGCTCCTTCACTGTTGCTGTGTCAAAATCCTGGAACTCCCAGCACTGTGGGTGTACCTACATCTCAGGGACTACAGCGGTTCAAGAGGCAACTCACCACCACCTTCTGAAGGGCAACTAGGGTTGGGCAATAAATGCTGGCTTAACCAGCAACGCCCACATCCCCTAAATGTATTTTACTTTATTAGTAGGGACATAGAATACCGCAGCAAGGAGGTTATGTTGAAATTGTATAAGACACTGGTTTGGCTTCAGCTGGAGTATTGCATCTAATACTGGGTGCTGCATCTCAGGAAGGATGTCACAGCATTGGTGAGTGTAGAAAAGATTAGAAGAATGGTTTCAGGGATGAGGAACTTTAATTATTAAGTAAGTTCGGATAAGTTAGGACTGATTTACCTTGAAGAAGAGAAAGCCAAGAAGAGAATTCATATAGAAGCTTTCAAAATCATAAGGAGTTTGGACAGATTTACAATATATCGTAATGATTTGGAGGAAGGAACAGAGCATACTGTGGCCAAATTGCAGGTGAATACACCTCATTCTGCTGAACTCCGAAAAGTATAGACCCAACCTATTTATTCATTCCTGATATGGTAATCCCTCCATACCCAGGATCATCCTAGTAAAGGGTGGCACGGTAGCACAGTGGTTAGCACTGTTGTGTCACAGCTCCAGGGACCCAGGTTTGATTCCTGGCTTGGGTCACTGTCTGTGCGGAGCCTGCACGTTCTCCCTGTGTCTGCGTGGGTTTCCTCCAGGTGCTCCGGCTTCCTCCCACAAGTCCTGAAAGACGTGCTGTTAGGTAATTTGGACATTACGAATTCTCCCTCCATGTACCCAAACAGGGGCCGGAATGTGGCGATAGCGGCTCTTCACAGTAACTTCATTGCAGTGTTAATGTAAGCCTACTTGTGACAATAAAGATTATTATTAAAGGTGGGAGGGAAGGCATTTTGGTAGGAGGATATAAATAGTTTACAGAGGGGTATTGAGAGGTTAAGTGAGTAGGCAGAAGATTGGCAACTGGAATTCAATGTGGGGAAAATGTGAGATAGAGAGAGAGAGAGGACAGTGTCCAATACCATCATACTTCGCCGACAGCCGTACCGCTGGCCGGGGGGCTTCTGCCAGGGCTGGGGGGAGTATTGGGCGGCGGCCAGGAGGTGGGCAGTGGAGTCGGGGTGAACGGGTATGTGATCCAGCACAACAGGCGCCATCTTTTCGGGCATGATCGGTGCATGTGTGGGGGGTATAAGCGTATGCGTGGCTGCAGTTTGTCAGCCCTGCGCGTGTCCAGCAGAGGCCTGGTGATTCTCTCTCTGTTTTTTGCGCGTTCCGCAGAGACCTGGTGATTCTCCCACTGTTTTTTGCGCGTTCCACGGGTGTTTCACGCATCGCCGGTGCTAGTCCCTCACTGGTAGCAGAATCGGTGCGGGTGTGGCACCAATCATTCAGCTGTGCAACACCGTGGATCCTCCGTTGCCGTCAGCACTTTACACACAGGAATGGAGAATCCAGCCCAGATTCTCTCCTTCAGAATCCAGCCCAGTAGTTTCTCAACTACTGACATGAGACCTACTGATCTGTGGTACCCTGGCTTGTCTCTACAACCTTTCTTAAATTGTGGTACCACATTAGCTGTTCTCCAGTCCTCTGCCACTTCCCCCGTGGCCAGAGGGAAATTAAAAATGTGGTTCAGAGCCCTGGCAATCTCCTCCCTCGCCTCCCACAGCAGCCTGGGACACAATTAGAACATAGAACATAGAACGATACAGCGCAGTACAGGCCCTTCGGCCCACGATGTTGCACCAAAACAAAAGCCATCTAACCTACACTATGCCATTATCATCCATATGTTTATCCAATAAACTCTTAAATGCCCTCAATGTTGGCGAGTTCACTACTGTTGCAGGTAGGGCATTCCACTGCCTCACTACTCTTCTGGAGCTGGAGATGTGTCTACTTTTCAGCTTGCCAATACCTCCAATAACTTTTCTCTCCTGATGACAATTTGCTCAAGAACCTCACAATCTCTCTCCCCGAGTTCCATAACCACCTCCTCATTCTCGTGCATGAATACAGATGTGAAATATTCATTCAACACTGTACCAACGTCCTCTGGCTCCATCCACAGATTTCCCCCTTGGTGCTTAATGGGCCCTACTCTTTCCCTGGTTATCCTCTTCCCATTGATGTACTTATAGAATATCTTGAGATTTTCCCTACTTTTACCAGCCAGAGCTTTTGATTTCTTAAGCGCCATCCTGCACTTTCTGTACCTCACTAATGCTTCTGCAGACTTGCTCCCCTTATTCTTTTTAAAAGCCTTTCTTTTCCTTCTCATCGTATCCTGAATGTTCCTGGTCATCATTGTTCACTGGGTATGTTACACCTTCCTATTACCCTCGAGGGAACATATTGGGCCTGTACCCTCCCCATTTCATCTTTGAGCACCCCCCACTGCTCTTCTGTAGGTTTCCCCACAAGTAACTCTTTCCAGTCTACCTTGGCCAGATCCTGTCCTATTTTGTTAAAATCTACTCTCTCCCAATCCAAAACCTTTTTTTGGCAACTTGTCTATTTCTTTGTCCATAACAAATTTAAATTGAATCATGTTGTGGTTGCTATCACTAAAATGCTCCCCCATCAACACATCAACCAGCTGCCTGGCTTCATTCCCCAGAATTAGATCCAGCACTGCACCATTTCTTGGTGGATCCTCTACATATTGAGCTAAAATGTTCTCCTGTGTATATTTTAAGAACTCATGTCCATCTAAGCCCTTAACATGATGGCGATCCCAATTAATTTTGGGAAAGTTGAAATCACCGAATATAATTACTGTCTATCATTCTGTGAAATCCATTAGGGCTACAAACATCTGGCTATCTCAAACATCCCTGAAGGAAATGAAAATTTGTGTGCGGGGAAAGGTGTGTGTGTTCTATAAAACAGCTGGTTGAACACTTAAAAAATTATCCCCATGAACAAAATTAAATTTCAGCAAATGTATAGTTTAAATAAATTTAAATATATTTTAGTTATCATGGTGTGAAACTGTGGGGAACAACAGTGAAGAGGTGAAAAAAACAGGGATATGCTCAGCATGCATTTAGATTATCCTGAAAGTGTGAATTTTATGATTAAGAGCAGCTTATTGAAGTGTATATTTTGCTCAGTGCACTGTGAAAGTCGCTTGGAGGGGAAAGGGGCTTGGAGGGGAAAGGGGCTTGGAGGGGAAAGGGGCTTGGAGGGGAAAGGGGCTTGGAGGGGAAAGGGGCTTGGAGGGGAAATGAGCTTGATTGACTGTTAACTGACCTTTGGAAATGATGAGGCAAACGAGTCAGTTCAAGGGCAATTATAGATGGTCAACAGAAATTGGCCCAGCCAGTGATGCCCACATCCCATTAATGAATTTTTAGAAAGATGTAAAAGATGGCATTATTTTGAAGAGAAGTGATGTTTCCCCGGGTGTCCCTCAATCAACAAGAGTTTAAAAAGATTATCTTGTCATTATCATATTACTGGTGGGAAATTGCTGTGCTCAAATTGGTACTACAAAGAACAAAGAAAATTACAGCACAGGAACAGGCCCTTCGGCCCTCCCAGCCTGCGCCGATCCAGATCCTTTATCTAAACCTGTCACCTATTTTCCAAGGATCTACTTCCTTCTGTTCCCCGCCCGTTCATATATCTCTCTAGATGCATCTTAAATGATGCTATTGTGCCCGCCTCTACCACCTCTGCTGGCAAAGCGTTCCAAGCACCCACCACCCTCTGCGTAAAAAACTTTCCACGCACATCTCCCTTAAACCTTCCCCCTCTCACCTTGAAATCGTGACCCCTTGTAATTGACACCCCCACTCTTGGAAAAAGCTTGTTGCTATCCACCCTGTCCATAGCTCTCAATTTTGTAGACCACAATCAGGTCCCCCCTCAACCTCCGTCTTTCCAACGAAAACAATCCTAATCTACTCAACCTTTCTTCATAGCTAGCACCCTCCATACCAGGCAACATCCTGGTGAACCTCCTCTGCACCCTCTCTAAAGCATCCACATCCTTCTGGTAATGTGGCGACCAGAACTGCATGCAGTATTCCAAATGTTGCCTAACCAAAGTCCTATACAACTGTAACATGACCTGCCGACTCTTGTACTCAATACCCCGTCCGATGAAGGCAAGCATGCTGTATGCCTTCTTGACCACTCTATCGACCTGCGCTGCCACCTTCAGGATACAATGGACCTGAACTCCCAGATTTCTCTGTACATCAATTTTCCCCAGGACTCTTCCATTGACCATTAGATCTTCCAAAATGCATCACCTCGCATTTGCCTGGATTGAACTCCATCTCCCATTTCTCTGCCCAACTCTCCAATCTATCTATATCCCACCTGGCTGGGATCATTCCCCGATACCAGGTTCAGTATGGCCCCTTCCCGAGTTGGACAATTTACATACTGCTCTAAAAAGTTCTTCAGGATGCTCCTTACAAATTCTGCTCCATCTACGCCTCCAACACTACATGAGTCCCATTCAATGTTGGGGAAGGTAAAATCTCCCATCACGACCACCCTATTGCTCCTACATTTTTCTATAATCTATCTACGTATTTGTACCTCTACTTCACGCTCGCTTTTGGGAGGCCTGTAGTAAAGTCCCAACAGTGTTACTGCACCCTTCCTAATTCCTAGCTCTACCCATATTGCCTCAGTGCTCGAATCCTCCGTCATGCCCTCCTTAATCACAGCTATGATATCATCTCTGACCAGTAATGCAACTCCTCCATCCATTTTACCTCTCTCGCTATCCCTCCTGAAGCATCTCTCCCCTGGGATATTTAGTTTCCAGTCTTGCCCTTCACTCAACCAAGTCTCAGTAATACCAATAACATCGTATTACCAGGTACTAATTCAAGCCCTAAGTTCATCTGCCTTACCTGCTACACTTCTCGCATTGAAACAAATGCACCTCAGACCACCTGTCCCTTTGCGTTCATCATCGCTTCCCTGTCTACTCTTCCCCTTAGTCACATTGAGTTTATTATCTGATACCTTACTGGCTTTAGTTGCTGCCTCTTTACTGACCTCTAACTTCCTAATGTGGTTCCCATCCCCTTGCCACATTAGTTTAAAACCTCCCCAACAGTGTTAGCAAAATCACCCTCTAGGACATTGGTTCCAGTCCTGCCCAGATGTAGACCATCCGATTTGTAATGGTCCCACCGCCCCCAGAACCGGTTCCAATGTCCCAACAATCTGAACCCCTCCCTCCTGCACCATCTGTCAAGCCACGTATTCATTCTGACTATTCTTGAATTTCTACTCAGACTGTCTCGTGGCACTGGTAGCAATCCTGAGATTACTACCTTTGAGGTCCTACTTTTTAACTTATCTCCTAACTCCCTAAATTCTGATTGTAGGACTTCATCCCGTTTTTACCTATATCGTTGGTGCCTATATGCACCACGACAACTGGCTGTTCACCCTCCCCCATCAGTATGTCCTGCAGCTGATC
This sequence comes from Scyliorhinus torazame, assembly GCF_047496885.1. NCBI lineage: Eukaryota > Metazoa > Chordata > Chondrichthyes > Carcharhiniformes > Scyliorhinidae > Scyliorhinus > Scyliorhinus torazame. The sequence goes on from NC_092727.1 coordinate 84,112,121, forward strand.
TGAGACATCCCTGACCCGTGCACCCGGGAGGCAACATACCATTTGGGAGTCTCGTTTTCGGCCGCAGTACCGCCTATCGACTCCCCTTACGATTGAATCCCCTATGACTATAGCCCTGCCAGTCTTTTTTCCGCCCTTCTGTGCAGCAGAGCCAGCCACGGTGCCATGAGCCTGGCTACTACTGCCTTCCCCTGGTGAGTCATCTCCCCCAACAGTATCCAAAACGGTATACCTGTTTTGGAGGGAGATGACCGCAGGGGACACCTGCACTGCCTTCCTGCTCTTTCTCTGCCTTTTGGTCACCCATTCCCTGTCTCCTTCACCAATCCTAATCTGCGGTGTGACCAATTCACTGAACGTGCTATCCACGACCTCCTCAGCATCTCGGATGCTCCAAAGTGAGTCCATCCGCAGCTCCAGAGCCGTCATGCGGTCTAACAGGAGCTGCAGCTGGACACACCTCCCGCACATGAAGGAGTCAGGGGCATCGGCCACGTCCCTGAACTCCCACATTGAGCATGAGGAGCATAACACGGGTTTGGGATCTCCTGCCATTGTTACACTTTACTTTAACTGATTACAAATATAATATCAAATAATGAATAAGTGAAAGGAATAAAGATTTTACTTACCAATCACAATACTTACCAATACACGAAGAGTTAAATTTCTCCCAGCTACTGCTAATTGGAGCACTTTCCTTACCAGCCAATCAGGTCACTGCTTTGCTGTGATGTCACTCTTCAAGGTAAGTTTTTAAAGAGGAAAACTTACCTTCCCGAGAGACCGCTGGCCACTGCTCCCGCCGAAAATCTGGAGGCCTCTTCTCCGGCAGCTGTGTCCCCATCGCTCTCCTTGCGCTCTTTAATTCTGTGTCCCCGCCGCTCTCCTCACGCTCTTTTATCCTGTGTCCCCACCGCTCTCCTCGCGCTCTTTCACTGAGTCTCTGCCGCTCTCCTCGCACTCTTTCACTGAGTCTCCGCAGTTCTCCTCGCGCTCTTTCAGAGTCCCCGTCGCTCTACTCGCGCTCTTTCACTGCAGGCTGTGACTTACATAGAACAGTACAGCACAGAACAGGCCCTTCGGCCCTCGATGTTGTGCCAAGCTTTGTCCGAAACCAAGATCAAGCTATCCCACTCCCTGTCATTCTGGTGTACTCCATGTGCCTATCCAATAACCGCTTGAAAGTTCCTAAAGTGTCCGATTCCACTATCACAGCAGGCAGTCCATTCCACACTCTAACTACTCTCTGAGTAAAGAACCTACCTCGGACATCCCTCCTATATCTCCCATTCCGAAACTTATAGTTATGCGCCCTTGCAACAACTACATCCACCCGAGGAAATAGTCTCTGAATGTCCACTCTATCTATCCCCCTCAATCTTATAAACCTCTATTAAGTCACCTCTCATCCTCCTTCGCTCCAATGAGAAAAGCCCTAGCTCCCTCAACCTTTCCTCAGAAGACCTACCCCACAATCCAGGCAGCATCCTGGTAAATCTCTTTGCACCTTTTCCAATGCTTCCACGTCACAGTTCAACTTCTTTCCACATCTACCTGCCCTCGACTCTCCCTTTTGATCTTTACTCGGCTGGGATCCTTACAGTGATTGTCTTTTTTTTTTGGTTAGAGGAGGCGGTATGGAGGGAAACACTGAAGAAGTGTTTCGGGTTTAACTGTCACTTGACAACAGCTCCTCCACAAACCACCTTCAAGATACGGGGACCGCAATGCACTGATGCAAATTTTCCCCACAGCAGCCAATCAGAAGCTCCGCTCTACTGCCCTTCTTTACATTTCAACAATGACTGTATTTCAAAAATAGTCCACTGCCTTTAATGTGCTTTGGGATGTTGAGGTCACAAATGACACTTCATAAATGCAAGTGGGTGAAAAAGTTGCATTAGCTGCAATTGCACAAAATTTACAAAGAATTGCATTAATTTATTGTGCAATGCCAAAATTGGTCACCTTATTTAAGGACCGGTTTGCCACACCATTTCCAAGGGGCAGTTAAGAGTCAACCACATTGACTGGATCTGAAATCACAGGCAGGCCAGATCAGGTAAGAATGGCAGATTTACTTCCCTAATGGATATTAGTGAACAAATAGGTTTTTAAAACACTTGATGATGGTTTCTTGGTCATCATTAGAGTTTTTAATTCCAGATTTATGTGGAATTCAAATTTTACCATCTGTCATGGTGGGAATCAAACCCAGGTGCCTAAAGCATTACCCTGGATCTCTGGACACTAGTCCAGTGGATGCAATGGAAGCAGTTCAGAGGAGGTTTACCTATTCCTTATGAGGGAAGGTTGGACAGGCTGGGTTTGTATTCACTTGAGTGTAAAAGAGCAAGAGGAGCCTTGATTGGGACATACAAGATCATGAGGGGGCATGGTAGCACAGTGGTTAGCACAGTTGCTTCACAGCTCCCGGGTCCCAGGTTCGATTCCCGGCTTGGGTCACTGTGCGGAGTTTGCACTTTCTCCCCATGTCTGCGTGGGTTTCCTCCGGGTGCTCTGGTATCCTCCCACAGTCCAAAGATGTGCAGATTCTGTGGATTGGTCTTGCTAAATTGCCCTTAGTGTCCAAAAAGATTAGGTGGCGTTACTGGGTTATGGGGATAGGGTGGAGATGTGGGATGAAGTAAGGTGCTCGTTCAATGGGCTGAATGGCATTCTTCTGAAAATTCTATGATTCGATGACAGGGTAGATGCAGAAAAGATGTTTCGTCTTGTGGGAAAACTTAGAACCAAGGGTCATTGTTTTAAAAATAAGGAGTCGCCCATTTAAAATGGAGATGAGGCAAATTTATTTTCTCTCAAGGGGTCGTGAGTCTTTGGAACTCTGCTTCCACCATCTTTTCAAGAAGAGAGTCTTTGAACATTTAAGGCAGAACTAGATAGATTGTTGGTAAGGAAAGGGGTGATATGTTAGCGGACGTAGGATGGGATGCAGATTTGAGGTTACTATCAGTTCAACCATGATCTTACCAAATAGTGGAGCAGGCTCAAGGGACTGAATGGCCTACTTTTGCTCTTTGTTCATATCCTCGTATAATTCTTTTCCCCATTAACTGAGTGAGCTTTACCACCGCATAGCCAGTCACAAAAACCACAAAGATCCCAGATAACATCTCGGACTGTTGTAAGGTAACTGAACTCATCTGAAGTAACACAAAGGAATTCCAACTGACCCTAATCCCTGTGCTAATTAACGTCAATATCCAGTGCTCGTCTGGGAGTGTGCTTATGTTGATCTCTGGTGAGCAGACCTAATGGGATAATAGAGGGACACGGTGGCACAGTGGTTAGCACTGCTGCCTCGCAGCGCTAGGGATCCCAATTCGATTCCAGCCTCGGGTGACTTTGTGTGGGGTTTGCACGTTCTCCCAGTGTCTGCTTGGGTTTCCTCTGCGTGCCATTATTTCCACTCAGTCCAAAGATGCGCAGTATAGGTGGATTTCCCATGATCAATACGCGGGCTCAAGGGAGAGGGTGGGGGTGTGGGCCAAGAGTTGCTACATACGCAATGGGCTGAATGGCTTTCTTCTGTACTGTAGAGATTTTATGGATTCCATGGAATAAAGAACAAAGGGGTGTGTGTCATCTTAAAATGGGAGCTATGCAACTCAAGGTGAATAATTCCCAAGGGCATGTGAATGCAGGGAAAAATTGCGGATCGATTAAGTTTTGTTAGGTAGGAGTATGAAAGGGCATGGAGCCACGGTGGGTAAATGGAGTTGAAGAACAGACCAATGAAAGATGGGATCATCCTAAAGAGGCTGAGAATCCTGCTCCTCTTTTATAGAACAAGAACTTCCATTTTTATTGCACCTTTAACATTGTATAATGCCTCAAGCTGCTTCACTGAACATTATCAAATGTAAATTGACACTCAGCCACTCAGAGAAATAATAGGACAGATGAGCAGAATCAAAGAAGTAGATTTTAAGAAGCATTTCAAAGGAGGAGAGAGGGGTTAGGGCCGAACTTCCAGAGGCTGGAGCCTAGGCAGTTACAAGCACGGATGCTAATGGTGGAGCAATTAAAATAGGCGATTGTGCACTCAACATATCGATCAAACAACACCTCTTAGTGCAGCACGTTATCACTGGGTAAGACTGAGGCCGAGTACTACTTCAATGCCATCTTTGTATGAATTCAGATCAGTTGCAGGTTACATTGCAAGTGCTTTTAGAAACCTTCATTAGTAGTGGGGCTTTGGATGTCAGCTGCTGAGGTGCCTTCAGACTTTTACCACCTCAATATCCTTGCTTTCCATGAATTTCCTCACGCTGGTTTCAATATCATGGTACAAGTGACCATTACTGCATGTGTCGTGGCTTCAACTATCCATGTTGGTGTTCTTCGCTACCGCACTGAATGTTCTTTTTCCAGCACCCCATGTTTATGTTTCTTCTCCAGAGTACTGAATGTTCCTTTTCCAGCACAGTCTCTTCTGTGTCTCGTCTATACTCATATTCCCTGAACGAGCTCTTCCGTGAGTTCAATCCAATTCTTAATCCCCTCGACCTATTGCTGCAAAGAGCTCCACCTAGTGGCTCAGTTGATAGGTGAGAGATATCCAAACAGGAAACACAAGTCTATAGGCACCTCTTTACCTCAGTGTTCTGTCTGCAGCAAGCAAATGTGAAAAGGGCATAATGACCAGTGTATTGGATTTTATTATAAAAATTTACCTCTGAAGGAATCGATCATAATACTGTCGGTAAGCGAATCCTGCCCTTCGAACACGTACATTTTCCATTAAACCCAAATATTCAACCTGGTGCTGGCAACGCTGGTCATCAAACAGTAGTGGAGATTTCTGCTCGTTGGGCTTGATACAACGGACATAGTAAGGTTCCTGCCAAACAAAAATGGTCATCTATAAATTGCCACATATAATGTACAAAATACTTTTAATGCTGCTGCTGACAATGAATTTTGTATGTGATCTTGTGTTAATAAGAATGTACATAGATGCATCATGATAATATCTGAAAACCATGCATCAGTTACACCAGTTTGATCCTTAGGTACCACATTGGTGTCAATACAATACAGGAACAATTGCACAAAATGCAATACTGTTGTATGATACATTTAAACTATCACATCAAATTATTCCCACAATCTGTACTCTCCACTGCTTCTATGGCATATAGCTCTGCCTCCAGTAACACCCCAAATGTTTGGACGATAATAGCTGTACTCCCAGATGCTATGCACAATTCAAGGAGCAACAGTACGAAGTTTTCATAAACTTTGCATACATCTATGTTACACATAGATACATAGAAGATAGGAGCAGGTCGAGGCCTTTTGGCCCTTCGAGCCTGCTCCGCCATTCATCACGATCATGGCTGATCATCCAACTCAATAGCCCAATCCTGCTTTCTCCCCATAGCCTTCGAACCCATTCTCCCCAAGTGCTATATCTAGCTGCCTCTTGAATATATTCAAAGTTTTAGCATCAACTACTTCCTGTGGTAATGAATTCCACAGGCTCACCACTCTCCTTATATCTGTCTGAAATGGTTACCCTGAATCCTCAGACTGTGACCCCTGGTTCTGGACACACCCATCGTTGGTAACATCTTTCCAGCATCTACCCTGTCGAGTCCCGTTAAATTTTCTAAATCTCTATGAGATCCTCTCTCATTCTTCTGAACTCCAGCAAGAACAATCCTAACCTAGTCAATCTCTCCTCATATGACAGTCCTGCCATCCTTAGGAATCAGTCCGGTAAACCTTCGCTGCACCCCCTCGAAAGCAAGAACATCCTTCCTCAGAGAAGACGACCAAAACTGCACACAATACTCCAGGTGTGGCCTCACCAAGGCCCCGTATAATTGCAGCAACACATCTCTGCTTCTATACTTGAAACCTCTCGCAATGAAGGCCAACATATCATTAGCCTTCTTTACCGCCTGCTGCGCTTGCATGCTTACCTTCAGCGACTGGTGCACAAGGCCATGCAGGTCCCCCTGCACACTCCCCTCTCCCAATTTACAACCATTCAGGTAGTAATCGGCCTTCCTGTTTTTGCTTCCATAGTGAATAACCTCACACTTATCCAAATTATACTGCATCTGCCATTTATTTGCCCACTCGCCCAACCTGTCCAGATCATGCTGTAGGATCCCTGCATCCTTGTCACAATTCACCCTCCCACCTAACTTCGTATCATCTGCAAACTTTGAGATGTTGCATTTTGTTCCCTCATCCAAATCATTAATATATATTGTGAATTGCTGGGGTCCCAGCTCCGATCCCTGTGGCACCCCACTAGTTACTGCCTGCCAATTTGAAAAGGACCCATTAATCCCTACTCTTTGTTTCCTCACTGCCAACCAGTTTTTTATCCACCTCAATACATTTCCCCCAACCCCATGCGCTTTAATTTTGCACGATAATCTCTTATGCGGGACTTTGTCAAACGTCTTCTGAAAGTCCAAATATACCACATTGACTGGCTCCCCCTTGTCAACTGTACTGGTTACATCTTCAAAGAATTCCAACAGATTTGTAAAGCATTATTTTCCCTTCATAAGTCCATGCTGACTCTGACTGATCCTGCCACTGCTTTCTAAATGTTCCGCTATAAAGTCCTTGATAATGGATTCAAGCATTTTCCTCACTACCGATGTTAGGTTTATTGGTCGAAAACTGCTTGCTTTCTCTCTATCTCCCTTTTTGAATATCAGAATGATGTGAGCTACCCTCCAATCTGCAGGGACAGTTCCAGAGTCTATAGAATCCCAGAAGATGACCACCAATGCGTCCACTATTTCCAGAGCCACCTCCTTAAACACTCTGGGATGCAGATTCTCAGGCCCTGGGGATTTATCCGCCTTCAACCCCATCAATTTTCCCAGCACCATTTCTCTACTAATGTTGATCTCCCCTCTCAGTTATTCCCTCTCACTAAACCTTACATTCTCCAGCATTTCTGGTATCTGATTTGTGTCCTCTTTTGTGAAGAAATCACTGGCAGTTGTTCTTCATATATATTATGTTCTATGTAATTCATGCCAACATTTATATTCTGTTTGAGCCTCCTTTCATCCTTTGTCATTAAACGCTTATCAGCATTACCTTGTATTCCCTTCTCCATCATATGCTTACTTAGCTTTCTCTCAAATCACCGTTTTGCTTACAACAGTGAGTTCTACATTCTCTAGGTAAAAATGTTTCTTCTGAATCTTATTTGACTTCTTGGTGACAATTTTATATTGATTTACTCTTCCTCACAAGTGGAAACACTATGATTGCGCTATTGAAATATTCATAATTTTAAAGACCTCTATTAGGTCACCCTTCAGCCACCTCTTTCCGAGATAAATAAAAGTTGCCCAGCCTGTTCATTCTGTATTGTTAGGCATAAACTTGCATTTCTGGTATCAAATTTGCAACCCAATTTTGTACTCTCTCCAGTGTATCCTTACGATTTTTATAATATGGCAACGATTTAATAATATGGAGTTAATATGTGGCCTAACCAAGTTCCGATACAAGTTTAGCGTAGCTTCTCTATTTTGCAATGCTATCTGTCGAGAAATAAAACTTTTTTCTGTTTTTTAATGGTCTTACTATTTTCAGCAATATCTGTACTTGCAGATTCTTTGCTCCTTTACCCCATTTAAATGTTCATTTTCCATTCCATGCACAATACACAGACAGACAGACGTGTGAAGAATCATGACAGCAATGCAGACACAAAATAAAATAAAGTGTATCTAAATAATTGTACAATTTAACATGCAATTCATTTTCAAAAACCTATTAGTAGCTCAGGGGCTAAGATTAAGATTCTGGAAGTTGAATCTGAGTTTACACCACAGAGAGATCTTTCAACAACAGATTACAGGAAATATTTTGCTACAATTAAAGATGTGACATATTTCAAACTCCTGATAATATCATGAGATTGTTTTAGCCCATTCCGTAAGGGCAAATGATAAATGAATGTGCCAGACTTTAAAAAGTCGCCTAACTCAATGAGGAAAGAACTGGAGTGAACAAATTGTAAATAAGACTGGAGGAAGAAATAAGCATTCAGAGCACAAATTACTGAAAGAAAATATTCATGGGGGACTTCCGTTGGCGGCCATGGAGTGAGTGGCCGCACACAAGGCAGCTCCTGCCTGAGGACTGGTTTTGCGGCCCTTTTAGCCCATTTTGCAGGGATTGCTCAGGTGGAAAAGTGATGGAGCAGAAGAAGTAGGGTTCCTCCTCCGGTGAGAGATATCGAAGAGTTACCAAACAAAGAGTGTGTTGAACAAGGGGTGCTCTTCGGACTCAACGGACACGCTTGGCACAGGAGGGAAAAGAATGGGGGAGGGACCTGTGGTGTTGCTGCCAGCTCAGTGGTCAACAGACAAGTCGGTGGAGTTCCTATTGAATGAATATATAAAGCAAAGGCAGGCAGGCAGTCATTGAGGATTTGGCGAAAGTGACTGAATCAATTCGGGCAGCCCTAGGGTGGCACAGCAGTTGGAGGTGCAGAACGTGTCGTTCTAGAAGATGGAGAAAACAGTTACCGACCATGAGGATCGGATTGCCTCCATGGAGGCAGATATGTCGATGATGTCGGAGCAGTAAAAGTGATAAGGGTCAAGGTTGATGACTTGGAGAATGCTCCAGACAACAGAACTTGAGGATCATAGGATTGCCTGAGCACATAAAAGGAGGGAGGGCCACGGAATATGTGGTGAATATGCTGGAGTATTTGGTGGGGCAGGGGGTATTTGAACGATGAGGACGAAGCCTAGAGCTGGGGAGCCACCACGGGTGATCAGAGTATGGCTCCATAGATAACTGGACAAAGAAATGATTCAGAGTTGGGCAAAGGAAACGAAGGAGTGCAGCTGAGAAGGCCACACTGTCTGAATCGACCAGGATTTGGGAGGGGAACTAGCAAAGAGGAGGGCCAGATTTAATAAGGCCAAAGCTGCTCTTTTAGGAGCCAGGTGAGGTCTAAAATTATGTACCCAGCTCACCTGTGGATTACGATGGGAGGAGAGAACATTACTTCGATACGCCAAAGGAGGCAAATGACTTTATTAAGGAACATGGACTGGGGGACATCTGAAGGATTTGGGTGGGTTTAGCTGCATGAGTTTTGAACGTGTGCTGTGTGTTGTTATTATTTGTTTTTCAGTTACATGTCTGTATAATTCTGTAAGATTTACCACCCTGCTTGTGGGGTACGGGTCTTGGATGTTTTAAAAGCAATTGTTGGGAATGGTGGGGAGCGTGGGTGTGTGGATGGATTGGTTTTGGGTACACGACTAAAGGTGGGTGTGGGTAGGGGGGCTGTGTGTCGAATCTTTTGCTAATATAACTTGCGTTTTTCCTCAGTTAGCAGAGATGCTGGTTAATGGAAGTGAGGTGGGGGAGAAAGCCACGGCTGGTTATTTTGAGGGGGTTGTTTTGTTTGTTTTCTATGTGGGTTGGGGTTACAAGCCTTGGGCAATGGGGTTTTCTTTGTCTGGGATGGGGGGTGGGGGGGGGCGCGGACTGTGACGGTTCTTTTGTGGAGTGTTTGGGTGGGGGGAGGTGGCAGCAGCCACCTTGGGTGAACCATTATGATCAAGTTATGGCTGATCAGGGTTTTGGCAGGGTGGGGGGAACCTGAAGCCCCACCCCGACCAGACTGGACTCATGGAACGCGAGGGGATTAAGTGGTCCGATTTAAAAATCTCGGGTGTTCGCCCATTTAAAGAACTTGAAGGCAGATGTGGTGTTTTTGCAGGAGATTCAACTGAGAACTAGGGACCAAATGAGGTGGAGGAACGGGTGGCTGGGATAAGTGTTCCATTCTGGACTTGATACGAAGACGAGGGGAGCTGTGGTGCTTATTAATAAGAGGGTGGCCTTTTCGCTGGGTAACATTGTGGAGACCCGGGGGGAGGGAAGAATCATGATGTGAGTGGATGGTTGGAGGGACTTGCTGTGGTGTTAGTGATTGTGTACACTCCGAACTGCAATGATACAGAGTTCATTGATAAAGTGTTGCCGACAATCCCAAATTTGGATACACATCATCTGATTATCCGGGGGATTTTAACTGTGTCTGACCCTAGGCTGCTTAGGTTGTGCCCCAAATCCCTGAAGATGTAGGTGGTGGCTAAGGAGCTGATTGGGTTCATGGAACAGATGTGGATGGGGGGGATCCGTGCAAGTTTAGGCATCTGAGAGAGGAGTCCTCCTTTTATTTCTACTTCTGATGATCTTATGAATTTCACTCATTAAAACAACTTTGACCTGAGGACAAGGCAGTCATGCTCCCTTTGTATATTGATATGGACTATTTCAGATAGTTATTGAAAGGGAAGCCATCTTTCAGAACGAGGTAGGGTTTTGCATTATTATCTTTCTTGGACAACTGCATTAAACTTTCACTATATTACTAAATTTTAAGACAGACCAAAAATTAAATGGAATCAACCTAGGACGTTCTTTGGAACATGATTTATGTGCATGGGAGGCGTGACAGCCCTCCAGTATTCTCAGAGCAGATGGAGATGCTCAGATCCCTTTGAAAGGCTTCACTGTAAAGATGACAAGGACCCTGGTATAAACGTCAGCGGAGTTTCTGAGTGAAAGTTGCAAGAGCATGCCCGGCAGACGTAGGTGTACATTTTCAGAGACTCTGCTCTCAGCTCGACCTGCAGAGCTGATTGAGCAGGGAGGTCAGTATTCCAAATCTGTAAAACCATCGACTAAGGTTCTATACTGCAAGCAGAATCCTTGAAAAAGATATTTCAAGTCTATTTCACACTCCGTTACACTACAAAAATGATAGAAATCAGTTAAAAATTATAATCTTAAACATGAGTATTAAAATTCCTAATTAAATCTACAATTGTTGCTAGGAGGACTTAAGTTGCCACCAAGTATGAGTTTTGTACATGCAATTCCAGTTTATTATTAAAAATATGACATGTGTAATCTATGATCATATTCAGTCCAGTCACACAACAAATCCATTTTGATATCTCCATTGTGTGAGTTAACAAATATATTGCTTTAGGCTATATTATTGCTCTACATAATATTTGCAACAAATTAACTGTGGTATATTTCAAGGAGGATTCAAGAATTGAGGGCGGGTATTGTGAATTGGATGACAAACTAAAGGTGTAATCATGGAGGGATTTGGAGACTGCCAATATCGCATTTGGGACAAGAATGTAATCAATCACCACTCAGTTTAGATGGTTAATGTCCTAAAAGGTAATTTTTTTTTAAAAACAGCCAGCATTCTGCGACTTTCCATCAGGCAAAAAAGCAATCTCCGAAGTATAATGAAAGGCAAAGAATGTATATCAGACAGCTTCCCCTTGACAATGTTATAAATCAGGTCATAAGAATACTGTGCAAAGACACAGAACCTCTCATTCAGCTTCTGCTCACCAGATGATCAGCAGTGTCAGCTTCAATACTCCCAACAGAGACCCATCAGCAGAAACACAACTCAAAACTGACACAGGTCTATGCATGGTAGGCCAGCACAATAAAGTTACTGATGACTATGCAAAGACATCCAAATTATTTACTTTGTACTGTGTTTCGGCAAAAGTGTTTTTGTGCCTTTCACATTAATTTATAAAAATAGATTTAGAGTATCCAATTAATTTTTTCCAATTAAGGGGCAATTTGGCATGGCCAATTCACCTACCCTGCACATCCTTTTGGGCTGTGGGGGTGAGACCCACGCAGACACGGGAGAATGTGCAAACTCCACACGGACAGTGACCTGGGCCGTGATCGAACCCAGAGCCTCGGCGCCGTGAGGCAGCAGTGTTAACCACTGTGCCGCCCGCCTCTCATGTTAATGACTGTAGAAACGGCTACCAAACTCTGTTGTGTTATGTACTCTGGGATAACACAGGCTGCAACTGGATGCAGCTTTAACCAAAATATATTCCAGACCTTGAAGTTACTTCAATCTGATTTATTGAACCAATAGCACAGTTAGCACAGTTCTCTATGAGTTCAACTCTCTGCTAACCTAAGTGTGGTTACTCTATCTGACAGAACCAGACTAGCTCTTAGCCATGTGCTGGAGGTGTGATAATGTACATACACCCTGACTCACTGTGTAGATGTTCATCAGTGGAAAGAGGCGGAGTGTGAGTGCCTCGTGCCTTTTATAGTGAGATACCACCCGAGTGTCCTGCCTGCTCATTGGTCATGTCCTGTTCTCTGTGTTCATTAGCTGCCTGTCTGTAGATCGTTATCTGCATGTCTGCATATCATGGCACCTCCCCTTTTAAAAAATGTTTTGTTGGCACATGGGAACGTACTTACATGTGGTGGCATATATTAACATATTTACAAGCGGGGCATATGTGAACGTATTTACATGTGAAGACAGCTGTCTAATGTGAGAAAACAGAACACAGCAAACAAAACAAATGTTCGTAAGTCCAGTCTCTGGGGCTTGCGTCTGATCCTTGTCGACCGCCGGAGAGGTGGTGGTGGGGATGACGGCGCGTTGACAGGCGGGATGGAATCCTGACTGGTGGCCTCGTAGATCGAGGTATCAGGAGGTGGCAAAACAACGGACGGAAACGGAGAAGAAAGCGGTTGCGGATAGGCAACTTTGCGCAGTGCCCGTCTGTTTCGTCGCACAACAGAATCATCAGCCATACGTACAACATACAAGCGAGGCGCAGCCTGTCGAACAACGACAACTGGAGCAGACCAGCCACCATCCGGTATCTTGATCCTGACAGTGTCTGCCGGGGATAACACGGGCAAATCGGTGGCATGAGCATCATTGCCCTGCTTTTGCTGGTTTCGGAGCTTCTGCACCTTCTGCAGCACCCCGAGGTGATCTAGGTTGGGCAAGTGTATGGCTGGAAGTGTCGTCCGCAGGTCCCTGTTCATCAGGAGTTGAGCCGGCGACATGCCAGTGCACAGTGGGGTCGCCCTGTACGCAAGCAGCATGAGGTAGATGTCAGAAGCAGAATCCGCGGCCTTGCAGATGAGCTGTTCCACTATGTGCACCCCTTTTTCAACCTTCCCATTGGGCAGCACGGTAGCATGGTGGTTAGCACAATTGCTTCACAGCTCCAGGGTCCCAGGTTCGATTCCCCGCTGGGTCGCTGTCTGTGCGGAGTCTGCACGTTCTCCCCGTGTGTGTGGGTTTCCTCTGGGTGCTCCGGTTTCCTCCCACAGTCCAAAGATGTGCAGGTTAGGTGGATTGGCCATGATAAATTGCCCTTAGTGTCCAAAATTGCCCTTAGTGCTAGGTGGGGTTACTGGGCTATGGGGATAGGATGGAGGTGTGGACTTGGGTAGGGTGCTCTTTCCAAGAGCCGGTGCAGACTCGATGAGTCGAATGGCCTCCTTCTGTACTGTAAAAAATTCTATGACTGCGGATTGTGTGGGCTGGAAGTGACATGTTTGAAATGGTATGACTTGGCAAACATAGACCACTCGTGGCTGTGGAAGCACGGGCCATTGTCACTCATGACAGTGAGTGGGATACCATGCCTGGAGAATGTCTCCTTACAGGCCTTGATGACGGTCCGAAATGTGAGGTCTGAGAGCTTCACGACTTCAGGGTAATTGGTGAAATAGTCAATAATCAACACGTAGTCACGACCATTCGCACGAAAGAGGTCGATGCCAACCTTGGACCACGGGGAAGTCTCGATTTCATGCTGCTGGAGCGTCTCTTTGCTCTGCGCTGGCTGGAAGCATTGAAAGGTCGCACAGTTGAGGACCATGTTCGAGATGTCCTGGCTAATACCGGGTCAGTAGACAGCCTGCCTGGCTCTGCGTCTGCACTTGATGCCCAGGTGTCCCTCATGGATTTGGCGGAGCACCAAGCTCTGGAGACTGAGTGGAATGACAATCTGGTCCAGCTTGAGGAGGATACCATCAATCACTGTCAGGTCGTCCTTTACATTGTAAAATTGAGGGCACTGCCCTTTCTGCCAGCCATTGGCAAGGTAGTGCATGACACGCTGCAAGCGAGGGTCTTTGGCTGCCTCCTCGTGGATACGAACCACCTACTCATCAGGCACCGGGAGGGTGCTAGCACACAGCTGCACCTGTGATTCAATCTGCTGGATGATTTCTAGTGGTTCACTAGGCAATGTGATTGTGCGGGACAATGCATCAGCGATGAGGAGATCCTTGCCAGGCGTGTACACTAAGTCAAAATCGTACTTTCTGAGATTGAGGAGGATGCGCTGCAACCGAGGCGTCATGTTGTTCAGGTCCTTGTGGATAATGTGGACCAGAGGCCTATCATCCGTCTCGACAGTGAATGTCGGCAGGCCGTAGACATAGTCGTGAAACTTGAGAATGCTAGTGAGAAGACCCAGGCATTCCTTTTCTATTTGCACATACCTTGTTTCGGTGGGCGTCATGGCCCTCGATGCGTAGGCTACCGGTGCCCAGGCCAAAGTGTCATTGCGTTGAAGCAGCACCGCACCGATGCCATCCTGGCTCGCATCTGTCGAGATCTTCGTCTCCTTGTCTGGGTCGAAAAATGCCAAGACGGTTTCAGTGGTGAGCTTGGCTGTCAGCTCCAACCACTCTGCCTGATGTGCTGCCTTCCACTCAAAGGCAGTTGTCCTTTTCACCAGGTCTCGTAGGGCCATGATGTGTGGGGCCAGATTTGGGATGAACTTGTTTAGAAAACTGACCATGCCCAGGAAGCGCAACACCGCCTTCTTGTGTTCAGGGACCTTCATGGTTTCGATGGCCTTGACCTTGTCTGTGTCCAGGCGCACGCTCTGCTGAGAGATCTGGTCACCTAGGAACTTGAATGTCGACATGCCAAAGCAACATTTGGACGTGTTCAGCTTCAGGCCATTGATGTGGACACGGCGGAATACCTGTTGGAGAAGGGAAACATGCTCTTCAGGGGTGGGGGACCATATGATCATGTCGTCCACGTACACACAAACCCCTTCAATGCCCTCCATCATCCGCTCCATGATGCGATGGAAGATCTCCGATGCCGAGACAATGCCAAACGGCATGCGATTATAGCAGTATCTGCCAAACGGTATGCTGAAGGTGCAGAGCTTTCTGCAGGACTCATCCAGCTGGATTTGCCAAAATTCATGTGACACATCTAACTTGGTGAAAAAACGTGCTTGTGCCATCTCACTGGTGAGTTCCTCCCGCTCCGGGATGGGGTAGTGTTCACGCATTATATTCTTATTGAGATCCTTGGGATCAATGCAGATGCGCAGGTCTCCCGAAGGCTTTCTAGCACATACCATCGAGCTGACCCAGTCAGTCGGTTCGGTTGCCTTGGAAATGATGCCCTGTTCCTGAAAATCCCTGAGCTGTGCCTTCAGGCGCTCCCTCAGCGGAGCCGGGACCAGGTGTGGTACGTGGACCACTGGCTTGGCATCAGGTTGTAGCAGAATCTTGTATCGATATGGCAGCGTGCCCATCCCGTCGAACACATCTGGACACTGAGCGAGGATGTCGTCAATGCCGGCCTGAAGATCCACATTGAAGGATGTCGTTGTGTAAACCTGCTGCACAAGGTTCAGCTGCTTGCAGGCATGCACGCCAATGAGGGATGCCCTGTCCGGCTTGACAATTTCAAAACGTAACCGTGCATGGGTGCTCCGGTTGGAGATGAGTAGATGGCAGGATCCCAGTGCCATGATGGCATTTCCGTTGTCGTCCAGGAGCCTGCAGGCTGCTGGAAGGACCTTGGGGGGCTTTTTGATGCATTTGAAATCTGCCTGTGTGAGGAGGTTGGCAGCAGCACCTGTGTCCAGCTTAAACTGGATGGAGCAGTGGTTGAACTGCATCACCGCACGCCATTCGTCCGCAGAATCCACAGCGAGGATGGATTGAATTTATGATGAGTTGGATGTTGCATATTCACAATTGGTAATGATGCCCACACAGTAAGCGGAGTCCAGGCATTCGTCCTCTGGATCTGTTGTGCTACCAGGATCAGCATCCTGTAATCGTTGTTGCACACTCTGAACGCGCTGTCGTCGGAATTGGGAGCGCTGACCCCTGACTGGTGGTGCAGACCTGCACAAGACTGCATAGTGGCCAGGCTTCCCGCAGTTTAAATGCGCCTGCCTCTTGCAGGGCAGTGTTTCTTCAAGTGGGCGTTGCCGCAGTTCGAGCATGTCATATGACGTCGGCATCCTGATGCTCCGCACGTCGTCGCACATGCGCAGTGCGGGTGTCGGCCACTTCGTTATCCCGTTTGCATCGAGCATGCGTGGGGCCCCGGGAAAAGCGCGCGAAATGGCCACTTTCATCAATGCTGAGGCTCTGCATCCGGGTGATGGTCTGCACATTCTCTGCCTTGTGGGAGGCAAGTTTCTCATTTTCAGCTGATTTGTACTGAGCATAGTGATTTTTGGCGTGCTCATGCACTGTGCGTGTTTCAATCGCGACTGGCAGGGTCATATGCTTGATTTTCAGTAGCCGCTCTTTCAGAGGATCAGAGTGAACTCCAAACACGATTTGGTCTCTGATCATGAATTCAGCAATATCACCAAAGTTGCAGGACAGCGCTAGCAGGCGGAGATTAGTTAAGAAGGAGTTGAAAGATTCATCTTTACCTTGTAGACGCTGTTTGAATATGTAGCGCTCGAAGATTTCATTGGTGTCCACTTCACAGTGACTGTCAAACTTGTCCAGGGTGGTCTGAAACTTTGTCTTGTCCTGGCCTTCGGTGAAGTGAAAAGAGTTGATGAGTTCGATGGCTTGATCACCCGCTGTTGAGAGGAGAAGCGCGTTCTTCCTTGCATCAGACGCACCCACGAGGTCTGAAGCTTCGAGGTACAGCAGAAACTTTTGCTTGAATGTCCGCCAGTTGGCACTGAGATTGCCGGAGGTCCTGAGCTGGTGGGGAGCTTGAATCTTCTCCATGGTGCCGGGATACATTCGCTGGTCGTCACGGAATGGTCTGAGGTAAACCACCTAGATTAAGCAGTCTCCTGGTAGCATGTTGTGTTATGTACTCTGGGATAACACAGGCTGCACCTGGATGCAGCTTTAACCAAAAGATACTCCAGACCTTGAAGTTAGTTCAACCTGATTTATTGAACCCGTAGCACAGTTCTCTATGAGTTCAACTCTGCTAACCTCAGTGTGGTTACTCTGTCTGACTGAACCAGACGAGCTCTTAGCCACGTGCTGGTGGTGTGATTCTGTACATACACTCTGACTCACTGTGTAGATGTTCATCAGTGGAAAGAGGCAGAGTGTGAGTGCCTCGTGCCTTTTGTAGTGAGATACCACCCGAGTGTCCTGCCTGCTCATTGGTCATGTCCTGTTCTCTGTGTTCATTAGCTGCCTGTCTGTATACCATTATCTGCATATCATGACAAACTCTACATGGTATGACTGCAGCACAGCTCACAGACATTGGCACTTACAGGAAACCCACTGCTTTGTTTTCGACAGCCCATTCAATAGTCATTCCCACCAACTAAAGATTACTGGTACAGACTGGGCAACAGAAGAAGCCAACAAAATCATACGCAATTAAACCACTTTATACCTTGCTCCAACTATAAAAAGAAAATTGAATTCTGGAAAAGTTTATGAACTTCAATTATTCTTCCTGCCTCACACCTTTCCTCATACTTGTTCTTGCTTCAAATCCAACCATTTTTTGTTGAGGTCTAATACGAGTTGAAAATCCCTTATCCGAAATGCTTGGGGCTGAGCATATATCGGACTTTGGAATTTATCGGAATACACTGTGCAGGTGCGGCACGTGTTGGGAACCGTGCATGTGCAGCACACGTTGGGAACTGCGCATGTGCAGCACACGTTGGGAACTGTGCATGTGCAGCACACGTTGGGAACTGTGCATGTGCAGCACACGTTGGGAACTGTGCATGTGCAATATGCATTAGGAACTGCGCATCATCTAGGAGCCTTGTGAGGTTTCCCATTTGTAACATCATGTCGGCTCTCAAAAACAGTGCGGATTTCGGAATTTTTTCATTTTCAGAATTTTGGATAAGGGCTGATCAACCTGTATAGGGTTGTCGCACATATGGTATGCTCATTTGAAATGGTCAGAAACAAAAGAACATAAGAAACATTATAGGAACAGCAGGAAGCCAATTTACCCCTTGAGCCTATTTCGCCGTCCAATAAGATCATTGCTCATGGTTTTAACTCCACTTTTCTGCCTTCCTCCTCAATGCCAGTAACTCCTGCGCAGAGCAAAAATCTGTCTCAATCAATTTTGAATATACTCAATGACCCAACCTCCAGGTTAGATTTAAATGGGTTGTTCTGGTTCAAAGGGGAGTATAGGCAGGTTGTAGAAAAAAAAAGGTGCAATTGGATAAAGTAAAGTTAGGGCAAGTCTTTTTTACTCCCAAGAGCTAAAATAAATAAATAAAAATCAATTCTGGGAAGAAAACATTTCTAAAGAGACTGGGTGAAACAATGGAGAGGTCAAAGGGAAGTAACATATTTAAGAAAATACTGAAGCCTGTGTGAGGGGGTAGCTCCTTAAACCGCCCAGCAGACAGCAAGAATAGTTGGTCAGAATTCCAAGAAATGGACATCCAGTGCCGATTTGTAGGTGGAGGTCGCACAAGTGGGGGGACACGCTGGCCGAGGTGATGGCGGTGGAATTTGACTGCCATCTTTCCACGTATTGAGTGACATGGGAAGGAAATGATGATGACGCTCAAAACGTTGGTGGACGATACTTTGGCCCCGATATAGGAGGCTCTTGGAAAAACATTGATGGCGGTGCGGGAACAGTGGAGAAGGCATTGTTGTGGCACAGAGACCAGCTCGTCTCGATGGGAGAGGAGTAGCAGAAGGTGGAGGAGAGTAATAAAGGGCTGAGAGTCAAAGCGGATGACCTGGAGAACAAATCACGGCACCGGAACCTTCGGATCTTGGGACTGCCTGAGGGGTTGGAGGGCCGGAAGCCGACGGAGTACCTTTCGGAGATGTTTGCCAAGTTGTTGGGGAAGGAGAGGAACACCTCCCTTTTTGAGCTAGATATGGCTCAGTGGTCGCTCCAGCCGAAGCCATAGGCAAATTATCCAACAAGAGCTGCGATAGTCTCTTTTCACACAACCAACGAAGGAGAAGATCTTGAAATGGGCCAAGCAGAATCGGGAGGTTCCCAGTGCTATTCAAATATACCAGGACGTCACAGTGAAGCTGGCAAGACAACGCGTGGCCTTTAATAGGGCAAAGCAGCGCTTTATGAGAGCAATGTACACTTCAGGGTAGTCTACCCAGTGAAGTTGAGAGCCACGCACAACTCCAGGGACTATTACTTTGAGACGGCGGAGGAGGTGTTCGTGAGGGCTGATTGGGGCTGAAGGATTGGGGCTGAACTGAGTTTGGACTTTGTTTCCTTTTATTGTGGTTGAGAGGGGATGGTGAGATATGTTGGTGGGAGCGGTTTCTTTCCCTTTTTGTTCAGGGTTTATCATGTTTGGCTGGTTTAGAATGGCTGAATGTGGGGGGTTTTCTGTTTGTTTTTGTACTAGATATTGTGATGATATGCATAAGCAGTTATGTAAATATTAACAGATACGACCTCCAATCAGCAGGTGGCAGTAGTGAACAACCATGTGGCACTGCAAACTCGGGAAGTCTGGAGATAGTCATTGTAGTGGATAATCGCATTTGTAATAGTTTGGAGATAATTTTATAATAGTGGTTTAATAATTAGTGGTTTTAGTAGTTTTTCATATTGGTATCTGACCCACGTTATTGTTAATCAATAAACATTGAACTAGTCATGAACTAGATGGTCTCTAGTGCAGTAATTCCATCCGGCCAAACAAGAGAACATAACATGGTCGCAGGATTGGTGATCTGAAGATCTAAAAGATCAAAGACCAAGGTAACAAAGAAGAGAAGAAAAATTCTATTAACCACGAAGAGCACTAACAGAATATAGCTCAACGCACTACTAGTCATCAAAGTCAAGGATGGAAGGTTTGAAGACACCACAGCAGCTTCGAGTAAAGTAGATGCGCATTGGCACATTTTTAAACAGCAATTCACATTCTACAGGGCAGCTCTAGGTCTTCAGGCTCAGCCTGTTGAATGGAGAATAGCGGTGCTGCTCACCGCAGCATGTCCACAGGCGACAGAAATCTTTAATACCTTCACGTTTAATAGCAAAGCTGATAAGAATAATTTTGACGAAATCATTAAAAAATTTGATCGACACCGTGCACCTAAAAAGAACGAAACGTTTGAACGGTACGTTTTTCGAACTCGCTCACAACAGGCTGGTGAATCGTTCGACAGCTTCCTAAAAGACTTGAGGTTGAAGGCTGACATGTAACTTTGCAAGCGTCCATGATCAGAGATCAGATTGTGCTCAGTATAAGCAATGACAAAGTTCATGAAAGATTGTTGAGCGGTGAATGTAGCCATGTCAAATGGCCACCTGCAAAGGACCATGGGAATTGTGGTCAATTTGGGACACAGACAGGTACACAGCCCCTGTGCATTGCGCAAAGAAACCAGACTTGGCTGAAACTTGTATCCTTGTATCCAAGTTCAAACTTGCCCCCAGGTTCCAGCGGCCTTCATTTCCGGGAGCGGGAGAGAGAGAGGGAGCCGGAGTGCAGCGAGTGCACCTTGGGATTCAGGTAGGTGATTAAACTTGCCCCCAAGTTCCAGCGGCCTTCATTTCGGGAGCAGAAGAGAGAGAGGGAGCCGGAGTGCAGCGAGTGCAGCTTGGGATTCAGGTAGGTGTTTAAACTTGCCCCAGGTTCCAGCGGCCTTCATTTCCGGGAGCGGGAGAGAGAGAGGGAGCCGGAGTGCAGCTTGGGATTCAGGTAGGTATTTAAGCTTGCCCGCAGGTTCCAGCGGCCTTCATTGCCGGGAGCGGGAGAGAGAGAGGGAGCCGGAGTGCAGCTTGGGAATCAGGCAGGTGCTTAAGTGTTTGATTTTTACCTCTATTTAAGTTGGGTAGTTGCTAAACCCGAGACACTACACTTGTCGTGTCTCCCACCCTTCCACCTCCTCTAACCTAAGGGGGTGAGTGAATATCAGGTAAGCTCTCTCTTTTCTTTTTCATTTATCCGCAAGTTATAGCTTCAGATTTTCGGTGGGAGCAGTGGTCAGGGGTCTGTCGGGAAGGTAAGTTTACCCTTTAAAAACTTACCTTGCAGGAGAAGCGGCCTTCAGATTTTCGGCGGGAGCAGTGGCCAGGGGAAGGTAAGTAACTGGGAGAAATGTAACTCTTCGTGGGTTGGTAAGTATTGTGATCGGTAAGTAAAATCATTATTTGTTTCACTTATTCATTATTTGATATTATATTTGTAATCAGTTAAGGTAAAGTTTAAAAATGGCAGGAGATCCCAGACCCGTGTTATGCTCCTCGTGCTCAATGTGGGAGTTCAGGGACGCGGCCGATGCCCCTGACTCCTTCATGTGCGGGAGGTATGTCCAGATGAGATTGCATTAAAGTTGCCAGGACACTTAGGCTCGCTGGCAGCAGAGCTGGCAGCAATCGCTTATATTGTAGACCACCCCGACTCGTTCCTGACCCCAGCAGACATCTATTCGGACAGCTTGTCTGTATGTAATAGTTTGACATAATTCCTACCCCTGTGGGAAACGAGAGAATTTGTTTCCGCGGACGGTAAACCCCTACCCTCAGCCCTATTACTCCGCCATATCTTAGAGACAGCGAAGGATAGAAAATACAGAATAATTAAGGTTCGCAGACATCACCGCTCTCCCCCCCCCGGTAACGTTAAAGCAGATGCCCTAGCGAAGGCAGGCTCCAGGCATGGTTATTTTTGGAACCCCCCTGAAAGCACCCCAGTACACGCAGTTCAGGTCTCACAGACCAACATTCAGGATCTAGCGAAGGCACAGAAAGAGGACGAGAAACTCAGGGAAGTTTTAAAGGGTACCTTCCCAGCCCCGTATGATAAATACAAAAACGCAATCACCACACACGACGGTGTGATTTTAAAGGATGACATTTATATAGTCCCCAGCCAGGACAGGAACCAGATCATTTGACAGTTCCATGACAATCATGGACACCAAGGAATTGAACCCACCCTAGCCCATCTCAGACCGCTCTGCTGGTGGCCTGATTTAAAAACCAATGTAACATACTACATAGAGAATTGCTTAATCTGTGCCCAGAACAATCCGGACAGATATGCAAAAAAGGCTCAACTTGGTCATACCTGCCCTGTTAATGGACCCTGGACAAATCTCCAGATAGATTATAGAGGACCCTTACCCCCTTGCAGAAATGGTTACGAGTATGTGTTGGTGGTCATAGACACCTTCGCAAAATGGGTGGAAGCGTTTCCATCGAGAACTAATACGGCCAAGACAACGGCTAAAATATTAACACAACACGGGCGAGATTCTCCGACCCCCCGCCGGGTTGGAGAATCGCCGGGGGCTGGCGTGAATCCCGCCCTCGCTGGTTGCCGAATTCTCCGGCACCGGATATTCGGCGGGGGCGGGAATCGCGCCGCGCCGGTTTGCGGGCTCCCCCCCCGCGATTCTCCGGCCCGTATGGGCCGAAGTCCCGCTGCTAGAATGCCTGTCCCGCCGGCGTAGATTAAACCACCTACCTTACCGGCGGGACAAGGCGGCGCGGGCGGGCTCCGGGGTCCTGGGGCGATCTGGCCACAGGGGGTGCCCCCACGCTGGCCTGGCCCGCGATCGGGGCCCACCGATCCGCGGGCGGGCGGGCCTGTGCCGTGGGGGCACCCATTTCCTTCCGCCTTCGCCACGGTCTCCACCATGGCGGATGCGGAAGAGACTCCTTCCACAGCGCATGCGCAGGGATGCCGTGAGCGGCCGCTAACGCTCCCGCGCATGTGCCGCCCGGAGATGTCATTTCCGCGCCAGCTGGCGGGGCACCAAAGGCCTTTTCGGCCAGCTGGCAGGGTGGAAATTAGTCCGGCGCGGGCCTAGCCCCTTAAGGTTGGGGCTCGGCCCCTCAAGATGAGGGGGATTCCTCACCTTCGGGGCGGCGCGATGCCAGACTGATTTGCGCCGTTTTGGGCGCCGGTCGGCGGACATCGCGCTGATACCGGAGAATTTCGCCCCACATCTTTGCAAGATGGGGACTCCCTCGCAGTATAGAATCCGATCAAGGATCCCATTTCACAGGACGTGTAATGAAAAACGTCCTCACGATTTTTGGCATTCGACAAAGGTTTCATATGGCATACCACCCCCAGTCAAGTCGTATTGTAGAGAGGATGAATAGGACATTAAAAGCCACCCTCAGAAAAATGGTTCAGCAGAATAACAGCACCTAGGATTCAGTTCTCCCATTTGTTTTGATGTTTTTAAGAAACACGGTATCCACGTCCACAGGATACACCACCCACACTCTCATGACCGGATGCCCCATGAAAGGGACAGAGTATTTATTCGGACTAGATTTGGCCAACCCTGCAGTTACAGCCCTCACGCATGAAAATGTGGTTCGAAAATTGTTAGAGAACATAAAGGCGGCCCAAATCGCAGCAGCTGTGAGACTTGGAACCAGGAAGAAACAGAGCAAGGCTTATTTCTACAAAACAGTACACGCCACTGAGTTTACAGTAGGGCAACAAGTCATGCTTTCCCGACACACCAGTTCATTCCTTTCCCCAAAATTTTCCGGACAGTACTCCGTTTCGGACAAAGTCAGCCCCTCAGTATACAAAATTACATATCCCAATGGTGAGTCTGCGTGGTTTCATATAAACCAGCTCAAGGCTTACGGCTCGCACAATAACCACACACACCACATCCTGCTCGCAGCAGACGAGCACGCCCCGCCCACAGATGATGTATTTCTACCCACCCCCAACCAGTCTAGCCCGCCCTCAGACACAACTTCAACCCCACCCCCAGAGGCACGACTCCGCCTCTCCCTTCCCTCAACCAGCAGCGACAGCGACAGTGATAGCGATCACGATGACGATAGCCACAGCACACCACGTTATGACTATACCCCTGTACCAGGCCCCACTCCCAGCGAATCCGAGCATGATTCCACTGACCCCTTCGTGATTACATATATCAAAGGCCCTAACCCAGATCCACCGCCCGACGATTATGGATTGAAAACTAGTAGCTCCAACCTCGACACACGATTCTGGCACCGAGACAATTTGTTCAGGCTCATCCGGAATGATGAGATGGACCCCAATTCGCCCCAAGCAGCTTTAGCACGGTTACTACAGTCAAGAGTTTGGCAGCTGGGAGAAGATGATGACTTAGAGTCTGACTCCCACCAAACAAATCCCTTTGCGACCCTGTTCGCTATTGAGCAGTGAGGTGTCCAGATGATGGAGAAAAAAGGAACCGCTGGAGAGATACGGTGTCCTTTCTGATGGAACTTGCACCATGTTTGTTGTATGTTTGTTCGTTAGTACTAATGTTAAGTGTTGTTCGTAAACTCGACAGATTTCACGGCCCCATGTCACCACTTCATTGACGCCCAATGCCTTTTAGAGGAACAAGTTTGTCCCCAGACAACCGTTCAGAGGAACTAGTTTGTCGACAGACACCACTCATAGCTACTCTCCTAATTCGAGAGGCAGCCCCCATGACGACCACATTCTTACCCGTTCTTGCCGGTTGCTCAGGCAGTGGAGAAACGGCATTGGTCCCCGCCCTGCCCGAGGACCCCCCCTCTAGTCAGCTACGCTCGGGTAGAGCACAAACGGCATTGATCACCATCCTACCCGGGGATTCCACCCATTTCTTACCCGCCGCGGCCCATACGCTCTCCATTTTGGCACTTTCAGTTCGAAATTCTTTTGTTTGGTTTTGGCAACCCTTAGGTTGCTTCCGTATGCTATTTACATCCTAAAACACTAGGATGGTAGATTGCACAGGCTGCAAGACAGCCCGCACTATGTCAGTATTTTTCTCAGATGTCTTGTCCCAAATATTTGGTTTAAAAAAAAGAGGGAGTCACAGATGGTGACCAATTATAAAGGGAAATTGGCAATAAAGGATTGGATTGGATTGGTTTATTGTCACGTGTACCGAGGTACAGTGAAAAGTATTTTTCTGCGAGCAGCTCAACAGATCATTAAGTACATGAGAAGAAAAGGGAATAAAAGAAAATACATAATAGGGCAACACAACATATACAATGTAACTACATAAGCACTGGCATCGGATGAAGCATACAGGGTGTAATGTTAATGAAATCAGTCCATAAGAGGGTCATTTAGGAGTCTGGTGACAGTGGGGAAGAAGCTGTTTTTGAGTCTGTTCGTGCGTGTTCTCAGACTTCTGCATCTCCTGCCCGATGGAAGAAGGTGGAAGAGTGAGTAAGCCGGGTGGAAGGGATCTTTGATTATACTGCCCGCTTTCCCCAGGCAGCGGGAGGTGTAGATGGAGTCAATGGATGGGAGGCAGGTTTGTGTGATGGACTGGGCGGTGTTCACGACTCTCTGAAGTTTCTTGCGGTCCTGGGCCGAGCAGTTGCCATACCAGGCTGTGATGCAGCGTGATAGGATGCTTTCTATGGTGCATCTGTAAAAGTTGGCAAGAGTCAATATGGACATGCCGAATTTCCTTAGCTTCCTGAATACCCTCCTGTATTCGGACTCATCGTTATTCGAGATCCGGCCCACTATGGTCGTATCGTCAGCAAACTTGTAGATGGAGTTGGAACCAAGTTTTGCTACGAAGTCGTGTGTGTACAGGGAGTAGAGTAGGGGGCTAAGTACGCAGCCTTGCGGGGCGCCGTTGTTGAGGACTATTGTGGAGGAGGTGTTGTTGTTCATTCTTACTGATTGTGGTCTGTTGGTCAGAAAATCGAGGATCCAGTTGCAGAGTGGGGAGCCAACTCCTAGGCTTTGGAGCTTTGATATGAGCTTGGCTGGGATTATGGTGTTGAAGGCGGAGCTGTAGTCAATAAATAGGAGTCTAATGTAGGAGTCCTTGTTTTCGAGATGCTCTAGGGATGAGTGTAGGGCCAGGGAAATGGTGTCTGATGTGGACCGGTTGCAGCGGTATGCGAATTGCAGTGGATCAAGGCGTTCTGGGAGTATGGAGGTGATGCGCTTCATGATCAACCTCTCGAAGCACTTCATTACGACTGAAGTCAGGGCCACTGGTCGGTAGTCATTGAGGCACGTTGCCTGGTTCTTCTTCAGTACCGGTATGATGGTGGTCTTCTTGAAGCAGGTGTGGAGTAGGGACAGGTTAAAGATGTCCGTGAATACCTCTGCCAGCTGGTCCGCGCAGGCTCTGAGTGCACGACCAGGGATCCTGTCTGGGCCCGCCGCCTTCCGAGGGTTCACTTTCAGGAAGGCCAATCTGACTTCGGAAGCTGTGATGGTGGGTATGGGTGAATTATGGGCTGCTGGGGCACTCGCCAGCGGATTGTTGGTTACCTGCTCGAACCGAGCATAGAATGCATTGAGTTTAACGGGGAGTGGTGCGCTGCTGCCAGAGATACTGTTCGGCTTCGCTTTGTAGCCCGTTATGTTGTTTAGTCCTTGCCACAACCGCCGAGAGTCTGTCTGTGACTCTAGCTTGATTTGATATTCTCTCTTGGCATTCCGGATGGCTTTGCGGAGGTCGTAAAGGACAGACAGACAGACATCCGAGTTCTTAAGCAAGATAATAACAGAAATGATGCTTGTGTCCACAGAACTCCGGAACCTCAGGAACCCCAGAGGAAGACAAAGAAGAAGACCGACAAAGATGAAGACAGCCTTCGTGTTCACATGGATCTTAGCGGGATCCCTTCAGTTGCACGCGGACGCTTCCCCCCCCTGACCCATACCACACAAACCGTAAATGATTCTCACCCCTGCAATACACAGAACCCTGAGATAACTAGCCCCGCGTCATCTAGCAATTCCCTGACCTGGTGAGTTAAGTTTATCACCTGGTACTCATTGTCATATGTAGTCGAAGCACTCTTAGTGCTGGCGATACTTTGCAGTGTCGTGCAAACATTTAGAGTTAGGAAATGGCGAAAGAGAGCATATCGCTCTCGCACCCCGGTATACAGGTTTAGGCCCCCCATTTTCAGATTTCACCAGACCCCCCGAACCCCTTGGGACGGATTAAAGCGCATCCATTTTTGTTTATGTATTCTGTGGAATAAAGAGATGTAAACCTCGGTGTCTGACTGCCAGGCCAGAAAAAGTTGTGTGCTGCTATTTTGTACAGGTTAAGCTGTATAGATTATTTTTGGATTGTTTGAATAAGGATAGTTTATTGAGAATAGTTAGAGGTTCCAGTTTTTTTACTTTTCTGTAATGCATGTATTAATGTCATAGCGCCCCGTAGCGTTTTATGATAATGAATGTATTTAAAATGGTTTAGGTAAAATTATGTTGCATAGGATAGGACAGTGTAGAGCCTAAGTATGGGTGTCCTGTTTGGTCAGAGGATGAAGACGACGTAGTAATGTGACCCTTCACGCGTCACATTGAGGATCACAAGGAGGGAGTGTAGCCATCTGGGATGGACACTTGCAAATAATGCAGGGAAAATTGGACAATACTGAAAAGCAAGCAGGTGCAAGGTCTGTCTGTTGATTAGAGCAGTGGCTCTCAGACAGGACAGAAACTGCTAAGTCATCGACATACTAATGAGCCATCTCCGGGGACAAAAGGGAAACATTTAGATGAACAATGTTAAGACAGACACCCCGGCGCCAGAGGAGACTCAAACAAAGCAAACCAACGGCCACCTAGGACACGCCCAGCAACCAGGGAACCCACACCTCTATTGGAGGAAGATTGATAAGAATGATTGGGAAAGGCCCAAATAATTGAGGCCAAGTTCAAGGCCCGTCCAAAAGGGCGCAAAGCCCTTTTGGGTATAAAAAGTATTCCCCAAGAGAGAATCTTTCTTCTTTGGCCTTGGCTCTCAGCGTAGAGAGACCAGCCTAGCAGCTACGCCAGACCAAGCAATTTCCAAGTCAACGCACGCTACGAGATAGACACTCCTAGTTGCTATCCTATAAACAGCTCAACCCAGCAGCCTCAGAACTGAGCAACGGCCATTGTTCCTCTGAATGAGCGGGCACCCGAAGCCAAGTATAGGCTTTAGTAATAGTGATAGTTTAGGTTGTAGAGTTTTATGCATGAGTAGATTTGACCGTGTGTAAATAAACGAGCATTGCTTTTGAACTTACTAACTGGTGTATCGAGTCTTTGATCAGTATTCGGTTTTTAAACTTTGTGGCGGTGTCGAAAGATACCTGGTGACTCTTGAGCAAACGTAATTAAACAGAGCCAAATTAAGGGACAACACCAAAGAGAGCAACACAAGTTCAACCAGTGCCTCGAAGATCGACAAGACACAGAAGAAAGCCAGACAGTGTCCTAAAGTTGGAGAGGAAGGGAAGACGGGGTTGGAGGAGTTAATGGGAATGGAGGAAGTTTGGACGGCAATAGGGAAGATGCAAATGGGTAAAGTACTGGGGCAAGATGGGTACCTGGTGGAATTCTGCAAGATGTTTTTGGAGAGCCTGGCGCCGCTGTTGGAGGAAATGTTTGAGGATGCGGTGGCTAAAGGGGTGCTCCAGGAGACAATGGGACAAGCATCTATTTGGCTGTTCTTAAAAAAGTATAAGGACCAGATGGAGTGTGCGTCATATCAGCCAATATCTCTGTTGAATGTGGATGCCAAGATTCTTGCCAAAATGTTGCCTCTTAGGTTGGAGGATTCCCTTCCGCAGGTGATTGTGGAGGATCAGACGGGGTTTGTAAAGGATAGGCAGTTGTCCTCGAATGTGCGGGGCTTGTTAAATGTGGTGCTCTCCCCCTCAGAATTTTAAGGTTGCAGCGGGTTTGAAGCTGATGCCAGTAAAGGGCTTTGGCGCTGGATGTGGGGAAAGCGCTCGATTGAGTAGAGTGGAGCTATTTACTTCTGGTGTTGGAGCGGTTTGGGATTGGGCCCAAGTTTGTGGCGTGATCAAATTATTGTAGGAAACGAAGGCGAGTGTTTGTACAAATGAGATGAACTCGGGTAATTTCAGCTGCAGAGGGGAATGAGACAGGGGTGTCCCCCCTTTTGTTTGCGCTGTCGATAGAACCCTTGGCCAGTGCGCTGAGGAGCTTGGATAAGTGGAGGGAGATAGTGGGGGAGGGCTGGTGGAGCATAAGGTGTCCCTGTACGCTGACGACCTTTGATGTATATTTCTAACAAGGGTCCCACCGTGGGGGATATAATGGGACTGCTCAGGCGATTTGGAGCTTTTTCGGGATATAAATTGGACTTGGAGAAGAGGGAATGTTTTTTTGTTTTTCTCCGGGGCCAGGAGCTGGCCTGAGGGGATTGGCATTTCGTGTGGCGACTACTCATTTCAGGTACCTGGGGGTGCAGGTGGCTCGGGTCTGGGCCCAGCTCCGTAAATTGAATTCTACGAGTCTGGTTGGTGGGGCTAAGGCAAATCTGTTGAGGTGGGACAGCCTTCCCCTATTATTGGCAGGCTGGGGGCAGGTAGTAAAGATAAATATCTTGCTGCAGTTTTTATTTTTAATCCAGTGCTTGCCAGCCTTTTTACCGAAGGTGTTTTTTATGGAAATGGAACGGTTGATTTCTTCATTGGTATGGATAGGGAAGATGGCGAGGATTCGGAAGACGGTGCTTCAGCAAGGACGACAGTTGAGGTGTGGCTCTTCCGAATCTGATGTATTACTATTGGACGGCGAACGCTGAGAAGATGCGGGCTGGGGTAGGGGGCCGGAGGCAACATGGGTGAAGACGGAGGCAGGCACTTGTAGGGGGGTGGGGCTGTGTTGTGTGTGCTGGCAACGGCGCCGTTCCCATTTGTCCCTGAGAAATACTTGGGTAGGCCTGTCGTGTTTGCCACGCTGAGGATTTGGAGGCAATTTTGGCAGCATTTTAAGGTTGCAGCGGGTTTGAAGCTGATGCTAGTGAAGGGCTTTGCAGGGAAGGTTTTCCTGACTTTTTCGGTGACACCTCCCTCTTCGTTGTTGGAGGGGCTGTTGTCGATGGGGTTGGAAGAGGGGTTCTTCTCGGTGACTTATGTGATGATTTTGGAGGAGGATATGGTGTCGCTGGAAGGGGTTAAGGCCAAGTGGGAAGAGGAGCTGGGGGTGGCATGTGCGGAGGAGTTGTGGTGTGAGGCTTTACGATTGGCGAGTGCCTCAACCTCCTGTGCAAGGCTGGAGCTAATGCAGTTAAAAGTGGTGCACAGGGCGCACCTGACGAGATCAAGAATGAGCCAGTTGATTCAGGGGGTGGAGGACACTTCTGAACGGTGTGGGAGAGGTCTGGCACATGTTCTGGTCCTGCCCAAAGTTGGAGAACTTTTAGGTGTGGTTTTTCAGCACCATGCTGGTGATTTGGCACTTGGATTTGGAGCCCAGTCCCCTGAGGGCCATATTTGGGGTGTTGGACTTTTCCCGATCTGCAGACGGGAGCGGGGCAGAAGTTTTAGCCTTCGTCTCGCTAATTCCTCACAGGCGGGCTCTGTTGGGGAGGAGGTCAGCTTCTCCGCCCAGTGCCTCAGTACGGCTTGGGGACCTGCTGGGAGTTCCTGTTCTTGTATAAGGTTAGGTTTACCTTGAGGGGGTGATTAAGAGGTTCCACAAGAGATGGGGGTCTGTTTATTATTCATTTTAAAGAGTTGGTTACCATCAGCTGCTTTGGGGGAGGGGGGGGGGGGAGAGGGGGAGAGTTTCTTTGAGGTATTGGGGTGTTGGTTGGTAGAGTGGGGGGTGTTTGCTGTTCTGCATTGTTTTGGTTTTTTGTTTCATGTATAAAATGTTAAAACCAAATAAAAATATTTTTAAAAATATTTCCTATAAACAAAGCGAAACCTTAAGGATCTGGTTTAGCTCACTGGGCTAAATCGCTGGCTTTTAAAGCAGACCCAGGCAGGCCAGCAGCACGGTTCAATTCCCGAACTAGCCTCCCCGAACAGGCGCCGGAATGTGGCGACTAGGGGCTTTTCACAGTAACTTAATTGAAGCCTACGCGTGACAATAAGCGATTTACATTCATTTTCATTCATCAGCTGCTGTCAGCCTCAAAGGGAAATGTACTTTTCTATAAAATAATCACAAGTAGTCGGGGACATCATTTCTGGATTTGAGAACCTCTCCTCATAGTATATAAATTGTAAAAACCATTTTGGCAGCTGTTTCAATTTTCCCTTTGGGATTTGTGCAGCTCTGCATTAACCATCAGCCATGCCACAACAGCAAGCAGATCAAAAACAGCAAGCAGCTCTCAAAGTGTGCTCTCACCAATGCTCTTCACCATTGTAGCAAGGCTTCCCTGCATGTATGCACCAACCCCCTTGCAATAAAGGCCAACTTTCCATTCGCCTTCCTAATTACTTGCTATATCTGCAAGCTAGCATTTTTGTGATTCATGTACAAGTAAACCCAAATCACTGTATCGCAACATTCTGCAGTCTCCATTGAAATAACATTCTGCTTTTCTCATCTTCCTGCCTCAGTGGACAACCTCACATTTTCCACCGTGTGTATTGCATCTTGCAAATTTTGCATTACTCACAGAACCTATCTAGATCACTTTGTAGACTGTGTCCTCATCAGAATCTTCTTCCTTATCTATCTCTGTAACAGCAGCAAATCTGGCTACAACACAGGTGTTTCCTTCATTCAATTCATTAATACAGATTGTAAATAGTTGAGCACCCAGTAGTGATCTTTGTGGTGCTCTACTCGTTACAGTTTGTCAACCTGAAAATGACACATTTATCCCCACTCTGTTTACGGTTAGTTAGCAAATCCTCTATTAACCCAACAAGATACCTTCTCATGTGGTATTCTTTATGTAGCTCCTTATCAATTTTTAAAAGTAATTCATGGGATGTGGGGGTAACTGGATAGGCCGCCACTTATTGCCCATCCCTAATTGCCCTTGAGAAGTTGGTGATGAGCTGCTTTCTTAAACAGGTGCAGTCCATATGGTACAGGTACACCCAGTGTGTTAAGGAGAGAGTTCCAGGATTTTGATCCAGTGACAGTGAAGGAATGGTGATATAGACTCCAGTCAGGATGGTGTGTGGCTTGGAGGGGAACTTGCAGGTGGTGGTAGTCCTATGCATCTGCTGCCCTGGGCTTTCTAGGTTGTAGAGGTCACAGGTTTGGAAAGTGTATCAAAGGAACCTTGGTGAGTTGTTACAGTGCATCTTGTAGATGATACATACTGCTGCCACTGAGCGTTGATGATGAAGGTGCTGAATGGGGTGCCAATCAATCAGGTTACTCTGTCCTGGATGGTGTCAAGCCTCACAAGTGTGGTTGGAGTTGCATTCATCCAGACAAGTGGAGAGTATTTCATCACACTGCTGACTTGTGCCTTGTAGACGGCCACAGCCAACTTTGACAAAGGGTCAACTGCATTTGAAATGTTAGCTCTTTTCTCTCCTTAAAGATGCTGCCAGACCTGCTGAAATTTTCCAGCATTTTCTCTTTTGGAACCACAGCCATTTCCTTTGTGTTCTGTGTGACTCCAGTCAGTGGTGAGTTTTACCCCCGATTCCCATCAGTTCCAGTTTTGCTTGTGCTCTTTGATGACACTCTCCCTCAAATCCTGCTTTGATGTCAATGGCAATCACTCTCACCTCACCTCTCGAGTTTAACCCTTTTGTCTACGTTTGTACTCGGACAGTAATGAGATCAGGAGCTGAATGTCCTGGCACAACATAAACTGAGCATCTGTAAGCAGGTTATTGCTGGTTATGCTTGATAGCACCATTAAGGACATCTTCCATCACTTTGCTGATGACCATGAGTCGAGAGAAGTGGTGTTAATTGTCAGGTTACATCTTTCTTACTTCTGGTGCACAGAGAATACCTGGGCAATTTTCTACATTGCCAGGAAAATGCCAATGTTGTAGCTGTTTGGAAACAGCTTGGCCAGGGCCACGGCATATTCTGGAGCAAAGGTCTTCAGTCCTATTGCTGGAATGTTGTGAGGCACATAGCCTTTGCATATCCGGTGCCTTCAGCCATTTCTTAATATCAGGTGGAGTGAATCGAATTGGCTGAAGCCTGTTATGCTGGGGACCTCGGGACTAGGCAGTGATAGATCATTCACTCAGCATTTCCGGCAGAAGATTGTTGCAAATGCTTCAGTCTTGTATTTTGCACGATGTGCTGGGCTCCCCCATCATTGAGGATGAGGATATTTGTGGATCCTCCTCCTGTTAGTTGCTTAATTGTCCACCATCCATTCACAACCCAATATGGCGGGACTGGTGGTAATCAGCAAGAGGTTTCCTTTCCCATGCTTGTGGACACAAGTGCTAGGTAATGAAAATATCCAATAATAGAGAATCTAATCACCTCCCATTGACACTCAAACGCATTATTGTCATTGAATCCTAACCCATAAACATCCACGTTTGGGGGGGGGGGGGGGGGGGGCAGGGGCAGGGGCAGGGGAGAAGAGTTGGAGGGAGTGGGGGCAGTGGCGGGGGTTCATGACTAATGCAAGAGCTGATAAGAGGTTGGGTATTCTGTAGTGAGTAACTCACCTCCTGACTTCACAAAGCCTGTCCACCATCTATAAGGCACAAGTCAGCAATAGGATAATATACTGTCCATATTCCTGGAAATTGCAGCTCCAACACTCAATAAGCTGAAACCCATCCAGGACAAGGCAGCCTGTTTGATTGGCAACCCATCCATCACTTTAAGCATTAACTTTCTCCGCCATTATTGCACCTTCCAAACCCACAGTCTGGAAGAACAAAAGCAGCCACCACCTGTAAGGCCCCCTTAAAGTCCCACACCATTTCTTTCCTGGGGCCGGTGCAGACTTGATGGGCCAAAATGGCTTCCTTCTGCACTGTAAATTCTATGAAATCCAAATATGGAAATCACTGTTGCTTTGTCAAAATAGTGGAACCCTTTCCCTAACAGCACTGTTGGGATTAACTACACCACATGGACTGCAGTGGTTCAAGAAGGCAGCTCAACCCATGTTGCCCTTGCCATACCAAAAAAAAAAACATTGTTACCCCTGCCAATGACAGCTGTACCATAAGAACAAGATAAAACAAGTTACAAAATTAGCCAAATGCAAAGTGATTGGGCAAGGGGAAATTGTTGCTATTTTATTGAGCAGACAAGCAAAGGTGTTCCTTTTCACAAGATGACATACATGAGCAAACTATGGTTAGGTTACATAAATAGTACCCTTGTAAAGCTACTGCAAGGCTTTAGTGAATGCGAAGTAGCAAGTGAAGCATATTGACTTTACCTCCATGTGAAACAAAGATAATTTACGAATAGAAAAAAAAAAGTGCTAAAGCCACCGACTCAGGTCAGCACAAAACATGTCAATTGCTGATAAATCACAGACTGATAAAAAGACACATTCTGGTTGAACATGCTGACAGCTCCCTGCCTCCCGCATTCATAGTCCAATTAGTTTCTTTCTTCAAGCGATCTGTACAATAGCCATTTGTGCTTCACCGTCTCTACAATCAATATCAAGAGAGCCTTTCATGTCCAATGAGAAAGTAGGGGGAAAAAACCTTCATGTAGAGCTTCTTCTTTAACAAACAGCAGAAAGCAATTTAGTTTTCGATTTTAACGCACCACAACTTTAATTTCCTGATGTCTCAATCATTGCTACAATTATCGTACAAATTTCTCTGGCTCCTTTTCTACCATTACCCAGTTAAGTCTTTTGTTTTCCAGTTCAGACAAAGTAAAAATGTCTTTCCTTGACCCAAGAGTACAACATCAGACAGTGGAAACCTTTCAAAGGGCCAGGAATAGTTTTTAGTCAAATTCCAGTCCAAAAATACAATTGGTCTATACTGCTAACAGTTTACTGGCAGCTGACTAGTTCACTGAATCTTAGAATGAATACTTGTTTTCGGCAATACATTCTCCAAGGGCATCAGGACCCAAGTTTCTATTAGCTCAATATCGGATGAGAAAGATTGACTCTGAGATATCAACCTGTTTCTGTTCTCTTAGCTGCAGGAAAGAGATAGCACGAGTGTAAGTAGGTGGAAGAAAAACATTAAAAAGTTAATACTGGCACGGTGGCGCAGTGGTTAGCATTGCTGCCTCAGGGCGCCGCGGTCCCAGGTTCGATCCCAGATCTGGGTCACTGTCCCTGCGGAGTTTGCACATTCTCCTCGTGTTTGAGAGGGTTTCGCCGCCACAATCCAAAAGATGTGCAGGGTAGGTGGATTGGCCACACTAAATTGCCCCTTAATTGGAAAAAATGAATTGGGTAATCTAAAATTTTTCTTAATTTTTAAAAAAAAGAGTCAATACTGTACAAGTACACTGCAATACCTCATTATGCGCACACTATTTGTTTATATAGTTCCTCCACTGCAAGGAAACCATTAGCGGCATCAATATTAGCAGACAAACTCTTAATTTTCTTGGTGTACTATTTTACTGCAGGCAGCAACGCATTTATTTAAAAAAGGATTATTGGCTCCTTTAACATTGGAAGAGCAATGTCATACAAACATGATAATGGCAAAATCTAGGCTTCAGAGCCCAGGCTAAGAAGTCTTTCTCTGCCGCAGAATATTTCCTACTGGGGACTAATTCAGGACCCAATGACCTTTTGGAATCGATTGCCGATTCCCAAGTGTTGAAACTGCACTTTTTCCACTCCATGTGTTGACATCAGTGAAAAGGCAGTTTGCAGATTTCAAATTGAAAATATATCATGTAATTTTTATATATTTTATATTACCGTATTATACAAGTTGTACAGGGTTTTAGTAAATGTAAATTCTGTCTCTCTTAGATTGTGGTTCCATTAAAAAAAAGTAAATATTGTTCATTAAAAAGCAGATATCCTAAAATTACAGGCAAATTACGAGATGATTGCACCAAAATATTTGCTTGTTCAGTTTAAAGTAGAGAAATAAGGTGGATTGGGAATGCTAAACACTTATGGCTGACTTACCTTTGATGCCAAGTTTTCTACCAATGCAATCATTGAAAATTTGAACAAAGTAGCAGCAGTTAATGGGCGTTTAGTCACTTCGGTGATGCTCAGTTTTCCCTCTGGCCACATATTCTTCAGCACAGGATTTGAGCTGGTGAAGAATAAGCAAAGTTATGTGTCAACCAGAACTTTTGAATGTGGTAGTTGAGTCAATGTCAATCTAGAATGGACGTACATGTTTCACAAATTTTGATAGTGGCAGTAGTCAAGGGAAAGAAAACAAAAGGGGGCTGATATGGTCAGATTAATGAAAAAAAATCCAATTTATAGCTCATTACAATAACACAGGAAAAATGGTTCATCACATTCATAATCAATCAGCTATATGTACAATACATTGATAGCCCCATAAATGAAAGTTTAACCATACGCTACACAATCTAAACACATGAAGCCAGGCCAAACATTAAAGTTAAGTCTCTGTGATAGAGTAATTTTCTTTCTTTTCCTGGTTACTGTCGGTAATTTTTAATGGAATGAGCAATGAATATCCAAAATGATTATCTGTAAGGACAATAAAGTAAAATTGAATTGGATACATCGTACTAAAAGATTGCTCAAGAAATACTACCAGCAATCACCATTCAGCCAACTTCCCTTCAAATTCAGTGTGCGCACCAAGTGAATAAATATTTCAGTGACTATTGTGTAAATGCACATTTTCTTGGCTGAACGTAGCATTAACTGCAACTCTACATGACACCCAAAGCAGGTTCATGATTTTTTTATCCGAAAAAGCTCAGTTTAAATTTGTAACAAGTGTTCTAGAATGAATTCACTCGCTCAATGGTGAGATTACAGAAAACATTGTAAAACATTAAAATGAATCAAAGGAAAGCACTGGTTAGGGCCCATCCACAGATCCACTTTCATTACCTTGACAAGGCCCAATCATGGCAAAATATTATAGAACGATGTGTGCTGAAACAATTGGAACTTTTACCTAATTTCCGTCCAGAGAAATTGCAGATTACAATGGGTATGTACTGCAAGTCTCTGTGGTTAAATCTTCTCGTTTTCTAGCTTTTTAGAGCATTCACTTGTTTTAAAATAAATGTTTCCCTCTTTCCAGGGTACGTTGGCATCTTTTGCCTCCATGTCACATCAATTCAAGTTAGTACTGCCCTTTGTTTTCATACAGTTTTCTTTACCCTTTGCTCTTTTCACAGTTTACACCGGATATCTTTCCCCATCTCCCAGTTCAGGTCACAGCTCTTCTCACCCCCACAGTTCATACCAGAATTCTACTCCCTCCTCGAACCCAATTCCCACACCAGTATAGTTCTCTTCCCCCACAACCCTATTCCCACAAAGTCACTATTGATTCATCATGTCCACCCTGGCTCCAAGTTGATGTCTCTGATGGGGCATGGAATTGGCGAGTATAGCAAGTTACGGGCAGAATTCCCCATCTCCTGAAATGATTCAACAAGCAGAAATGCTTATCATTTGTAAGCAGTAGATTTCAAGCCTCCTGGAATAGCGATGGCAACAGACAGGAGATAGGGGCAGCTATGAAGGGCAAGCCAGGAAGAAAATCTGAATTGTTCGCACAGTGGATTCCACGATTAAAGAATCGTTGGCTTTCAGTTCAATTGGTCAGAAATTGCACACTCGATTAGATCAGTAAGCAGCAAAAACTGATTTTAAAAGTAAAAACTGCTCCATGCAAAAACTGGATGTTAACATGCAGATGATTTATAAGATAAAAATATCCTTCATCTAGAAATGTTTTCCCTTACACTTGCCAGAGAAAACAACTCTGCATTAAAGCACCTTTACTGCATTAAAAAAAAATCTTGAGGCATTTCACAGAAATAATTGGAAATCAATAGGTGCCAAGCCTTAGGAAGAGTTATTAGAAAGGGTGATCAAAAACCTGATCAAAGAGATGAATTTTAAGGGAGATCATTAAAGGGAGAGGGAGAGAGGGTTAAGCAAGGGTGCCAGAACATGGTGCCCAGGTAGGGACAGAATATAGAGACAAAGTGAAGGCAGGACACACAAAAAATCAGAGCCAGTAGGGCCCGAGGTTTGATAAAGTTGTAACATTGAAGGGGACTGCAGCAGTATCGAGGAACAAAGCATAACAGTATTCAAACAAGAAAATTAGAATTTTAAATTGGATATATTGGGTTGATGTGAGCCAGCACAGACAGGGACGATGATTAACCAATGCATGGTGTGAAAAAGGATTAAGGTATTGGCATATTAAAGAATCTGGGGTGAGATTCTCCGACCCGGAATCGCCGGGGGCTGGCGTGAATCCCGCCCCCGCTGGTTGCCGAATTCTCCGGCACCGGGGATTCGGCGGGGGTGGGAATCGCGCCGCGCCGGTTGGCGGGCCCTCCCCCGCAATTCTCCAGGCCGTATGGGCCGAGGTCCCGCTGCTAGGATGCCTGTCCCGCCGGCGTGGATTAAACCACCTCTCTTACGGACGGGACAAGGCGGCGCGGGCGATCTCCGGGGTCCTGGGGGGGGGGGGGGGGCGGGGCGCGGGGCGATCTGGCCCCGGGGGGTGCCCCCACGGTGACCTGGCCACCGATCCGCGGGAGGGCCTGTGCCGTGGGGGCACTCTTTTCCTTCCGCCTTCGCCACGGTCTCCACCATGGCGGAGGCGGAAGAGACTCCCTCCACAGCGCATGCGCGGGGATACCGTGAGCGGCCGCTAACGCTCCCGCGCATGCACCGCCCGGCAATGTCATTTCCGCGCCAGCTGGCGGGGCACCAAAGGCCTTTTCCGCCAGCTGGCGGGGCGGGAATTAGTCCGGCGCGGGCCTAGCCCCTCAAGGTTGGGGCTCGGCCCCCCAAGATGCGGAGGATTCCGCACCTTTGGGGCGGCCCGATGCCCGACTGATTTGCGCCGTTTTTGGCGCCGGTCGGCGGACATCGTGCCGATACCGGAGAATTTCGCCCCTGAAATTGATGTCGGACAGAGGGTCAGAATAGCAGCAGATAAGATAAGAGCAGTGATGAGCAATCCTACAGAGTGAGAGTAAATGGAATTAAGAGTCAGCTTGGATCAAATAGGACACATAAATTGCAACAGTGGCCAACAAGGGGGATAGAATTAGTGCCAAGGGCACAGAGTCTGTGGTTAGGTAATGGCTTCTGGTTTTGTGTGTTTAACTGGAAGACATTGCAGCTCACTGAGAAATGGATGTTGGACAAGCAGTCTCACAACACAGACAGTGAAAGAGAAAGAGAGCTGTTGGAGATGTAGAACAGGATGTCTTCTTTTAGAAGATGCGCATATGACTGCAGAAGATGTTGCCAAAGGGCTGGATATAGACAAATGAGACCAAGTCCCTTTGCTTTCTTCTTCTTAGTAAGAAAAGCCAAAAGCTGGAGTTACTCAGATCGGTTAGAGAGACATGAATGGAATTAAACAAAGACAAATTTTCACTGAACCAGAGAGAATTGTGAAGAGTGACTAGGTGAGGATAGCATTACGATTTTGTCTTCCTATCTTCCCCAAGTGATCATTCTTGACATATAAACAGCCCCTGGGCTGGTCCCAATTTTGGTCGGAACGACGGCACCTCTGGTGCCCCCAGGACCGCCGTCCGCAAAGGGGTTGGCGCCTACAAGTCTGACACGGACATGGCTCCTCATCCATTGGCTCTGGAGAAGGCTCCCTTCGGGGAGGAATGTCCGACGGCCACTGGCGTCGGTCCGGACGTTGCCTTGCCCAAGGTACCGCAGGAGTGCGGGGGGACGTTTTCAGACGGAAGGGGTTGCGCCCCAAGGCATGCACTTCCATTCCCTGTAGCTCCAGTACTCCTCGCTCTGCGCTCTCTCGGGGCAATACTATTTGAATGGCCTGTTGAAAAGTCAATGTTGGCTCCGCTAACAACATTCTCTGGGTGGCCGCATTGTTAATACCGCAAACCAAACGGTCGCGTAACATTTCTGACAAGGTCTCACCATAGTCACAGTACTCCGCAATCCTGCGTAGCCTGGATAGAAAATCGGCAAGGGATTCTCCAAGGGTCCTCTCAGCGGTATTAAACCGGTAACGCTGGACTATCGTGGACGTGGTTGGGTTAAAATGTTGCCCCACTATATTCACAAGTTCATCAAACGTTTTGGTGTCCGGCGCAGCTGGGTACGCAAGGCTCCTAATCACCCCAAACGTATGCGGGCCGCAGGCGGTGAGCAATATGACCACCTGGCACTCGTTTTCGGTGATATTGTTTGCCCGGAAATAGTAACGCATCTATTATGTGTACTGGTTCCAGATTTCCAGCGCAGCATCAAAAACATCCAAATGTCCGTACAGAGGCATGGTATAATAGAAAACAACTTCCAACCTGTATCCAACAAAAATCCAGAGAGGTGGCTTCAGCAGTGTAGACAGCTATTCACTTTAACCTTCGTCGCCAGTTTTGTAAGGGCCACGAAGAATCCAGCACGAGTTTTAAGGATACAAAGTAATAACATTTATTTACTATAACATATATACATAACAGTAGCAGTAACTTCCCTTGCTACATACTCCTTCCTGCTGGTTCCTGAACTGGCCAGCTTTATTTATACTAGGAGTTTACTAGTGGTTTCTCCGCCCCCCTCATTGGGGAAGCTCATACTCCCACAGGATTGTGGGATAGTCATTAGTCCCCGGCAATGGTAAGCAGGCAGGTTATAACATCCCTCCCCCCCAAAGTCCAAGGAATCCACTGAAGACCCTGGCGAAGGAGGGCGTCGGACTCGTTTGGCCGCAGGCCGGACACCATTTGCACGCGGCGCTGGATCAGGCAGCATGTGACGAGACGGAGACCGGCGCTTCCGTGATGAACGGCGCAACGGTTGTACATCCACGGCCCATAGACCCGAGGATTCCCCCTCTGATGCATCCTGTGTCTCCATCTCGGAGTCAGAGTCTGCTGCCTCCGTCATGTCAGCGTCTCTATCTCCATTCAGTTCTGTTTACTAGTGGTTTACTAGTGGTTTCTCCGCCCCCCTCATTGGGGAAGCTCATACTCCCACAGGATTGTGGGATAGTCATTAGTCCCCAGCCAATGGTAAGTAGGCAGGTTATAACACTTCTACTACTCTCATAGGCAGTAAGATTCAAGATCTTTACTGTGTAAAATGTTCTTCTTGTATCCCTCCTGTGCTTCTTGCCCAGAAGCTAAAATCTGTGCCCCTTAATCCTGTTATCATCAGTTAACGGGACCAGCTATTCGTTGACTACCTCAGCTTAAACTGTCATAGTCTTGTTCACCGCTAGCAAATATCCCCTTTTTACAAAGACCTACTCCAATTTTCACAACCTAACCTTGCAGCTAAAATCCTTTGGGTAAATCTCCTCTGCACCCTCTCAAGGACCTTCCCATCGTTCCTGAAAGGTGGTGACTATAACTCTAGTTGTTACCGAACCAGAGCTTTATGAAGGTTCTCCCTGCTTTTGGAAACAATGAGTGGGATTTAACGGGCCCATTAGCCACGGGTGCAAATCCCGCCATGGCCACTAAATATCGCGTGAGGCCAAAAATGGGTGCAAATCCCGCCATGGCCACTAAATATTGCGGGACGCCAAAAATGGGATTTGCGTTGGCGAGATTTCAGAACGCAATCAGGTTCATGCCCAGTAAGGGCACAAACCTGATTAACATGAATCCATTAGCATCTACTTAGTGAGTTTAACGTTGCATCTTCAGCCACCATTGAACCTTCCCACACCGGGATTTTCTGGTGGGGTTGGCCGAGGCTGTTTGTGGGGAGGGGCGCAGGCAACTGTCAGGGGCATAAGGCTCTACTCATGGGGCGGGGGTCGCAGTTAATATTGGTCTTGGTGTGTGCAGTCTGCACTGTGTGAGTACCCAGTCTGTGTTGAGGGTATGCAGTCTGTTTGATGGGAGTGTGGGGCAGGGATGGCGAGTGTGCTGTGATGTCAGCAATGGGGCCATGCCTAAAGTGTTGCATGGATAAGACCCCGAAATAGGAAGTAACGCAGCAGCCACCTGGGGAGAAAGAGTCTCGACCAATGGATTTGTTATCCAGGAGGCTTAAGTGTTGGGACGTGACAGCAATGAACTCTCTGGATTATGTAGCATTAATAAGGGTGTCTATTTGATCTGCCACTCCCCAAAGGAGAAAGTAATCGTGCCTTGTTACATTCCGGAGTCACATGCTTGTGACACTAATTGATCATCAAAGCAATGTCAGCTCCCCAAAACAGTTTAAAGTCAAGGAATGGGATGAATCCTCAGGTTCAGTGCTCATGGGATGAAGAGGCAATGGGATCGCTTCTCTGCTGGGCCCCAAAACCTGCCAGTCAGTGCGGAGCAGTTGTGCAGCGGAGCAGTGGAGGACACCGCTCCCTGTGGCCATCAAAGTCACTGTAGCCTTCAACTTCTTTGCTACAGGGTCTTTCCAGGGCTCCATGGGGGACCTCTCTGGTATTTCTCAGGCATCCAGCCATAAGATCATTTGTGAGGTGCTGGATGCACTGTCTGCATCGGCTCTGGACTACATCCACTTTGACCTGGACCAGGATGAGGAGCTATGGGGTTTGGGCACATAACTCGTCTACCACAGGTGCAGGGTGTGATAGACTGCACCCATTTTGCTCTCTGTGCCTCATGGCACCAGGGAGTTCCTTTCATCAACCAGAAGATGCATGACACTTACACCCTTGGCCAGTTGCAGATCCGAGGAATCTTTGAAGGACACTCCAGGCTACAAGGTGGCTTCTTGGGGACAAGGGATTTCCCCTCAAGCAGTGGCTGATGACACTAGGACAGAGGCCACAGACCATTGCTTGACCAGGTGCAATGAAGTACACAGTGCGACCTGAACTGTCATCGAGTGGTGCATCAGCCTATTGGAAGATGGGGTCCCACTGCCTTGACAGGTCCGATGGGGCCCGACCATACAGCCCTCAGAGGATCTCCCGCATTGTTGTGGTCTGCACATGCAGCAGGACAAGGTGCTTCCTGAGGATAACCTCGAGGAGCGGCATGTGTCCTCGGACAAGGAAGACAAGGGTGTCAAAAAAAGCCCGGTGAGGATCCTGAGAATGGAGGTCAGATTGAGGCAAGGGTGCTCTAGGGCAGGAGGGCTAGAGATGCCCTCATTACCTCCCGCTTCATGGAGGAAGACTAGCTCGCTGCCCTACAGCACGGCCATCCCCAGGATGCTGTGACCTCTCTGCGACCAGGGGCTGAAGATGGCTGAGGTATCTATCATCTGGGTGCTGGGACTGGGAGTCCTTGATCGCCTGCTGCCTGGTCACTGCAGAAGGGTGATGATGATTCGCAGCGAGGAATGGTCTCTGATGCTCCTCAGCTGATGCTTATGTCTGACTCCTGTCTGCTGCCAGCGAACTGATGTCTGAGTGAGGTTCTGCCGTACATTCCTTTGCCCCTTTGTCCTAGAAGGAGATGAAGGGCGAGGGTCCAGGGTTCACTGAATCATGCTCGAGTCCTATCATTGCAATTAAAACATTCGCTCTGAGAGGGACTAACCATCTGGCAGGCATGGATGTCCACTGAGAACACTAGCGCCCCAATGGGGAGAATCACCATGCCACTTGGAGGTGGGTTAAGGAGTCAGAATCTTCAGCTCTGGCATCCCACTGCCTGCCTGTCTTCACTCGCTTGTGGCAGGAGTGAACAAGCTTATCCTCAGGAGCACAAATGGGGATGATGTTAGCTGGCTGTCTGGTGGGTCAAATGTCGATGAAACCTGGCATGTATGGGCATGGCACGAGAGTAGGGAGAGGTTGTGAGGACTGCCAGGGGGTTGTGAAGAAGCTTGTGGGAACTCGGGTGCTGGGACGCTGCTAGGTGCAAGCATGTGGGGAAGGGTGACGGCAAGGTGGAGTGTAGGAAGAATACAGGGAGTGCTTACCCTGGCGGAATGGAGTAGGTTATTCATCTTCATGTGTTATTGCACTCTGTCCTCTTGCGGAGGTTGCTGACACTGACCAGTGCTGCCACCGTCTCCCAGGCGGAGTTTGGTATCTTGCTGCAGGGTCTCCTACCAGCCTAAGGGTAAATTATTCCCCTTCTCTCCTCTATGGTATCAGGCAGATGGGGGAATACCCCTACATGAAGCAAGGAGCTGGCTTTTTTGTTGATATCCTCCTGGCTTGACTGTGAGCAAGTGCTGTGGAGCTATTTAAATGCAGCACCCACCTGGATAGAACTACTTAGCTGACCCTAGGGGCAAGCGAATCAGATGCTTTGTGCCACAGAGTGTTTTTCACGTAGCCCCCCCTCCCATTAAAAAGCGACATGCCATCGAAACATTTCATCTTTTTTCCGGATTGCGCCAACGGGTCCGGCAGGATTTGCATCAGTTCTGCCGCTGAAACTGACAGCCAAACTTTTGGAAAATTCCACCAATGCATCTGTTTCTGAAGCACAAGATTCCATAGGCGTTGTTAACTACACTCTCAATATGTCCTGTC
Organism: Scyliorhinus torazame; assembly: GCF_047496885.1. Classification (NCBI taxonomy): domain Eukaryota; kingdom Metazoa; phylum Chordata; class Chondrichthyes; order Carcharhiniformes; family Scyliorhinidae; genus Scyliorhinus; species Scyliorhinus torazame. Next base: position 84,156,471 of record NC_092727.1, read on the forward strand.
TCCTTCAAAGACGTGGGCACTTTAACCCCAGTTCCCGCTGTGTCTGCACACTTTTTAGAACCATGCTGTCAGGTATATATTGTCTGTCCCTATCACTTTTGTCAAAATGAACACTTCCAACTTTCTGTTTTAAATTCCATTTGCCAGTTTCTATGTAGCCTGCCAGACGATCTATGTCCTGGTTGCAGTCGCTTGGTGTCATGTCACACTTCCAAGTTTGGTATCATCAGCAAAGTATTCACCAGCTTTAGGCAAGGCAAGCATAACACCCATTGAGACTGGAACCTTGGACCACTCAGTCAACCTGCTCCATCTTGCTTGGAATTTTAGAAACATAGTTGCAAAAGGAATAGCAAAAAAAGGAACCAACAGATCAATCCCAACATACTCGGAGTAGATTACTTTCATGATAATCTGAGTTATGCTGAAAAGAGACATGCTATCAAAGTTTTTCATCTTGCACTCATCAGGAAAACTGCACAAGATTCTCTGTGACAATGTCACCACCAATCAGTCTACTTCCCAATCAATCAACACTCTCTTCGCATGAACATAAATTGTTGTCCTCTTTCGCGTTGCTTTATCTTTTTTAAAAATAAATTTAGAATACCCAATTCATTTTTTCCAATTAAGGGACAATTTAGCGTGGCCAATGCACCTACCCTGCGCATCTTTGGGTTGTGGAGGCAAAACTTACACAACACAGGGAGAATGTGCAAGCTCCATACGGACGACTTTCGGTTGCGGCTATGCCTAGGTAGGTCGCACGTTCGGCAGCTCCCGCTGGGAACAGACTTTTGGGCTCTTCAGAGGGGCCCCAACGGCAATTGTTCGACAGCTCCCAGTGTGGGAAGGTGACAGCAAGGTTCCCCTGACATTATATGGATTGGACCAGGAGTGGAGCGGTTAAAAAAGTGATCCTGGTGCAGCGGAAAGTGCGAGGGAGGAAAAGCAAGATGGCGGCAGGTGGAGATCAAGCAGCGTGAGGGCAGTGGTCGCAGGAGCAGCAGGAGTTTCTTAAACACTGCTTTGAGGAGCTGAAGACAGAAATGCTGGCGCCAATGAAGGCGGCGATTGAGAAGCTTGTGGAGACCCAGAAGGCCCAAGGGGCGGCGATCCAGGAGGTGCGGCAAAAAGCCTCGGAGAACGAGGACGAGATCTTGGGCCTGGCGGTGAAGGTGGAGGCGCACAAGGCGCTGCAGAAGAGGTGGCAGGAAAAATATGAGGACCTGGAGAATAGGTCGAGAAGGAAGAATCTTCGGATTCTGGGTCTCCCGGAAGGAGTGGAGGGGCCCGATGCCGGGGCATATATGAGCACGATGCTCAATTCGCTGATGGGCGCAGGAGCTTTCCCGAGGCCCCTGGAGCTGGATGGGGCTCATCGGGTCCTGGCAAGGAGACCCAAAGCAAACGAGCCGCCAAGGGCTGTAGTGGTGAGGTTCCACCGCTTTATGGACAGAGAGTGTGTCCTGAGATGGGCCAAAAAAGAACGGAGCAGCAGGTGGGAGAACATGGAGATCCGGATTTACCAGGACTGGAGTGCGGAGGTGGCTAAGAAGAGAGTTGGTTTTAACCGGGCTAAGGCGGTTCTCCATCAGAAGGGGGCGAAGTTCGGGATGCTGCAGCCAGCGCGATTGTGGGTCACGTTCCAAGATCGGCACCACTGTTTTGAAACGCCTGATGAGGCATGGAACTTTATCCAGGCTGAAAAGTTGGACTCAAACTGAGGGTTTGTCGTGGGGGGATGTTTACTGTGTTTGGGGAATGTTCTTTTTGTTTCGGTGCTGGGTGGGGATGGGTGAATGGATTTGATGTGGGGGCTGTAGGAGAGTGTGGGCGTCGGTGTTGGAGGGGCAGGGCCCCGTGGAGGAAGAGGGGGGGGTGGAGGCCCGGGGATGGGGAGTTGGGGTAAGGCCGCAAAAAGGAGCTGCGCCAGAGGGGGCGGGGCCGGCTCAGATGGAAAGCGCAGGCTTTTTCCCGCGCTAGGGAAGGATGGGGGCGGGGCCGGGGGTGAAGGGCAGTGCTGGACAGGAGCGCACACTGACTGCCAAGGGATGGGGGATTCTCACACTGGGGGGTCGATGGAATGGCGGGAGGGGCCGGGGTCAGCAGGAGTCAGCTGACTTACGGGAGTGTCATGGGGGAGCAAAATGGCTAGATGAGGATCTAGCGGGGGGAGGGGGGAACTGGGTTGCTGCTGCATTGGCCAAAGGGGAGCTGGAAGTAGGAGAGGTGGTCGGGGCGTGGGTCCGCCGCCTGGGGACTGGAGGGTGCGGGAGGCGCGGGCACGTGGCTGGCCGAGAAAAGGAGATGGCTAGTCGGCGTGGGGCAAGTAGCCCCCTGATCCGGTTGATAACTTGGAATGTGAGGGGCCTGAACGGGTTGGTCAAGAGGGACGGGTGTTGGCCCACTTAAAGGGACTGAAGGCAGACGAGGTTATGCTCCAGGAGACACATTTGAAGGTGGCAGATCAGATTAGGCTGAGAAAGGGATGGGTAGGGCAGGTCTTTCATTCAGGGCTGGATGCGATGAACAGAGGCGTTGCAATACTGGTGGGGAAGCGGGTGTCGTTCGAGGCACTGAATATTGTAGCGGATAATGGAGGTCGATATGTGATGGCGAGTGGTAGGTTGCAGGGGTTGCGGGTGGTACTGGTGAACGTATATGCCCCAAATTGGGATGATGCCGGATTTATGAAACGCATGTTGGGTCGGATTCCGGATCTGGAGGTAGGAAGCTTGATAATGGGGGGGGGGGGGGGACTTTAACACGGTGCTGGACCCAGCACTGGACCATTCTAGGTCCAGGACGGGTAAGATGCGGCCAAGGCGCTCAGGGGGTTTATGGACCAGATGGGGGGAGTGGATCCATGGAGGTTTGCCAGGCCGCAGGCCAGGGAATTTTTCTTCTTTTCCCACGTCTATAGCGCCTACTCCTGGATAGATTTTTTCCTTTTGAGTAGGGCACTAATCCCGAAAGTGGAGGGAACGGAATACTCGGCCATAGCCATAGCCATCTCGGACCACGCTCCATTAGGGCCCACAGGGAGAAGAGAGAGAGGAGGGAGAGGGCGAGGTTGTGGGGGAGATTTTAAGGGTGATCAGGAGTTATACAGAGGCCACCGAGGAGGGGCTACTTAGGGAGCGACGGAACCTCCAGACGGAATTCGACCTGATGACTATGGGGAAAGCAGAGGCACAGTGGAGGAAAGCGTAAGGGGCGGTTTATGAGTATGGGGAGTGTTTTGTTATGTTTCCTTTGTAACATAAGCGGCTTCCTTGTGTTGCATTTGTCAAGGAAGGTCGAGACGTGTAAATAACTTCAACTCATTTATTTACACTATGTACACTTTTATAACTTGAGTTTGACACTACTGCTAATCCTATTGTAGCTACCTAAACTGACTAACCATCTGCTGTCTTCCACGTGGTGGGTGTGATAATGAATCAACCCTGTGCCGCTCCTCACTGACTGTCTCCACTGGCCGAAGGGGGCTGATCATGTGTGTGGTGTCCTTTATGTATGGGTTGGTGTAATGCCCCCTGTGGTCGTGTCACCTCCTTGTGTATCGTGAATGTCCAGTGGTCGAGTGTGTGTGTGTGAGATGTTTCTGGTGCTCCCTCTAGTGTCTGTCTAGCTTACATGTATTTACAGTGATGCACATCACCACAGGGAGAAGGTGAGTTGGATGCTGGCACATCAGCTTCGTAAGAGGGAGACAGCAAGGGAGATTGGTGGAGTTAGGGATAGAGGGGGGAATACGGTGAGAATAAACAAGGTATTTAGGGACTTCTATGGGGATCTGTACAGGTCTGAGCCCCCAGCGAGGGAGGAGGGGATGCGACGATTCCTAGATCAGCTGAGGTTCCAGAGGGTGGAGGAGGAGCAGGTGGCTGGTTTGGGGGCGCCGATTGGGCTGGAGGAGCTGGTTAAAGGATTGGGGAACATGCAGGCGGGGAAGGCCGGATGGGTTCCCGGTTAAATTTTATAGGAAATACGTGGACCTGCTGGGCCCGTTGCTAGTGAGGACTTTTAATAAGGCGAGGGAGGAGGGGACTTTGCCCCCGACAATGTCCAGGGTGCTGATTTCTTTGATCTTGAAGCGGGACAAGGATCCATTGCAATGTGGGTCGTATAGACCGATCTCGCTCCTCAATGTTGACGCTAAGTTACTGGCGAAGGTGCTGGCTACGAGAATTGAGGACTGTGTGCCGGGGGTGATTCATGAGGACCAGACGGGATTCGTGAAGGGTAGACAGCTAAATACAAATGTGCGGAGGCTCCTCAATGTGATTATGATGCCCTCGGTGGAGGGGGAAGCGGAGGTAGTGGCAGCTATGGACGCGGAGAAGGCCTTTGATCGGGTGGAGTGGGAGCATCTTTGGGAAGTGTTGCGGAGGTTTGGGTTCGGGGAGGGGTTCATCAGTTGGGTCAGACTGCTATATAGAGCTCCGGTGGAGAGTGTGGCTACGAACCGGCGGAGGTCGGAGTACTTTTGGCTGGACCGGGGGACGAGACCTTGTTGTTTTCACTGGCAATTGAGCCGCTGGCCATGGCACTGAGGGAGTCCAGGAAATGGAGGTGATTGGTTCGGGGCGGAGAGGAACACCAGGTGTCGTTGTATGTTGCGGATCCAGTGGAGGGGATGGCGGAGGTCATGCGGATCCTGAGGGAGTTTGGGGACTTTTCGGGGTATAAACTCAACGTAGGGAAGAGTGAGCTCTTTGTGGTGCACTCAGGGGACCAGGGAAGGGGGATAGACGAGTTACCGCTGAAGAGGGCGGAAAGGAGCTTTCGGTACCTGGGGATCCAAGTAAGCTAGGAGTTGGGGGCACTGCACAAGCTCAATTTGACGCGGTTGGTGGAGCAGATGGAGGATGTTAAAAGATGGGATATGCTGCCACTCTCACTGGCGGGTAGGGTGCAGTCGGTAAAAATGACGGTCCTTCCAAGGTTTCTCTTTGTTCTCCAGTGCCTTCCCATTTTGATCCCCCAAGGCCTTTTTCAAACGGGTAAGCAGGAGCATCATGGGATTTGTGTGGGCGAATAAGACCCCGAGGGTGAAGAGGGTGTTTCTGGAGCGTAGCAGGGACAGGGGGGGGGCTGGTGTTGCCGAATCTGAGTGGCTATTATTGGGCAGCGAATGTGGCGATGATCCGTAAGTGGGTAATGGAGGGAGAGGGGGTGGCGTGGAAGAGGTTAGAGATGGCGACCTGTGTGGGTACGAGCCTGAGGGCGCCAACAAGGTACACCACGAGTCCGGTGGTGGCGGCGACGCTGAAGATCTGGGGGCAGTGGAGGCGACACAGGGGCGAGGTGGGGGCCTCGGTTTGGTCCCCGTTTCGGGAGAACCATCGGTTCGTCCCGGGAAGGTTGGACGGGGGGTTTCGGAGCTGGCATCAGGCAGGGATTAGAAGAATGGGGACCTCCAGATGGGACGTTTGCGAGCCTAGGGGCGTTCGAGGAGAAGTTTGGGCTACCCCCGGGAAACGCTTTCAGGTAAATGCAAGTGAGGGTGTTTGTGAGGCGGCAGGTGAGGGAATTCCCGCTGCTTCCGGCACGAGGGATTCAGGACAGGGTGATTTCGGGTGTATGGGTTGGAGAAGGCAAGATTTTGGCGATTTATCAGGAGCTGCAGGAAGAGGAGGCGGCCTCGGTGGAGGAGTTAAAGGGTAAGTGGGAGGAGGAGCTTGGGGAGGAGATAGATGAGGGTCTGCGGGCTGATGCCCTGAGTAGGGTTAATTCTTCCTCCTCTTGCACCAGGCTCAGCCTAATACAGTTCAAGGTTACTCACAGAGTGCATATGACAGGGGCGAGGTTGAGTAGGTTCGTTGGAGTGGAGGATAGATGTGGGAGGTGCTCGGGGAGCCCGGCAAATCACGTCCATATGTTCTGGTCTTGCCCGGCACTGGATAGGTTTTGGAGAGGTTTTGCGACGACTATGAGCAAGGTGGTGAATGCCCGGGTCAAGCCGAGCTGGGGATTAGCATTATTTGGGGTATCGGACGAGCCGGGAGTGCAGGAGGCGAAAGAGGCCGGTATTCTGGCTTTTGCGTCCTTGGTAGCCCGGCGGAGGATTTTGCTACTATGGAAGGATGCAAAGCCCCCTAGTGTGGAAGCTTGGATCAATGACATGGCAAGGTTCATCAAGCTGGAGAGGATAAAGTTTGCCTTGCGAGGGTCTGTGCAGGGGTTCCTCAGGCGGTGGCAAACGTTCCTAGACTATCTCGCTGAGTGTTAGGAGGAAGTCAGCAGCAGCCCAGGGGCGGGGGTGGGGGCGCGGGGGGTGTTCTCTTGGGGTGGTGTTTGGGTTAAGGTGTTTTTTCCCCCCCATATTTGTGCTTTTTACTCTTACATGGGGGTTACTGTATATGGAGGAAATCCAATGTATAATTTCTACTTGTGTTCTTGTTGCTCTCTTTTTGTTGGGGGGGGTTTGTTGAAAATTTGTTGAAAAACTTGAATAAATATATATATTTTTTAAAACTCCACACGGATAGTGACCCAGAGCCGGGATCGAACCGGAGACCTCGGCGCCGTGAGGCAGCAGGGCTAACCCACTGCGTTACCGTGCTGCCTTGCGTTGCTTTATCTTGTCGAACTGACCTGACGAAAGATGAGACGTTTCGATGGCATGTCTCTTTTTAAGCAGTACTCAAGTCCTGTACTACTAGATGACTGAATTCCTGGTAATTATTACTGTCTCACTTTACCTTCAGTTGGAATCCTTGTACAAATTCCAGCGACAGGTGCAAAATAAATGACCTGTTTCTAGCTCCATTTCTGAATTGGAATCCTGTTAAAACGAAACTTATTTTTTCATTGTTTGCGATGAGGCAATGCTCTTGCTTCAATCTGGCACCTTGCTCATAGCGCAGCTGCCACTTTGAACTCGCCACCTGAGAGCCAGGCACACGTTGTGTCACAACAGGGCACTTCAGCTCCAGAATACTGCAGAATTATAAAGTTAGATTTTCTGCGAAATTTAAATATCCACATTTTGAAGTGGCTGCTGGGGAGTAGATCCCTGATTGCGACAATGCCGTGGAATAGCTGGAGCCAAACTTAATTTCAGCGTAGTATGTATACAATATTTAAAGCAAAACTGGGACAGTCAGGACTGAACTGCTTCATTTCCCTTGCTACCAGTAAAATGCCAGGTTAAGAGTAACGATTGTGAAACTAAGAGAAATAAACCTCAACGTTTTCCCCAGATAGAATCATTTACTGTTTCAGTAGAGGAAAAAAAAATCTTTGTTAATGGTACAAAAATAAATTATTCTCAATTGACCTAACTCTATAGGCAGCAGATTAGTCAATTCCTGTGAGTGATGTAAAGCTCCAGAGTCACAAGATAACATTACCAAAAGTGCAAAGGAACATAGTTTAATGAAAAAAAGCACAACATATTAATAAGCAGATGCCCTTTGAGTGAACCTCACTATATTTTACTCCAGGTGGAACTATCTGTTCATCTGTGAACATTTTTATTTCTGTGGATAAAATTGCATTTATTTGGGTTTAGAACATTTCACAATTGCTCAGAATACCCTCCACTGAATGTTGGCAGCGAGACAGTTTGAAGTCTTCAATCACAGGTAATGAATAGTATTTCTGTAGCCATGTATTAAAGCACACTGATTTATGCAAAGCTTTGGGCTCAATACATGCTGCAATACTTCCTTCAGCTGCAGCAAATTAAGTGTGAAATGTGTGTTAAAAACGGTCAAGCAAGTGACAAATAAATCAACTTCAGAAAAATTCCTATGATTAGACAACTGTATGAAGAGAATCTTGTATATTTTCTCCTTTCAAAGATCAATAAAATTATTTACTCTCTCCTAACCTGTTATACATTAGCCGTTTGAAATCCTGGAACAGAGTGTCCTTGTTTTTGTCAATGAAGGCAATAACGGAATAACTGTATAGAAACAAAAAAGAAAAGAGGATTTTTTTTTGACAAACATGTGTCAGACAGGAAAAGACCATTTAGTTCATTAACCCTGCCCCACGTCATGATGCCCGAAGAATTATGATTTGCACCTCCAACTATCAGCAACAATTACTTGAACTTACTTGCCCTTTAACAAAAAAATCCCAAGAGCATCGTCAGACACAAATTATCATACAACCCAGTCATTTGGACTGGCAGTTGAAAGGTCATAATTTTAAGAAGGATCTTAAAGGGAGAAAGAGAGGGGTTGGGATGCATAGAGGTTGAGGGAGGAGGTTCCAGAGCCTCGGCTGTAGCTGCACGCTGAAAGGCATCAGCACTGACTCAGGTGACAAGATCAAAAGAACACTCCCCTCCTGAGTGAGAAGGCTGTGGTTTCAAGTCCCACTCAAGATCAGAAAAATCTCAAATGCCAAGAGAGCGCTGCACTATCAGAGGGTACCGCCTTTTGTTAAACCAAAGCCCCTACTGCAGCCGTAGCTGGTGCTGGCATTGGAAGGGGTCCTGAGGAGGTTCACAAGAATGATCCCTGGAATAAAGAACTTGTTGTCTGAGGAACGGTTGAGGACTCTGGGTCTGTACTTGTTGGAGTTTAGAAGGATGATGGGGATCTTATTGAAACTTACAGGATACTGCGAGGCGTGGATAGAGTGGACATGGAGAGGATGCTTCCACTTCTGGGAGAAACTAGAACCAGAGGACACCATCTCAGACTAAAGGGACAATCCTTTAAAACAGAGATGAGGAGGACTTTCTTCATCCAGAGGGTGGTGAATCTGTGGAACTCTTTGCCGCAGAAGGCTGTGGAGGCCAAATCACTGAGTGTCCTTAAGACAGAGCTAGATAGGTTCTTGATTAATAAGGGGAACAGGGGTTATGGGGAGAAGGCAGGAGAAAATATCAGCCATGATTGAATGGTGGAGCAGACTCGACGGGCCGAGTGACCTAATTCTGCTCCGATGTCTTCTGGTCTTATGGTAAGAAACCCCATGGCAGTATTCTGAAGGAGAGCGGGTCTTATCCCTGGTGACATGACCAATATTTATTCTTCGATTAACATTGGAACAACAAATCATCGTCACATTGCTGTTTGCGACAGCTTGCTGTGTGCAAATTGGCTGCAGTACAACAGTGATTGTGCTCCAAAAGTACTTAATTGGCTGTAAAATGCTTTGGAACATCTGGAGGCTGCAAAAGGTGCAATAGAAATGCATTTTATCTTCCTGCCAACAATGATGTTGTAAGAGGTAGGGAGTGGGTGGAGTGGGATGGACAAGATGGCAGAGTCAGAGGAACATGGAGTTCTCAAAGTGTTGGAGGAAATTAGAGCTAATTAAGGGTGAGGACATAGAAGGAATTTTACCATGCAGATGAGAGTATTAAAACAGGGGACCACACAGATCAGTGGGCAGAGGGGCGATGGGTGATATGGGCAGAGGGGCGATGGGTGATATGGGCAGAGGGGTGATGGGTGCATTATATGGGCACCAGCCATGCAATCACTTGCAAGAGGCAGAAAATAAAATCACAACCTCAAGGCCAAACTAGGTGGGTGAAAATATGCAAATTCCTCACCATTCCCAGAGCTAAAATTGACACATTCCCACACTGTGGCTGATGGTAGTGGGTTGAAAGACATACAGCACACATGGGTGTGACAGCAAAGTTTCTACTTGCATGGACCTGTGCAATACAACAACATTCAAGAAGCCAGACGAAAGCAGTCCACTTCATCCTCATCCATCAGCTTAAACATCCACTCTCTGCACCAATGATATACTACAGCTGTAGTTTGCACTCTCCATCGTGTGCCCTACAGCCACTTGCCAAGCCTTCTTTGGGAGCACCACCATCCAGGGGCACATGGACAACAGGTGGCTGGGAAAACTACCGACTCTAATTCCTCTGTAAGTCACATGCTATTTTGATTTGGACAGATATCCCCATTCCTTCACCACTATTGGATCAAAATTCTGGAATTCCATAACCTAATGCCACTTTGGGAATACGTTCACTGCAGGGTCTGCAGGAAACAAGGCGGCAGCTCGTCACCAGCTTCTCAAGAGCAACTAGACATGGGCAATAAATTCTGGCCTCACCAGTGATTCCACATCCTGAAGAAAGGCAAAAAAATACTTCCACAATTATATAGGCGAGGTTCTCACAATATCATGTAGCAAATGATGACCTAGATAAATGCACTAGCAGAAATAAAATGGTGCAACCTTCAGCTGAGGGGCTTGTTAAAAGGCTGAGCTGTTTCAGAGTGGAGGAACATCTCTCTAGCTTATTGGCTCAAATACTGCACTGCATTGCTTTTGCCACCCATGACATTTTACCCAGAAAGAGTCAACATCTTAAAGAGAAAGGACAATATGTATTTTTGGATCTGCAAACAGATAATTGGTGATCAAAAGCATACTTAACTGAAAATTATCGATATTATGTTTGCTATGGCCCACTTTATTGGCATCCTTGGAATGTTGGCACCAAGGACACATGGGCCTGACATTTTATCTGAGCTGCGAGGGAAAATGGAAAGGAGAACAATGTTTGGGTGACCATAGGAAGAATACTTTCAACACCAGCGCTGTCAAACTTACACAACATGCCCAGCATAGTGCTTGATCCGAAAGTCTCGATCAAAATCCATGGTCTTATCAGTTGCACAAAGCTGAAAAAAAGAACAAGAAAAAATGTGTAGATCATTCGGCTTTCTTCACAATAGCTTGCGACCACCACAGGAAAGGTGGTGCCAGAATACTCAGCAATTACACAATGGTTACTTGCACTAGCAAACTGCAGCATTTATTTCAAGTTCTGGCGGCTAGTTCCGAGATTGTATCAGAGCATGTGGCCACCTGATTTTTACAAAATAACCTTTTTCACAATTAATTGATTTCAGCTAAAGATCATATTGCAGATGAGTAGATTTTTCTTAGATTTACTTGTCATTAATTATTCAGACAGTAGCCTCTGATCACCAGAACAAAAGGATGCTTTGCTGCCAAGCCGAAAGTGATATATTTCCATGTTCGATTGTGAAATGGATAGGATATTGCTAAGGTTTAGGTATTTCCTTAGATAAGACTTGATGTGCATATGGGATCATGTAAACATGGTCAAGCTCCACTTGCACAAATACTTACTTTGATATTGTTGTACGAGCTTACTAATTGCATTGCTGGATGGGATCCCATCAAATTTTGTCTGATCACAACTTCAAAGGGATCAACATTGTATGGTTATCGTGAATTATATTTCTATATGGAACTTTGTCAAAATTCCATCTGACTGGCCAACTTCAAAACATCAGTATTTAAAACAAATCAATAATAATATACTAGAGAGTCCCCCATGTGGTTTTTATATGTGGAAATTCCTTGAAAAAGGGAGAACAAGAAGGAAAAAACAATTCAAAATTTTCAAATCCCAGTAAAAAAAATAATTAATATTGGAGTTCCATTTTAAGGTGTGCAAGACCAGTTCAGACAAATTTCACTGGCACCCTTTGTTTCCAAGTGTCGTGAAGTTATACCTCTATGTTTAAAATCTGATTTTTGAAGCCCTCAACTGACTGGAAAGTCTGTCATTTGCAAATGGGACAGAACAAACTACTTTAAAACGTGAGGCCACCTTCCAAGTGAAGGCGTGTAAAGGGAACCGGTTCAAGAAGTCTCCCTATCAAAACACCGAGTTTGTGTACGAATTGCAACACTGCACTCCAGGAACCAGTTCATTTAACTAGGCTGCAACATTTAACGATTCTTGAGACAAAAGCAAAGGACATCTAACTGTGTGGACTCCAATTTTCCTTACTGCTTATTGTTCATGGCATAGCTAGAAAAAGCATGCATGTGGAACCGAAATGTAAAAACATTTGTTGTGACCAACTGAGGAGGCTGAATAGAAGGGAGGCAGTTCACTCCTCCTTGCCTGGATGCAGTACAAGTTCTACTGGTTTTTCTTTTTTGGGGGGGAAAAAAAGAGGAGCCTGCTAATTAAGGGTGTTAAAATCAGAGTTTTGAAAACCCAAAAGTACTCTTGCAATAACTTGGAAGAAGATATTCTAAAGGGAAAAAAGCACGATGGGCTTTTTTCAACTGTAGTATACTTTATTACGAGCAAACATACAACGGCAACATTCGGCCCTCCAAGCCCGAGTCGACAATGCTGCCCATCTAAGCTAAAATCTTCTACACTTCCTGGGTCCGTATCCATCCTATTCATGTATTTGTCAAGATGCCCCTTAAATGTCACTATCATCCCTGCACCCACCGCCTCCTCCGGCAGCGAGTTCCAGGCACCCATTACCCTCGTGCAAAAAAACTTGCCTCGTACATCTCCTCTATACCTTGCCCCTCGCAACTTAAACCGATGCCTCCTAGTAATTGACACCTCTACCCTGGGGAAAAGCCTCTGACTATCCACTCTGTCTATCCCCCTCAAAATTTTGTAGACCTCGATCAGGTCACCCCTTAACCTCCGTAGTTCCAGTGAGAACAAACAGAGTATATTCAACCGCTCCTCATAGCTAATGCCCTCCATACCAGGCAACATCTTGGTAAATCGCTTGAGGAAATGCACAACAGTAATGTGGGGATTGTTTAAGGAGCATTTGCTGCGAGTGCTGAATAGTTTTGTCCCACTGAGACGAGGAAGGAATGGTAAGGTGAAGGAGCCTTGGATGACAAGAGAAGTGGAGCTTCTAGTCAAGAGGGAGAAGGAAGCTTACGTAAGGTTGAGGAAGCAAGGATCTGACTCGGCTCTAGGGGGTTACAAGATAGCCAGGAAGGAACTCAAAAAATGGACTGAGGAGAGCTAGAAGGGGGCATGAAAAAGCCCTGGCGGGAAGGATTAGGGAAAACCCCAAGGTGTTCTACACTTAAGTGAGAAATAAGAGGATGATCAGAGTGAGAGTCGGGCCGATTAGGAATAGTGGAGGGAACGTGTGCCTAGAGTCTGAAGAGATGGGGGGAGGCCCTAAATGAATACTTTGAACATAGAACATAACAGCGCAGTACAGGCCCTTCGGCCCTCGATTTTGCGCCGACCTGTGAAACCACTCTAAAGCCCATCTACACTATTCCCTTATCGTCCATATGTCTATCCAATGACCATTTGAATGCCCACTACTGTTGCAGGCAGGGCATTCCACACCCTTACTACTCTCTGAGTAAAGAACTTACCTCTGACATCTGTCTTATATCTATCTCCCCTCAATTTAAAGCTATGTCCCCTCGTGCTAGACATCACCATCAGAGGAAGAAGGCTCTCACTGTCCACCCTATCCAATCCTCTGATCATCTTGTATGCCTCAATTAAGTCACCTCTTAACCTTCTTCTCTCTAACGAAAACAGCCTCAAGTCCCTCAGCCTTTTCTCATAAGATCTTCCCTCCATACCAGGCAACATTCTGGTAAATCTCCTCTGCACCCTTTCCAATGCTTCCACAACCTTCCTATAATGCGGTGACCAGAATTGCACGCAATACTCCAAATGTGGCCGCAGCAGAGTTTTGTACAGCTGTAACATGACCTCATGGCTCCTCTACTCAATCCCTCTACCAATAAAAGCTAACACACCGTACGCCTTCTTAACAACCCTCTCAACCTGGGTGGCAACTTTCAGGGATCTATGTACATGGACACCGAGATCTCTCTGCTCATCCACACTGCCAAGAAACTTACCATTAGCCCAGTACTCTGTCCTCCTGTTATTCCTTCCAAAATGAATCACCTCACACTTTTCTGCATTAAACTCCATTTGCCACCTCTCAGCCCAGCGCTGCAGCTTATCTATGTCCCTCTGTAACTTGTAACATCCTTCCACACTGTCCACAACTCCGCCGACTTTAGTGTCATCTGCAAATTTACTCACCCATCCTTCTACGCCCTCCTCCAGGTCATTTATAAAAATGACAAACAGCAGTGGCACCAAAACAGATCCTTGTGGTACACCAATAGTAACTGGACTCCAGTCTGAACATTTCCCATCAACCACCACCCTTTGTCTTCTTCCAGCTAGCCAATTTCTGATCCAAACTGCTAAATCATCCTGAATCCCATGCCTCCATATTTTCTGCAGTAGCCTACCGTGGGGAACGTTATCAAACGCTTTACTGAAATCCATACACACATCAACAGCTTTACCCTCATCCACCTGTTTGGTCACCTTCTCAAAGAACTCAATAAGGTTTGTGAGGCACGACCTACCCTTCACAACACAGTGTTGACTATCTCTAATCAAATTATTCCTTTCCAGATGATTATACATCCCATCTCTTATAAACCTTTCCAAGATTTTGACAGAAGTAAGGCTCACTGGTCTATAGTTACCGCGGTTGTCTCTACTCCCCTTCTTGAACAAGGGGACAACATTTGCTATCCTCCAGTCTTCTGGCACTATTCCTGTAGACAAAGATGACTTAAAGATCAAAGCCAAGGGCTCAGCAATCTCCTCCCTAGCTTCCCAGAGAATCCTAGGATAAATTCCATCCAGCCCAGGGGACTTAGCAATTCTGGAAAGTGTGAAAATAGATAACACCTCCTCCTTATGAACCTCAAGCCCTTCTAGTCTAGTAGCCTGAATCTCAGTATTCTCGACAACATTGTCTTTTTCCTGTGAGAATACTGACAAAAAATATTCATTTCGCACCTCTCCTATCTCCTCGGACTCCAAGAACAACGTCCCACTACTGTCCTTGGCTGGCTGTACTCTTACCCTAGTCATTCGTTTATTCCTGACATATCTATAGAGTTCCTGACATATCTACAGATATATATTTTGCGGACTTCCGGGTGCGGCGATGACCAGCTGAGTCGCACGTTTCGGCAGCTCCCTGTGAAACGGACTTTTGGGCTCTTGATAGGAGCCCCAACGGCAATTTTGACGGCTAAAAACACTGTGCGGTAAACCAGAAGGGAATCCCCCCTGGATACAGATGGAAAAAGGAGGAGAGAGTGGCCAGATTGCAGTGGATCCTTTAGAACAGCGGCAAGGAAGGCAAGCAAAAACCAAGATGGCGTCGGAAGGTGGCAGTTTAACATGGGGCCCTGAACAACAAGAGTTCTTGAAATGCTGTGTGGAAGAGATAAAAAAGGAAATGAAGAAAGAGCTGTTGGCCCCGATACTACAGGCGATCGAAGGGCTAAAGGAGGAACAAAAGACCCAGGAGCGGGAGCTTCGGGTCGTGAAGGCAAAGGCAGCCGAGAATGAGGACGATATACAGGGCCTGGTGGTGAAGACGGAGACGCAGGAGGCACATCAGAAACGATGTGTGGAAAGGTTGGAGGCACTGGAAAACAACGCAAGGAGGAACAACCTGAGGATTCTTGGTCTTCCTGAAGGTGTGGAGGGAGCGGACGTCGGGGCATATGTGAGCACGATGCTGCACTCGTTAATGGGAGCGGAGGCCCCGGCGGGTCCGTTGGAGGTGGAGGGAGCATACCGAGTGATGGCGCGAGGACCGAGAGCAGGAGAAATTCCCAGAGCCATAGTGGTGAGATTCCTCCGTTTTAAGGATAGAGAAATGGTCCTTAGATGGGCGAAGAAAACTCGGAGCAGTAAATGGGAGAACGCGGTGATCCGCGTTTATCAAGACTGGAGTGCGGAGGTGGCGAGAAGGAGGGCGAGCTTTAATCGGGCCAAGGCGGTGCTTCATAAAAAGAAGATAAAATTTGGAATGCTGCAACCGGCAAGACTGTGGGTCACATATCGAGGGAGGCACCACTACTTTGAGACGGCGGATGAAGCGTGGACTTTTATTGTGGAAGAGAAACTGGAATGAGCGGGTTATTAAAAAGAACGTTCGAACAAAGTGGTGGGGCGAATGTGGGGGGCAAAGAGGGGTTTTATGTACTAATCCTGCGATGTGGTAACTTTTCTCTCTCCCACAGGTGGTGATGGGGGGAGGAGGGGAGGTGGAGGAGATGGGGCGTTGGCCATTGGGGGCGGGGCCAAGGGAGAAGCGCGGGCTTGGTTCCCGCGCTATGATAATCAAGGCGGGAATAGAGAAGCAGGAAGGAGGGGGCGTCGCACGGTGCGAGCCGATGCCACGGGGGGAAGCCGAGGTCAGCCAGAGTTTGCTGACTTCTGGGAGCAACATGGGGGGAGTAATTACGCTAGCGGGGGATCTAGCGGGGGGGGGGTGGGAGGGGGAATTACTGGGTTGCTGCTGCTGGGGAGAGGGGGGAGCTGGTATGGGAGAGGATGGGCGGGGGGGCACCGCCTGGGGGAGATACAGCTGCGTGGGAACTGGGTGAGGAGCTGGAAAAAGGTGATGGCTAATCGACAAGGGGGGGGTAGGAAGCCCCCCAACTCGGCTGATCACGTGGAACGTGAGAGGGCTGAACGGGCCGATAAAGAAGGCACGGGTACTCGCACACCTTAAGAAACTTAAGGCAGATGTGGTTATGTTACAGGAAACGCACCTGAAACTGATAGACCAGGTTAGGCTACGCAAAGGATGGGTGGGGCAGGTGTTCCATTCGGGGCTAGATGCGAAAAACAGGGGGGTGGCTATATTAGTGGGGAAGCGGGTAATGTTCGAGGCAAAGACTATAGTGGCGGATAACGGGGGCAGATACGTGATGGTGAGTGGCAAACTACAGGGGGAGACGGGGTTTTGGTAAACGTATGTGCCCCGAACTGGGATGATGCCAATTTTATGAGGCGGATGCTAGGACGCATTCCGGACCTAGAGATGGGAAAGCTGATAATGGGGGGAGATTTTAATACGGTGTTGGAACCAGGGTTGGATAGGTCGAAGTCCAGGACTGGAAGGAGGCCGGCAGCAGCCAAGGTGCTTAAAGATTTTATGGAGCAGATGGGAGGTGTAGACCCGTGGAGATTTAGCAGACCTAGGAGTAAGGAGTTCTCGTTTTTCTCCTATGTCCATAAAGTCTACTCGCGAATAGACTTTTTTGTGCTGGGTAGGGCATTGATCCCGAAGGTGAGGGGAACGGAGGATACGGCTATAGCCATTTCGGATCACGCTCCACACTGGGTGGACTTGGAGATAGGGGAGGAAACAGGAGGGCGCCCACCCTGGAGAATGGACATGGGACTAATGGCAGATGAGGGGGTGTGTCCAAGGGTGAGGGGGTGCATTGAAAAGTACTTGGAACTCAATGATAATGGGGAGGTCCAGGTGGGAGTGGTCTGGGAGGCGTTGAAGGCGGTGGTTAGAGGGGAGCTGATATCAATAAGGGCACATAAAGGGAAGCAGGAGAGTAAGGAACGGGAGCGGTTGCTGCAAGAACTTTTGAGGGTGGACAGACAATATGCGGAAGCACCGGAGGAGGGACTGTACAGGGAAAGGCAAAGGCTACATGTAGAATTTGACTTGCTGACTACAGGCACTGCAGAGGCACAATGGAGGAAGGCACAGGGTGTACAGTACGAATATGGGGAGAAGGCGAGCAGGTTGCTGGCACACCAATTGAGGAAAAGGGGAGCAGCGAGGGAAATAGGGGGAGTGAGGGATGAGGAAGGAGAGATGGAGCGGGGAGCGGAGAGAGTGAATGGAGTGTTCAAGACATTTTATAAAAAATTATATGAAGCTCAACCCCCGGATGGGAGGGAGAGAATGATGGGCTTCTTGGATCGGCTGGAATTTCCCAAGGTGGAAGAGCAGGAAAGGGTGGGACTGGGAGCACAGATCGAGGTAAAAGAAGTGTTGAAAGGAATTAGGAGCATGCGGGCGGGAAAGGCCCCGGGACCGGATGGATTCCCAGTCGAATTCTATAGAAAATATGTGGACTTGCTCGCCCCGGTACTGACGAGGACCTTTAATGAGGCAAAGGAAAGGGGACAACTGCCCCCGACTATGTCTGAAGCAACGATATCGCTTCTCTTAAAGAAGGAAAAGGACCCGCTACAATGCGGGTCCTATAGACCTATTTCCCTCCTAAATGTAGATGCCAAGGTCCTGGCCAAGGTAATGGGAATGAGAATAGAGGAATGTGTCCCGGGGGTGGTCCACGAGGACCAAACTGGGTTTGTGAAGGGGAGACAGCTGAACACGAATATACGGAGGTTGTTAGGGGTAATGATGATGGCCCCACCAGAGGGAGAAACGGAGATAGTAGTGGCGATGGATGCCGAGAAAGCATTTGATAGAGTGGAGTGGGATTATTTGTGGGAGGTGTTGAGGAGATTTGGTTTTCGAGAGGGGTATGTTAGATGGGTGCAGCTGTTGTATAGGGCCCCAGTGGCGAGCGTGGTCACGAATGGACGGGGATCTGCATATTTTCGGCTCCATAGAGGGACAAGGCAGGGATGCCCTCTGTCCCCATTATTGTTTGCACTGGCGATTGAGCCCCTGGCGATAGCGTTGAGGGGTTCCAAGAAGTGGAGGGGAGTACTTAGGGGAGGAGAAGAGCACCGGGTATCTTTGTATGCGGACGATTTGCTACTATACGTGGCGGACCCGGCGGAGGGGATGCCAGAAATAATGCGGATACTTGGGGAGTTTGGGGATTTTTCAGGGTATAAATTGAACATGGGGAAAAGTGAGTTGTTTGTGGTGCATCCAGGGGAGCAGAGTAGAGAAATAGAGGACCTACCGCTGAGGAAGGTAACAAGGGACTTTCGTTACCTGGGGATCCAGATAGCTAAGAATTGGGGCACATTGCATAGGTTAAATTTAACGCGGTTGGTGGAACAGATGGAGGAGGATTTCAAGAGATGGGATATGGTATCCCTGTCAATGGCAGGGAGGGTGCAGGCGGTTAAGATGGTGGTCCTCCCGAGATTCCTCTTTGTGTTTCAGTGCCTCCCGGTGGTGATCACGAAGGCTTTTTTTTAAAAAAGGATTGAAAAGAGCATCATGGGTTTTGTGTGGGCCGGGAAGACCCCGAGAGTGAGGAAGGGATTCTTACAGCGTAGCAGGGATAGGGGGGGGCTGGCACTACCGAGCCTAAGTGAGTATTATTGGGCCGCTAATATTTCAATGGTGAGTAAGTGGATGGGAGAGGAGGAGGGAGTGGCGTGGAAGAGATTAGAGAGGGCGTCCTGTAGGGGGACTAGCCTACAGGCTATGGTGACAGCCCCATTGCCGTTCTCACCGAGGAACTACACCACAAGCCCGGTGGTGGTGGCTACACTGAAGATTTGGGGACAGTGGAGACGGCATAGGGGAAAGACTGGAGCTTTGGGGGGGTCCCCGATAAGAAACAACCATAGGTTTGCCCCGGGGGGAATGGATGGGGGATATGGAATGTGGCAAAGAGCAGGAATAACGCAACTGAAAGATCTGTTTGTGGATGGGAAGTTCGCGAGTCTGGGAGCGCTGACCGAGAAATATGGGTTGCCCCAAGGGAATGCATTCAGGTATATGCAACTGAGGGCTTTTGCGAGGCAACAGGTGAGGGAATTCCCGCAGCTCCCGACACAAGAGGTGCAGGACAGAGTGATCTCAAAAACATGGGTGGGGGATGGTAAGGTGTCAGATATATATAGGGAAATGAGGGACGAAGGGGAGACTATGGTAGATGAACTAAAAGGGAAATGGGAAGAAGAGCTGGGGGAGGAGATCGAGGAGGGGCTATGGGCAGATGCCCTAAGCAGGGTAAACTCGTCGTCCTCGTGTGCCAGGCTAAGCCTGATTCAGTTTAAGGTATTACACAGGGCACATATGACTGGAGCACGGCTCTGTAAATTTTTTGGGGTGGAGGATAGGTGTGCGAGGTGCTCGAGAAGCCCAGCGAATCATACCCATATGTTTTGGTCATGCCCGGCACTACAGAGGTTTTGGATGGGGGTGACAAAGGTGCTTTCAAAAGTAGTAGGAGTCCGGGTCGAACCAAGCTGGGGGTTGGCTATATTTGGGGTTGCACAAGAGCCGGGAGTGCAGGAGGCGAGAGAGGCCGATGTTTTGGCCTTTGCGTCCCTAGTAGCCCGGCGCAGGATATTGCTAATGTGGAAAGAAGCCAAGCCCCCGGGGGTGGAGACCTGGATAAATGACATGGCGGGGTTTATAAAGCTAGAGCGGATTAAGTTTGTCCTAAGGGGGTCGGCTCAAGGGTTCACCAGGCGGTGGCAACCGTTCGTCGAATACCTCGCAGAAAGATAGACGGAATGGGAAAAAGAAGGCAGCAGCAGCAGCCCAGGATCGGGGGGGGGGGGGGGGGGGGGGGGGGGGGGGGGGAGGAGGAACCAGAAGGACTCTCAGGGTTGTTAATATATACTGTATAGTATGTATAGGTCGTTGCTACAGATAATTATATATTGGACTGTTAAATTATATTTTTGGAGAGTGTTACTTGTGACAAGGCAGTTGCCAATTAGGGCTAGTTTTCATTTTTGTTATTTATTATTTATTCATTTTTTGTTTATAAAATAGGTCATTGTTATTTGTGTTGTTATAATATTGTGTAAAGAATGCACAATGTACTGTGTTGGTTGACCAAAAATTTTCAATAAAATATTTAATTAAAAAAAAGATATATATTTTGCTTCAGTATTCACTATAGAGAGGGACCTTGTTGCCCATGAGAACTGTGTGAACCAGGTTAATAGACTCGAACAGGTTGATATTAAGAAGGAGGATGTGCTGGAAATTTTGAAAAGCATCAGGATAGATAAGTAAGTCCCCTGGGCCTGACGGGATATACCCAAGGTTACTACGGGAAGCGAGGGAGGGGATTGCGCCGTTGGCGATGATCTTTGCGTCCTCACTCTCCACTGGAGTAGTACCAGATGATTGGAGGGAGGCGAATGTTGTTCCCCTATTCAAGAAAGGGAATAGGGAAATCCCTGGGAATTACAGACCCATCAGTCTTACCTCTGTGGTGAGCAAAATATTGGAAAGGATTCTGAGAGATAGGATTTATGATTTTTTGAAAAACATAGTTTGATTAAAGATAGTCAGCATGGCTTTGTGAGGGGCAGGTCATGCCTCACAAGCCTCATTGAATTCTTTGAGGATGTGACGAGACACATAGCTGAAGGTCGGGCAGTGGATGTGGTGTATATGGATTTCAGTAAGGCATTTGATAAGGTTCCCCATGGTAGGCTCATTTAGAAAGTTAGGGGGCATGGGATACAGGGAAATTGGGCTGTCTGGATACAGAATCGACTGGCTGAAAGAAAACAGCGAGTGGTAGTGGATGGAAAGTATTCCGCCTGGAGGTCAGTGACCAGTGGTGTCCCGCAAGGATCTGTTCTGGGACACCTGCTCTTTGTGGTTTTGTTTTTATAAATGACTTGGATGAGGAAGTGGAAGGGTGGGTTAGTAAGTTTGCCGATGACACAAAGGTTGGTGGAGTTGTAGACAGGGCTGGGGGTTGTTGCAGGTTACAACAGGACATTGACAGGATGCGGAGCTGGGCTGAGAAGTGGCAGATGGAGTTCAACCTTGGTAAATGTGAAGTGATTCATTTTGGAAGGTAGAATTTGAATGCTGAATACAGGGTTAAAGGCAGGATTCTTGGAAGTGTGGAGGAACAGAGGGATCTTGGGGTCCACGTACATAGATCCCTCAAAGTTGCCACCCAGGTTGATAGGGTTGTTAAGAAGGCGTATGGTGGCTCACCTAAAAAGGGTGATGGCTAGTCGGCAGGGGGGGTGGAAGCCCCCTGTCCAGGCTGATTACGTGGAACGTGAGAGGACTGAATGGGCCGGTCAAGAGGGCTCGCGTGTTCGCGCATCTAAGGGAACTGAAGGCAGACGTGGCAATGCTACAAGGTGCAATCTTAGGGTCATAGACCAGACAAGATTGAGGAAGGGATGGGTTAGCCAGGTGTTCCACTCAGGGCTGGACTCAAAGATCAGGGGGATAGCAATTTTGATTAGTAGGCGAGTGGCATATGAGGCTGGGAGAATTGTGTCAGATAAGGGGGATAGGTACATAATGGTGAGTGGAAGGTTGGGGGGTGTACGAGTGGTGCTCGGGAACATATATGCTTCAAACTGGGACGACGTGGAATTTATGAGGCATGTGCTCGGTAAGATCTCGGACTTAGAGTCACATAACCTAATCATGGGGGGACTTTAACACGGTCATTGATCCGGAATTGGACCGGTCATTATCCAGGTCAGGGAGGAAGCCGGCGGTGGCAAAGGAATTGAAGGGCTTTATGGTACAGGTGGGGGGTATAGACCTATGGAGGTTTACACGGCCGAGGGCGAAGGAGTTTTCTTTTTTTTCCTCACGTCCATATGGTGTACTCTCGTATTGACTTTTTTGAGCAGGGCGCTAATACCGAAGGTAGTGGGGACGGAATACTCGGTAATTGCAGTGCCCCGCATTGGGTGGATTTGCGGGTTAGTGAGGAGAGAGGGCAACGCCCGTTATGGAGACTGGATGTAGGGTTGCTAGCAGATGAAGCGATCGGTGGGCGGGTGAATAAGTCCATCCAGAACTACCTGGAAACAAATGACACGGGAGAGGTATCAGCAGCGAAGGTTTGGGAAGCTCTGAAGGTGGTTGTTAGAGGGGAACTAATTTTGATTCGGTCCCACAGGGAAAAGGGGGAACGGGAAGAGAGGGAGAGTTTAGTGGAGGAGATACTGCGGGTGGACAGGAGATACGCAGAGGCCCCGGATGCGGGGCTCCTGATGAAGCAGCAGAAGTTGCAGGCGGCGTTTGAGTTGTTGACCATAGGGAAAGCAGTGGAGCAGTTGAGGAAGGTAAAGGGGGCTGTTTATGAGTACGGGGAAAAGGCGATTAGGATGTTGGCGCAACAGCTTAGGAAGATTGAGGTGGCCAAGGTGATTGGTAGAGTGAAAAATAGGGATGGTAACATGATCTTGGACCCCGGGGGAGGTGAACGAAGCTTTTAAAGAAGTTTACAGTAAATTATATGAGTCGAAACTCCCGGCTGGAGTGGAGGGGATGAGGCAATTTCTGGGTCAGTTGAGGTTTCCAAGGTGGAGGAGGACCTGGTGGAGGGGCTGGGAGCCCCAATTGAGATTGAGGAAATTATCAAGGGGCTAGAGGGCATGCAGTCGGGCAAAGCTCCAGGGCAGGACGGCTACCCGGTGGAATTTTATCAGAAGTTCTCAGAGATATTGAGCCCACTGCTGGTGAAGACATTTAAAGAGGCTAGAGAGAAGGAAATCCTCCCCCCGACAATGTCGCAGGCCTCGATTTCACTTATTCTTAAACGGGAGAAGGATCCTGAGCAGTGTGGGTCATATAGGCCGATCTCGCCTTTGAATGTGGATGCCAAGTTGTTGGCTAAGATATTGGCCACAAGGATAGAAGACTGCATTCCGGTAGTTATAGGGGAAGACCAGACGGGATTCGTTAAGGGCAGGCAACTCAAGGCCAACGTTTGGCGGCTTTTAAATGTTATTATGATGCCCTCAAAAAGAGAGGCGTAGGTGGTGGTCGCAATGGATGCGGAGAAGGCTTTTGATCGGGTGGAGTGGGAGTACCTGTGGGAGGTGCTGGGGAGATTTGGGTTTGGTGAGGGCTTTGTTGGCTGGGTGCGGTTGCTCTACCAGGCACCTGTAGCTATAGAGCCACTGGCCATGGCGCTAAGAGCTTCGAGAAACTGGCAGGGGCTGATTCTAGGGGTGGAGCACTGGGTCTCGCTCTATGCGGACGATTTGCTTATGTACATTTCGGACCCGCTGGAGTGGATTGGGGAGGTCATGCGTATCTTGGGGGAATTTGGCAGTTTTTCAGGGTATAGATTGAACATGGGGAAGAGCGAGATGTTCGTGATTCAGGCTAGATGGCAGGAGGAGAGACTGGGAGAGCTGCCGCTTAGAATGGTAGGGAAGAGCTTTTGCTATCTGGGAATCCAGGTGGCTCGGAAATGGGAGGCACTGCATAAGCTTAATCTAACCAAGTTGGTAGAGCAAATGGAAGGGGACTTTAAGAGATGGGACATGCTCCCGTTGTCACTGGCAGGGAGGGTACAGACCGTGATGATGATGGTCCTCCCCAGATTTCTTTGTCTTTCAGTGCCTCCCCATCTTCATCCTTAAGGCCTTTTTCAAGTGGTTGAACAAGATCATCTCGGGCTTTGTATGGGCGAATAAAATGTGGTTGGAGCGCAGTCAGGGGGATGTGGGTTGGCGCTGCTGAACCTCTGCAACTACTACTGGTCAGCTAACATAGCCATGATTAGGAAGTGGGTAACGGGGAGGGGTCAGCATGGGAGCGGTTGGAGGCAGCGTCATGTAAAGCCACCAGTCTGGGAGCATTGGTAACGGCACCTCTACGGTTCTCGCCGGCCCGATGCTCCACAAGTCCGGTGGTAGTGGCGGCACAGAGGATCTGGGGGCAATGGATGAGGTATAAGAAGGTGGAGGGTGCGTCGGCCTGGACCCTGATTTGCAACAACCACAGGTTTGCACCGGGTAGGATGGATGGCGGGTTCCAGAGCTGGCAGAGGGCAGGAATTAGAAGGATGGGGGATCTGTTTCTAGATGGGAGCTTTCTCAGCTTGAAGGCGCTGGAGGATAAATTTAAACTGCCGCCAAGGAATGGTTTTAAATATTTGCAAATGCGAGACTTCCTGAGAAAGCAGGTGCCGGCCTTTCCGCTGCTGCCGCCACGGGGGATACAGGATAGTTTCCAGTACCTGGGTGGGGGAGGGGAAGGTGTTGGATATCTACCAGCAGCTGTTGGAGGCTGAGGAAACCCCGGTGGAGGAGCTTAAGGGCAAGTGGGAGGACGAGCTAGGTGGAGAGTTAGAGGCGGGTATATGGGCGGACGCCCTAAGCAGGGTCAATTCCTTTGGTGTGAACCGCTCCAGCGCAGTGCTGGTCCCCTGTGAGCGGGCCCTGTTCGCGCCGCCGTGAAACGCGACGGCGTTCACGACGGCGCGAACACTTGGCCGCCATATCGGAGAATCGCCCCCATGGTGTCCAGTTCTGGTCGCCTCATTATAGGAAGGATTTGGATGCTTTGGAGAGGGTACAGAGGAGATTTACCAGGATGCTGCCTGGACTGGTGGGCATGTCTTATGAAGAAAGGTTGAGGAAGCTAAGACTTTTCTCATTGGAGTGAAGAAGGCAGAGAGGTGACTTGATAGAGGTATGCAAGGTGATGAGAGGCATGGATAGAGTGGATAGCCAGAGGCGTTTCCCCAGGGTGGAAATGGATGTCACGAGGGGACATAATTTCAAGGTGATTGGAGGAAGGAATAAGGGAGATGTCAGAGGTAGGTTCTTTACACAGAGAGTGGTAGGTGTGTGGAATGCACTGCCAGCAGAGGTGGTGGAGTCAGAGTCATTAGAGACATTTAAGCGACTCTTAGACAGCAGTAAACTGAAAGGGTGTAGGTTAGGTTGATCTTTGATTAGGATAAATGGTCAGCACAACATCGTGGGCTGAAGGGCCTGTACTGTTCTATGTTCTATGAAACCAATGCTTGTTCGAAGCTTTGACCACCTACCATAATAACACCTTATGTCGGCTTACGTGCCTCAAGTATCGAGTCTTGCTTTGTCGTGCTTCTGTGAAGTGCCTTGGGATGTTTTACATTATTATAGTGACTTTCCTAACACAGTAAGTTGTTGTTGTCATTAAATCAAGGACAAGATGTCTGCATTTTAAAATTAGAGCTTGGCTAGATGGAGGCAAAATTAGAAAACACTTTACAGTAAAGTGTGGTAGAAATCTGGTGCTCTCTCACACAAAAAAGCTGTGGCAGCTGGGACAATTGGAGCTCTCAAGGCCGATACCGATGGCTTTTAGTTAGGTAAGGTTTTCTCAGGGGCGGCACGGTGGCACAGTGGTTATCACTGCTGCATCATAGCACTGAGGTCCCGGGTTCGATCCTGGCTCCGGGTCACTGTCCGTGTGGAGTTTGCACATTCTCCCCTTGTTTGCGTGGGTATCACCCCCACAACCCAAAAATGTGCAGGGTGGGTGGTTGGGCCACGCTAAATTGCCCCTTATTTGGAAAAAAAATGATTTGTTTACTTTAAATTTATAAAACAAAAGCTAAGGTTTTCTCAGGATGTGGTGCTTAAGACAGGTAAATTGAGTTGAGGTACAGATTAACCATGATCAAGCTCATCATATTAATGCCTGCTAATACCATAGGAACAGAACTGGGTCATTCAGCCCAGGATTCTATTCCGATGGTATTAGCAGGCATTAATATAGAAGGCAGACAGGGATGCAAAGATAATTCCTACAACATTGAAAAAAAACGCAGGCACCTTAGGTATTGGAGGACACCTTTCTGCCCCCCCCCCAAATGCAGCAATTGCTGCAGTCAAGCTCTGCCTGTTGATCATCCTTAGATTCCCTTTGTCCCAAACACTAGCACAGGGCTAAATCGCTGGCTTTTAAAGCAGACCAAGGCAGGCCAGCAGCACGGTTCGATTCCCGTACCAGCCTCCCTGAACAGGCGCCGGAATGTGGCGACTAGGGGCTTTTCACAGTAACTTCATTTGAAGCCTACTTGTGACAATAAGCAATTTTCATTTTTCATTTCACACGTACGCCTGGATTATGTTTAAGTTCAAGGTCATTGTGCTACAGAGATATTAGATGGCTTATTAGTGCAAAGCTAAATATTAGACAGCATTAGAAGAATAAAACTCACTTGCATAGAATAGCTTGTGCAAGGTCAACCCTGTGGCACCAGTAAATTAACTAAATAAATTTATAGTTTACCAAGCTGAGATACATTTAGCAAAAGTTAATTACAGATGAAAATACACATATTTATGGGGCTCCTTGTGTGAGGATCATGTCTCAGTGCTTTGTGAAAGCCAGACGCTGAGCAGGAGAGAAAAATCAGAAAAACACAGAGCAGGGAAGACACAATTAAAGCAGGGTTTTAAAGAGACTTTGAAAGCAGAGGCAAAAATGGAAGAATGATTCTTTCAAGAAAAGCTATTACATTTGTCCCTTTTACCAGAAATTAAATATTGATGTCCACATCACATCAGAATTACAAGATTCATCGCAGTTAAATAATCAATTTCTTATCAACCTTACTTTGCAACGTGATCTAACATGTGACACGGACAGTTTAACCAGTGATCCAGCTTGTACAAAAACTCCCTTTGAATTCATGGATTTTTGTTTGGAATAATTTAATACTCTTCTTTTACAAACAAACTCTTCTACTTTTGTCTGTAGGCAAGACTGGTTGTCGGGATGCAGTTCCATGGGTTCTCACTTTGCCTAAGCAGTTGTTTATTGATAGAGTAATTGCTACAAAGGTATTTGCCCGCAGGAGGGCATCACAACCAAGCCAAGTTTTATTTTCACTGCACATCCAACAGGGGCTGTTTAGCACAGGGCGAAATCGCTGGCTTTGAAAGCAGACCAAGGCAGGCCAGCAGCACAGTTCAATTCCCGTAACAGCCTCCCCGAACAGGCACCGGAATGGGGCTCGTCACAGTAACTTCATTTGAAGCCGACTTGTGACAATAAGTGATTTTCATTTTCACATTCATCCCCATGAGCGCCAACCTCAGTAGAGATCATGGAATTGTCATCAGGAACTGTGACTGGATTTCCTCTCTCACCCATGCCACAGTCCAGGAGCACTGTTACAACCCAGAACTGGTACTTAGTGCCACACCCGTGCCCCTGCTGTCATCAGCTAACAACAGCCAGCAGCAATCAGATCTGTATAACTCAACACTGCCACCAAACAAGTGCCTTTCTTCCAAAAGTTGCAGAGGCTAAACTATTTTAATATTCTACTGGTAACGAATAAAATGGACACTGGAGGCAATAAAACAGAAGTATAATCTTATCCAAAGTTATTCAAAATAGTATTGGTTTTACAGGTCCTGGTTTCCATAAAGAATTTGTTCACGAGCCATTTTTCTCTTGCTTTGATGTGACATCTGTTCATATACTGCCACCCACTTTTGGATCTCCCATTATTCCTGACCAAAGCCATGATCAATACACGCCCACCCCAAAGACTCTAACAATACCAAACCTTAATCATCTTCAAATTGATTCACTGCAGTGACTCAGGATGAACTCTCAATTCTGCTACTGTTCTTGTTTAATGCTCATGATAGAATCAGTATGATTACTGACTCAAGATGCGGAAGCTTGGAGACTTCCGGTGGAGGCCATGGAGGAATAGGTTGCACATTTGACAGCTCCCGCCTGTGACGGACTTTTGGACCTTTTTCTCCCACTTTTCCCCAGATTTTATTGGATGAATCGGTGGAGAGTGAGACAGTGAGGAGAAGTACCCCTCCAGTGCATGAAGAATTGGACCAGAAGTAGCTGTGTGAGAAGACAAAGTTTTCCAAGAAAGATGCAAACAGAGCCTCCAGAGTAAGACATAGCATAGAAGCAGGGCCGCAGGGAGGTAGCACAGTGGTCGACAGAGCAGCTGGTTAAGTTTTTTGAAGAATGCTTCGTCAAGCTCAAGGAGGACAGGCTGGACCCAATCAAGGCTTCGATTGATCAGGCGGTGCAGAATCAAGAAATCCACAGACGTGCGATCCAGGAGATGAAGAAAAAGGTGTCCGAGCACGAGGAATATAGAACCGTGTTGAAGACCAAGGTGGAGATGATGAATGACCGCCATAAAAGAATGCAGGAAAGCTGGAGGACTTGGAGAACAGGTCCGGGAGGCAGAACCTGAGAATCGTTGGCCTCCCCGAGGGCAGTGAGGGATCGGATGCGAGGCCATATGTGACGAACATGTTGGAGAAGTTTTTTTAGAAATAATTTTTATTAAAGGTTTTCATAAAATATCAATAACAAAATGAGAAAAAAGAACCCAACAGGGTTAAGTACAAAACACAATCTAAAAAAGCAACCCCCCCAAACCCCTCCCCCCCGTACATAAATAATCAATTAACATTAACACCCCGACTTAACACAGCAGGTGTATACACCCCCTCAGACCCTCCAGTGTAAATAACATAAACAAAAATAAAGTAAACCCCCCCCCACCCCCCGAGCTGCTGCTGCCGTTGGCCAATGTCTATCGTTCTGCCAGAAAGTCTAAGAACAGTTGCCACCGCCTAAAGAACCCTTGTACTGACCCTCTCAAGGCAAATTTCACCCTCTCCAATTTAATGAACCCTGCCATATCGTTGATCCAGGATTCCACGCTTGGGGGCCTCGCATCTTTCCACTGAAGGAGAATCCTTCGCCGGGCTACCAGGGACGCAAAGGTCAGAATTCCGGCCTCTTTTGCCTCCTGCACTCCCAGCTCCTCTGCGACCCCAAATATTGCGAGCCCCCAGCCCGGTTTGACCCTGGATCCTACCACCTCGCATGTTGGAGAAGTTGATGGGGGCTGATACCTTCCCTAGGCCCCTGATGATAGAGTGCAAAGACCCCTCGCGAAGAAGCCCCGAGCGAACGAGCCGCCGAGGGCGACGGTGGTACGTATGCACCGGCTCCTGGACACGGAATACATTCTGCGGTGGGCCAAGAAAGAGTGTAGTAGTAGGTGGGAGAATTGTGAGCCACGCATTTATCAAGACCTGGGCGTGGATTTGGCCAAGAGGCGAGCCAGGTTTCATCGGGTAAAATTGGCCCTCTTTAAGAGGGGGTAAAGTTCGGGATGCTGTACCCAGCCCGTCTGTGGGTCACATATGAGACCGGGAATTCTACTTTGAAACACCGGACGATGCATTGACTTTCATCAAGAGAACAATGGGGAGACAGTCAGTTTGGTGTCATGGGCGGGAGCTATCAGGTCAGCTGGCTCACGGAAGCACAGCGAGCAAATGATGAGCTGGAGCTATGGAGGGTTGGGCTTCTGGTGCTGTAACCAGGGGGGAGGGGGTGGGGAACATCGAGTCCCCCGGCCAGGGTGATTACATGGAATGTTAGTGGGCTGAATGGGCCGGTCAAGAGGGCTCACGTGTTCGCGCATCTGAGGGGGCTGAAGGCGGACGTGGCAATGTCACAGGAGACACACCTAAAGGTTCCAGCCAGACTAGATTGAGGAAGGGGTGGGTTGGCCAAGTATTCCACTCAGGGCTGGACTCAAGACCAGAGGGGTAGCGACTGTGATTCATAAACGGGTGGCATTTGAGACAGGGAGAATCGTGTCAGACATGAGGGGTAGGTAAATAATGGCGAGTGGGAAGCTGGAGGGGGTGCAGGTGGTACTCGTGAACGTATATGCTCCGAACTGGGACGATGTGGAATTTATAAGGCGGGTGTTGGGTAAGATCCCAGACAAGTCACATAACTTGGATCATGGGGGGAGATTTTAACACAGTCATTGATCCGGAATTGGACCAGCCAAAATCCAGGACAGGGAGGGTGCCAGCCGCGGCTAAGGAATTGAAGGGGTTCATGGAACAGATGGGGGGGAGCAGACCCATGGAGGTTTGGACGGCCAAGAGTGAGCGAGTTTTCCTTTTTCTCGCATGTCCACCAGGTATACTCTCGGATCAACTTTTCTGTTCTGAGCAGGGCACTATTACCGGGGGTGGCGGATACTGAGTACTCGGCAATCTCAGTATCGGATCATGCCCCACATTGGGTGGATCTACGGGTTAGTTTGGAGAGAGGATAACGCCCGCTATGGAGGCTGGATGTGGGGTTATTAGCAGATGAAGCGGTCTGTGGGCAGGTGAACAAGTCCATCAAGAACTACCTGGAAACAAATGATACTGGGGAGGTCTCTGCAGCAACGGTCTGGGAAGCTTTGAAGGCAGTGGTCAGAGGGGAATTAATCGCAATACGGGCCCAGAAAAAAAGTGGAACGAGCTGAGAGGGATCGGCTAGTTGGGGAGATACTCTAGGTGGACAGGAGATACTCGGAAGTTCCGGACGCGGGGTTACTGAAGGAGCGGCGGAGGTTGCAGGTGGAATTTGGGCTGTTGATTACAGGGAAAGCAGTGGAACAGCTGAGGAAGGCAAGGGGGCAATCTATGAGTATGGGGAAAAGGCAATGGGGAAAACAGAATGTTAGCGCACCAGCTCAGAAAAAGGGAAGCGGCCAGGGAGCTAGTGAGAGTAAAGAGTACAGGTGGGATCACGGTCCTGGACCCAGCGGGGGTGAATGAGGTGTTCAAGGACTTTTACAGCAAATTATATGAGTAGGAACTCCGGCTGGGGTGGAGGGGATGAGGCAGTTCTTGGGTCAGTTGAGGTTCTCGAAGGTGTATGAGGATCTGGTGGAAGGGCTGGGAGCCCCAATTGAAATTGAATAAATAATGCAGGGGTTGGGGGGGCATGCAATCTGGCAATGCCTTGGGGAATTCTATAAGAAGTTTTCGGAAATATTGAGCCCACTGCTGGTGAGGGCATTTAGTGAAGCAAGAGAGAAGGGAGTCCTCCCCCCAACAATGTCACAGGCCTCGATTTCATTGATCCTGAAACGGGAGAAGGTTCCGGAGCAATGCGGGTCATACAGGCCAATTTCTCTACTGAATGTGGACGACAAACTGCTGCCTAAGATACTGACCACAAGGATAGAGGATTGTGTCCCGGGGGTGATAGGGGAAGACCAGACTGGATTTGTAAAAGGCAGGAAACTCACGGCCAATGTTTGAAGGCTCCTAAATGTTATTATGATGACCTCAGAAGGAGGGGAATTGGAGGTGGTGGTCACAATGGATGCGGAGAAGGCTTTTGATCGGGTTGAGTGGAATTACTTGTGGGAGGCGCTGGGAAGGTTTGGGTTTGGTGAGGGCTTCATTGACTGGGTGAGGTTGCTCTATCCGGCACCAGTAGCGAGTGTACGTACGAACTGGTTGAGGTCGGGATATTTTAAACTACACCGAGGGATGAGGCAAGGGTGTCCCCTCGCCCCGCTACTGTTTGCTCTGGCCATAGAGCCATTGGCCATGGCGTTAAGAGCCTCTAAGTACTGGAAAGGGCTGGGGTTCGGGGTGGGGGGGTGGATGGAGCACCAGGTTTTGCTTTACGCAGATGGCTTGCTCTTGTATATCTCAGACCCGTTGGAGGGGATGGGGGCAGTTATGCGGATCTTAGGGGAATTTGGTAATTTTCCAGGGTATAAATTGAACATGGGGGAAGGCGAGATGTTGGATGATTCAGGCAAGAGGACAGGAGAAGAGACTGGGACAGCTGTCGTTTAGAATGGTAGGAAGGAGCTTTCGATATCTGGGAATCCAGGTGGCCCGGGAATGGGAGGCACTGCACAAGTTAAACCTATCCCCGCTTGTGGAATAAATGAAGGAGGACTTTAAGAGATGGAACATGCTCCCGCTATCACTGGAGGGGAGGTACAGACCGTGAAAATGACGGTCCTCCCCAGATTTCTGTTTGTCTTTCATTGCCTCCCCATCTTTATCCCAAGGGCCTTTTTTTAAACAGGTGGATGAGGTTATTTTGGGCTGTGTGTGGTCGGGTAAAACCCCGCGGGTGAAGAAAGTGTTGCTGGAGTGCAGTCGGGGGGGGGGGGGGGGGGGGGGGAAAGAGTGGGTTGGCGCTGCTGAACTTTTGTAATTTCTACTGGGCGGTAAATATAGCCATGATTAGGAAGTGGGTAGTGGGGGAGGGGTCGGTGTGGGAGCGGATGGAGGCGGCGTCATGTAAAGACACGAGTTTGGGAGCACTGATAACAGCAACTCTCCCGTTCTCACCGGCCCGATACTCCACAAGTTCGTTGGTGGTGGTGGCTCTGAGAATCTGGGGGTAGTGGAGGAGATATAAGAGAGTGGAGGAAGCATTGGTTTGGACCCCGATTTGTAGTAACCATCGGTTTGTACCGGATAGGCTGGATGGTGGGCTCCGGAAATGGCAGAGAGCAGGAATTAGGAGGATGGGGCACCTATCTATAGATGGGAGCTTCCCCAGCTTGAAAGCCTTGGAGGATAAATTTGAATTGCCAGCAGGGAATGGGTTTAGGTATCTGCAGGTACGAGACTTTTTGAGAAGGCAGGTTCCGGCCTTCTCGCTGCTGCCGCCAGGGTGGATACATGACAGAGTAGTCTCCAGTACCTGGGTGGGAAAGGGTAAGGTATCGGATATCTACCAAGAACTTATGGAAATGGAGAAAACTCCAGTGGAGGAGCTAACGGGCAAGTGGGAAGACTAGATGGGGGGAGAGATAGAGGCGGGTCTGTGAGCAGATGCCCTATGCAGGATTAACACATCCTCATCACGTGCCAGGCTTAGCCTGATACAATTTAAGGTAGTCCACCGGGCACACATGACGGTGGCCCGGATGAGCAAGTTTTGCGGGGTAGAGGACAGGTGTGCAAGGTGCGCGGGAAGTCTAGCAAATCATGTCCTAATGTTTTGGGCATGCCCGGAGCTTAGAGGGTTTTGGCAGGGTTTCACTAAAGCAATGTCCATGGTACTCAAAACACAGGTGGTGCCGAGTCCGGCGGTGGCGATCTATGGAGTGTCGAAAGAGCCGGGAGTTCAGGGGGTGAAAGACGCTGACGTTTGGCCTTTGCCTCCCTGGTAGCCCGGAGACAAATCTTCTTAATGTGGAGGGACTCGAACCCCCCGAGTGTGGAGACCTGGGTTAGTGGCATGGCTGGGTTTCTTAGTCTTGAGAAAGTAAAGTTTGCCTTAGGAGGGTCAATGCTGGGGTTCACCCAAAGGTGGCAGCCGTTCGTCGACTTTCTCGGGGAAAATTAAAATGGCAGAAGCAGAATTCAAAAAAAGGGGGTGGGGGCGGGAGGAGGGCCAGACTGGTGTTTTATTGTTTTTGGGGGGGGGGGGGGGGGGTTAAGTTTGTGATGGAGGTGGAAATGTTTATTGTGCCATGTCTATGTCGCTGTTGTTGTTATTATTCTAAAAAATTGCAAATGCCTTAATAAAAATATTTTTTTTAAACAAGATGCGGAAGCTTGATGGCAGGCATTATTGCTCTACAACCAGCACAGACTCTTAAGGTGCCATGCTACCAATTATTTTTGCTTCAAAGATAGAACATGATATTTCAATGCTGTTTGAAATTAAAATCAAAAGGATGTTACCTGCTACACATTAGCCACAGAATAACAAGCATATGATCTGCTCGGTTATCCTTCTCGAGGTGG
Source organism: Scyliorhinus torazame (assembly GCF_047496885.1). Lineage (NCBI taxonomy): Eukaryota > Metazoa > Chordata > Chondrichthyes > Carcharhiniformes > Scyliorhinidae > Scyliorhinus > Scyliorhinus torazame. Next base: position 84,190,312 of record NC_092727.1, read on the forward strand.
GTGTGGTGTCACCTCTTTCCGAGTACTGCAAAGTTTAACTGATATGCATTGAGCCCATTTATCACTTGTCAGCATTAGTACAGAAATTCTCCTGCACCACTGATTGAAGCCACACTTGTCAAGGAGCAAGCACTGAATAACGCTGGACAGGTTAAAGCAGCAATAGCACGAGCCCAGGAAAGGCAGCTGTCCTTTTTCTTATACAGAGAAGGATGAACAAAACCTTTATTAAGAAATTTAAAACAAAATTATAAACACCCACCCCACCGCAGAGTTTATACAAATGAAACTCTGAACCTTTCCACGGGTTTTCAAATCTCTTTGACTCAATGGAGAAAAACAAGCCTTTCCTCACTTCTCCCCAGCCCCCACACACTGTGCAACAGCAATCTGCCTCTTTCACCTTAAAAAAATCTAGGCCAGCAGTAAGTAGGTCAAATAATCTGTGTGTGCATATCAAGGGAACAAACTGCAGATCACAGACAGCCTTTGCCCAGTTAGATTTCAGCCAATCATAGTAGAAAAAAGGAGGCAAGGTCAATCTATCATTATCAGATTGTTGGGTGTCAAATTAACAGTGTTTTTTTTCAAATGCTACTTTACTGTCCTGTGCCAAGTGGTTAAGATATGGATTTGCTTTTTGTGATTTATGATATTTTGAACTCCTTATTCACTTAGTGCTCACAGGAAGGGGTGGAGTGATGACTAGTCACTTCCTCAGAGCGGAGGTGTTATAACAGGAAACGCAAGTTATATATGATATCATAATTCAATAACCACACAAGCACATAATGATTCTGGTTAAACCACCCAGCATCAATCCTGACACCAGAAATAATAATGGGAATTGCAGCCCTAAACACTCCACTTCTGGGGCTTGTGCCAAAATTGGGGGAGCTGTTCTACAGATTAGTCAAGCAATAGCCTGAAATAGTCACATTCACTGAATCATACATGACACAATGTCCCAGACACCATCATCACTGGGTGTGTCCTCTCCCACCAAAGGTGGTGGTACAGCAATATACAGTAATGGGGGAGTTGCCCTGCGAGTCCTCAACACAGTGAATTCTCAAGTCAGCAGGTCAAACATGGGCAACCACCTGCAATTACCCCTACCGAGCACTACCACCGCCCCGGCTTCAAGAGACGAATCAGCACACCTCCATGTTGAACAGCAACTGGAAGAAGCACTGAGGGTGGCAAGGGCACAGAATGTACTTTGGGTGTGGGGGGGGGGGGGCTTCAATTTCCATCACCTATAGAGGCTTGATAGCAAATCCGAGCTGGCCGCGTCAAAAAGGACTTGGTTTGTGACGGGTGTTGAGGGAACCAACAATAGGGAAAAACCTACTTGGCCTTGGCCTCACCAATCTACTTGTCGCAGATACATCTATCCATAACGTAGAAGTGACCACTATACAGTTCCTGTGGAACTAATCCAGCCCTCACATTGAGGATACCCTCTATTCTGTTGTGTGGCATATGGGCTAGACTCCAAACAGATCTAGCAACTCAAAACTAGATTTCCATGAGGCTATGTGGGTCATCAGCAACAACAGAATTACATTCAACCACAATCTTCAAGCTTGTGGCCTGGCATATCCCAGATGCTACTGTTACCATCAAGCTGGGAAATCAACCCTGGTTCAATGAAGAGTGCAGGGCAGCATGGCAGGAGCAGCACCAGGCATAACTAAAAATGAAGTGTTACCCTGGTGGAGTTACAACACAGGACTACTTGCATGCCAAACAGCAGAAACAGCAGCTAACAGAGCTAAGCAATCCCACAACTAATGAATCAGATCAAACCTCCGTAGTCCTGTCACATCCAGTCGTGAATGATGGTGTAAATTAAACAAACCAAATGAGAAAGCTTCACAATATCCCCATCCTCAATGATGGGGAGCCCAGAACATCTGTGCAAAAATACAAGGTTGAAGCATTTGCAACAATCTTAAGCCAAAAGTGCCAAGTGGATGATCCGTCTCGGCCTCATCCCGAGGTCCCCAACATCATAGCTGCCAGTCTTCAGCCGATTTGATTCACCCTACGTTATATCAAATAATGCTTGAAGCCACTGGATACTGCAAAGGCTATGAGACCTGACAACATTTCAGCAATAGTACTAAAGACTTGTCCTTCAGAAGTAGATGATTAAGTACAGCTACAGCACTGGAATTTTACTGACAATATGGAAAATTGTCCAGGTCTGCCCTATTCACAAAATAAGCACGACAAATCCAATCCAGCAATCAAATCAACTATTAGCAAAGTCATAATCCTCGACAGTGCGACCTTACACAGCTATAACCTGCTCACTGAGTCTCCATTTGGGTTCCTTCAGGGCCACTTGGCTCATGATTTTATTACAGTCTTGGACCAAACGTGGGCAAAAGAGCTGAATCCAACAGGTGAAGTGAGAGTGACTGCTCTTGACATCATAGCGGCATTTGAATGAGTGTGGCATTAGGGAAGCATTCGCAAAGCTGAGTCAATGGAAAATGTGGAAATTCTCCACTGGATGGAGTATTAGCTAGCACAGCAGAAAATGGTTGTGGCTGTTGGAGCTCAATCACCTCTGTCCCAGGTCATTGCTGCAAGAATACCTCAGGGTAGTTTTCTAGGCTGAGCCATCTCCAGCTACTTCATCAATGACATGCTTCCATTATAAGATTGGAAGTGAGGATGTTTTGCTGATGATTGCTCAATGTTCAGTGCCATTAGTAATTCATCATGTACTAAAATGGGTGAGGCGGTGGCGTAGCCACTGAAGTAGTAATCCAATGATGGTAATAATAGTAATCTTTATTATTGTCACAAATTAGCTTACATTAACACTGCAATGAAGTTACTGTGAAAATCCCTAATCGCCACACTCAAGCGCTTGTTCAGGTACAGAGGGAGAATTCAGAATGTTCAATTCACCTAACAAGCACGTCTTTTGGGACTTGTGGGAGAAACCAAAGCACCCGAAGGAAACCAACGCAGACACGGGGAGAACGTGCACATTCCAATCAGACAGTGACACAAGCGGGAATCAAACCCAGGACCCTGGTGCTGTAAAGCAACAGTGCTAATTAAAAGTCTAATGATGATCATGAGCCCATTGTCGATTAGCGTAAAATATCCATCTGCTTCACTGATGCCGCTTAGGGAAGGAAATCTGCCATCCTTGGTTGGTCTGGCCTACAGTGACTCCAGATCCTGTTGCTGACTCTTAAATGCCCTCCGAAATGGCCTAGCAAGCCACTTAGTTCAAGGGTAATAAATGCTGGTCCAGCCAGCAACACCCACATCCCATGAATGAACAAAAAAAAAAAACTGCCATTGATTTCCAACAAGAATCTAACCACTTCCCCTTAAAATTCAATGGGATCATCATCGCTGAACCCCACACTATTGGGAATTCTGAGATGAGTAACTCACCTCCTGACTCCCAAACCCACCATTTACACAAGGCACAAGTCAGGAGTGTGATGGAATGCTCTCCACTTGCCTGGATGAGTGCAGCTCTAACAACACTTAAGAACCTTGACACCATCCAGGACAAAACAGCCTGCTTGGTTGGCATCCGATCCACCAATGATGCACAGTGGCAGTGTGTACCATACAGAAAATACACTGCAGTAGTTCGCCAAGCCTCCTTCAACAGCACCTTCTATACCTGCGACCTCTACCATCTAGTAGGACAAGGGCAACAGATGCTTGGGAAAGCCACTACCTGCACAATCCGCTCAAGCCACTCACGATCCTGACTTGGAACTGCAGCGCCATTCCTTCACTGTCGCTGGGTCAAAAACCTGCAACTCCGTCCCTCATAGCACGGTGGATGTACCTACACTACATGGATTGCAGCGGTTAGGAGGCACGGTGGCTAGCACTGCTGCCCCACAGCTCCAGGGACCCGGGTTCAATTCCGGCCTCAGGTGACTGTGTGGAGTTTGCACTTTGTCCCCATGTCTGGATGGGTTTCCTCCCAGTGCTCCGGTTTCCTTCCACAGTCCAAAGGTGTGCAGGTTAGGTGGATTGGCCATGCTAAATTGTTCCTTAGTGTCCAAAAGTTTAGACTGGATTACAGGGATAGGGTGGGGTTGTGGGCTCAAGTAGAGTGCTCTTTCCAAGGGCTGTGCAGACTTGATGGGCTGAATGGCCTCCTTCTGCACTGTAGGGATTCCGTAATTCTATGGTTCAAGAAAGCGACTTATCACCACCTTCAAGGACAATTAGGAATCGGCAACAAATGCTGGCCTAGCCAGCGATGCCCACATCCAGAAAATAATTAAAAAAGCATTGTTCATTAGTTTATATTCCACAATTGTAAGCAGCTTCACAGTCCATGGGAGATCCTAGGTTTTGCAATACTTTGATTTAAGTCAGTTGATCTCAATCGGGATAGAGCTACGATTGGCTTTATGTGGTGTTCATTTTTTTAAAAATGGTATCTACTTAGAAGTGCAACCATCGAAGTTGGGGTCACCTGTGGCACTCCTGTCACCTCACTAATACATGATGCAGACTGATTTACAAAAATATCAAATCAAATTACTCACATGGTTTGAACAGACGTACAGCTTTCAAGAGGTTTTGAAATTAAAAGCAAACTTAGTTTATGAATGCATCAGTTGATTTTGATCTTTACAGTTATATAGAGAAGAATAGGACTATGTTGCAATTCACTCAGGATAATATTTACTCGGGTTATCAGTGAATGATTGAACACATGTTGGCCTCCACAAGCCATATTTACCCACCAAACCCAGCTTTAATACGTGCAATATTTCACTTTCTCAAGGCTTACACATATTTTATATGCGATATAAATTATAATGAAGCAGCAAAGGCGTTATTAAGAGCACTGGTATTGTGTGGCACACTCCATTGGAGCCTTGATTGTCAAGTGAAGAGGTTTGAGTTTGTATCCACATGCTGCCATTCCATTCAAGTGCCAATGGGCACTTTTTAAAAAAAATAGTAAAGATAATGGGTAACAATATCTCTACTGCTGTTCCTACCTAAGGATTCTACCAAACAAAGAGTGAGGAGGCTTAAAAAGCATGTCATTTGGTCACACCTGGTCAGGCAGAGGTACAAATTTCTCTTTAAAACAGAGGGATGCAAATGTCTACAAAAAAGTCAATTAAAAATATTATCATTTTATCTTAATTTAACTCATTGGTGTGGAACTATTATTCTGCAATAATAGGGGGGCAGCACGGTAGCCTTGTGGATAGCACAATTGCTTCACAGCTCCAGGGTTCCAGGTTCGATTCTGGCTTGGGTCACTGTCTGTGCGGAGTTTTCACATCCTCCCCGTGTGTGCGTGGGTTTCCTCCGGGTGCTCCGGTTTCCTCCCACAGTCCAAAGATGTGCTGGTTAGGTGGATTGGCCATGATAAATTGCCCTTAGTGTCCAAAATTGCCCGTGGGGTTACTGGGTTATGGGGATAGGGTGGCGGTGTTGACCTTGGGTAGGGTGCTCTTTCCAAGAACCGGTGCAGACTCGATGGGCTGAATGGCCTCCTTCTGCTCTGTAAATTCTATGCAACGGTCTACTTGATTGGAGAAGCAAGATCCAACCGCTACATTGAAACCCAGCCATTCACTTGCATTCACTTGTTACATTCAGTTGCACAGTGTAAGCCAACAGAAGACGGACATGGCATGAAGCGGCACCTGTACTATATGTCAAAAGGAGGCTGAAGCGGAAATCATTTTCCTGCCATTACAGGAATAGGAATATCTGAACAAAATTTGGAACATGTATTAGTCGATTTGAATGATGTGACAAAACCATTTAGAACAGATCTAATTATTCATTTTAAATGATGTGGAGATGCCAGCGTTGAACTGAGGTGAGCACAGTAAGAAGTCTTACAACACCAGGTTGAAGTCCAACAGGTTTGTTTCAAATCACTAGCTTTCGGAGCACTGCTCCTTCATCAGGTGAATGACCCCTCTCTCTGGGCCTGTAAAGACTTAATTACCTGCAAATGCTTACATTCAAAGTATTGTCTTGCATCTTTGACTTTGTCTATATATATGTTTCTGGAACATACCTCTTCATTCACCTGAGGAAGGGGCAGCACGGTAGCGTTGTGGATAGCACAATCGCTTCACAGCTCCAAGGTCCCAGGTTCGATTCCGGCTTGGGTCACTGTCTGTGTGGAGTCTGCACATCCTCCCCGTGTGCGTGGGTTTCCTCCGGGTGCTCCGGTTTCCTCCCACAGTCCAAAGATGTGCAGATTAGGTGGATTGGCCATGATCAATTGCCCTTAGTGTCCAAAATTGCCCTTAGTGTTGGGTGGGGTTACTGGGTTATGGGGATAGGGTGGAGGTGTTGACCTTGGGTAGATGCTCTTTCCAAGAGCCGGTGCAGACTCGATGGGCCGAATGGTCTCCTTCTGCACTGTAAATTCTATGATAATTCTATGAAGGAGCAGTGCTCCGAAAACTAGCAATTTAAAACAAACCTGTTGGGACTTTAACTTGGTGTTGTAAGACTTCTTATTACGATTCTTTTTAAAGGCAGCAATTACATGAACTGAAATATCAACTGAGATCCCACAGAGATGGCACAGTGGTTAGTTAGCACTGCTGCTTCACGGCGCCAGAGACACGGGTTCAATTCTGACCTCGGGTGACTGTCTCTGTGGAGTTTGCACGTTATCCTGTGTCTGTGTGGCTTTCCCCCGGGTGCTCCGGTTTCCTCCCACAGTCCAAAGATGTCAGGTTAGGTGGATTGGCCATGATAAATTGCCCCAAATGGGGTTACAGTGATAGGGTGGGGGATTGGACCTAAGTGAGGTGCTTTCAGAGGGCCAGTGCAGACCCAACTGACCGAATGGCCACCTTCTGCACTGCAGGGATTCTGTGATTAATCTACTTCTACCTTGCTGATTAATATACTTGTGTAGAATTCCTGGTTCTATTCCAATGGAGTTACTTAACCTGCTTCAAATTAAGAGAATCAAGGAATGTTAAAATGCACAGAAGCGTTTTGACTTGCCTGTTACCCAATTAATTCCCATCCCCAAATGTGTCTTGTTAAATTACAATATTGAATGTGATTGGTCGTAATGTCAAAGCATGGTGCTGTTTTAAAAAGCTGGTGCTCTTTGGCACAAAGCTTAAAACTGTTCCACTGAGCATGAAGCTAGGCAATCTATCAGTATCATAGTGTAAGCCGACACCAGCCATAACAAAATCAAATTTTCATTTCATTAACATACATTTTTGCAACATAAATACTGTGCATCATACAAAATTAGTTGAGACATAATTAGGTATTTGAAATATCTGATATTTCAAATGAGCACAATTCTGTTCAGAACTGCTTTGTTATCTTTCAGTGCATTCAGCAGGTGTGTGAAACGGGCTTTGGTAGCCCTCTAGAGGAAATGAAAATTACTTCAGTTTTTAATAAACAGGAACAATCATTTCAGGTCTCCAACTTATTTGGCACAACTTGCTAACCACAGTTTAGGTAGGCACTGACTCACAATGTGTAATCTCTTGAGTGATTCCATTTGTCATATTACAATATCACTATACCACAAAGGGCAACTGGAAATGACATCAGCCACTTCCATCTTCTGAGAAATTGTCTGAATGTTTTAAAGCAGCCAGTGAATGTTGCACAAGGGTTCATCAGGTGATCCTTCAAGTCAGCTCAATGAATATAGCTCATTAAGAGCGCTGCACAGTAAGAAAGGGTGCAGTCTCCCTTTAGTCATCGTGACACATTCATATGGAGCTTTTAATCAACTAATTTTTAGAGGTTTAAGACTTCCAACCTTCCTCAGCTTTTATTCATCGTACATGCTAATTTCATATTAGGTACCAATTCTTGAACTGATCACGGGGAAATAACTTATGTATCCCACATTAAAAATATCACAGCTTGCATTTCCTCTCTAAGCCATTTCACGTCCTGTTGTCATATTTTCATCTCACCCGAGTGTCAGCCTTTTCTGTGATAAATTGCGATGACACAACTATAATAACAGAAGCCCATGTAAACTCATCACACAGATTGCATCATCAAGCTTCCAGGTTCTCACACCTCTCCCAAGGGCTTTTTGTTTTTCTCTCAATTAACTCAAATTTTTAACATCCAAAATACAAAAAACTTATATATTTTACAATAATGAGCAAATGTATCCACTGTGTTGTCTTTTAATGCTTTGTTAAAATTTATGCATGAAGGCCAAAGCTTCATACTAAAGTTGACTGATAGTTGATACTTTTGCCCAAAGCAGTGAGGTTTTCAGAATAAATGTGTGTATTGCATATAATTTCCTAGGCTGCCGTAGGACCAGGCAACTAAAACACACAATTTTATTTCTTTTACCCTACTGGTTAACTTGTGAATAAAAATAAATAAATATTCTGAAAACACACCGAGGCAAAATTCAGCGCTTTTTAAAAACTGACTCTGAGACAGAAAGAAAATTACAATGACAAGTCTAGTTGCGGCCTTATTTAGTATTTGATATGTTCGAATGTGAGAGACTTAGGTCGGGGGTGGGGGTGATGATAGGTAGACTATCATCTGTACATAATATGAGTAGTTCATCATCACTGTAAATTCTATGATCCATGATCTGCATATTTATTATAAGTTATATGCTTTACTGTTGTAATTCTAGCATCCGACCAACAGGTAGGGTGTGTATGGAGTCCCTGGACCCGGGTGCACAATGTGTTCCTTCAGAAGGTGTTTGTAAGGAGTTTTTTAAAAAAAATTTATTCTCTTCCTTTTTCACATTTTTTCCCAAATTTACACCCAACAATAAATAATAATCAGTGACAAATGTAATGTCAATCCCCATATCAATAACAACGATCCCATCCTCCCACCGAACGCCCAAACATTAGCCCGCATGTTAACGTAAACAAATGACAAAAAGGAATCAGGAAGCACCCATAGTCCCCATTAACACATACAGTCCCCCTCCCCCCAGCTCTCATAGCCCCCCCCCTCAATGTTCGATGTAATCCAATTCTCAACGTCAAGAATTTCAGCAGGTCCCCCTGCCATGCCAGAGTGGAGAGGTTGATCTCCACCCTAATAGGATGGAGCCTTCGGGCGATCAACGAGGCGAAGGCTACAACATCTGCCTCCGCACCCGTTTCCAACCCCAGCAGGTTCGACACCCTGAATATGGCCTCCTGAGGGCTCGGGTCCAGTTTCACGTGCACCACTTGAGAGATTACCCTATAACCTCCTTCCAGTAATGCTCCAGCTTTGGACAGGACCAAAACATATGAATGTGGTTTGCGGGGCCCACCCCGCAACATTCACACACATCTTCTACCCCCTCAAAGAGCTGGCACATCCTCACCCTTGTAACCATCTTCAGCTGTATCAGCCCCAATCTCGCACACGAGATGGAGGCGTTCACCCTCCAGGAGCACCTCACACCAGAATCCCTCCTCCATACCCTCTCCCAACTCTTCCTCCCACTTTGCCTTGATCCCTTCTAGCGGTGCCTTCTCCTCCTCCAAAATAGTCCCGTAAACCGCCGATACTACTCCCTTTTCCAGTCCCCCTGTCGTTAGCACCTCCTCCAGCAATGTGGAATTTGGCGCTACTGAGTAGCTCTGTATCTCCTTTCTGGCAAAGTCTCGAACCTGCATGTATCTAAATATTTCCCCCTGCTCCAGCCCATACTTTGCTCCCAGCTCCTTCAATCCCGCAACCGACCCCCCAAGAAACAAGACTGCTCCCATCTCCGAAAATTTCCATCCCACTTCCCTGGCTGAAATCTATGGTTCCCCCGAATTGGCATTTCCCTTGACCCTGCCCCCAACCCGAAGTGCTGGCGAAACTGCCTCCAAATTCTCAACAAAGGTATTACTACCGGATTCCAAGTGTCTCCCCGGAGCTGTTTGGTGCGGCGCTGTTGCTAGCGCCTTCAATCCCCCGACACAAACTCTCCTCCATTCTGCCCCATTGGGAGTCAACCCCTCTGACCCAGCTCCGCAACTTCTCCACATTCGCCGCCCAGTAATAATACATCAGGTTTGGAAGACCCAAACCCCCTGCTTGCCTTCCTCTCTGTAGTAGCACCTTTCTAATTCTGGCCACTTTCCCTCCCCATATGAACGAGGTAATCATCCCTTCAATCTCTCTAAAAAATGCCGTTGGCAGGAAAATTGCAGACATTGGAAAATAAACAGGAATCGCGGCAGCACATTCATTTTAACCGCCCGCCAGTGACAGAGGGAAACCATCCCACCTTGCCAGACCAGCTTTCACCCTCCCCACCAAACTAGAAATGTTGTACCTACAGAGCCCCCCCAATCCCGAGCAACCTGCACCCCCAGGTATCTAAAGTGAGTCCCTGCCCTACAGAATGGCAGCCCCCCCCCCCCCCCCCCCCCCCGCCACCCCTGGTCGAGACATCACAAAATATTAATTCGTCTAGATTCAATTTGTCCCCCGAGAAAGTCCCAAAAACCTGTATTCCACCTATTGACACACTCAGTTCAGACACGTATAATAACAAGTCATCGACGTATAAGGACACTCTATGCTCTATCCCCCCCCCCCCCCGCACTATCCCTTTACATATCCCCAAACCTCTTAACGCGATAGCCAATGGTCAATCGTGAGTGCAAACAGCAGTGTGGGCATAGGGCATCCCACGGTGGAGAGGAAAGTATTCTGAGCTGATGTTTTTTGTGCAGACACTGGCCATCGGCTCCTTATATAATAGCTTTACCCAGTCCACAAATCTGGTCCAATTCCAAACTGCTCCAGAACTGCTATCAAGTATCCCCATTCTACCCGGTCAAACGCTTTCTTGGCGACCAATGCCACAACCACCTCTGTTTCCTTCCCCTCCACCGGTGCCATAACCACGTTCAATACCCTCCTAATATTCGAAGCGAGCTGCCTCCCTCTCACAAACGCCGTCCGATCTTCACCAATCACCTTCAGGTGGCACTCCTCTCACCTACCTGCCAGTACCTTCACCAATATCTTTGCGTCCACGTTTAAAAGTGATATTGGCCTATAAGACCTACACTTGTTGGATCCTTAGCTTTCTTCAGTCACAGGTAAACCGACGCCTGCCCCAAAGTTTGTGGTAACATCCCCCCTTCCCTATCGCCTCCTTAAACATCGCCACCATCAGTGGTATTAGCTTATTTTTAAATTTTTTTACAATATTCCACCGGAAACCCACCTTCCACGACTGCATCCTCCCAATCTCATCTTTTATCTCCTGCTCCGCTATCGCCCCCTCTAACGTAGCCCTGTCCCCCTCCCCTAACCTCAGGTACTCCAGCCCATCTAGAAATTCCTGCATCTCCCGGCCTCCCTCAGGTGACTCTGACCTGTACAACCTCTCATAGAATTCCTTAAAGACCTTGTCAATCTGACCTGGAGCTACCACCAATTTCCCTGCCCTGTCCTGCACCTGGACAATTTCCTTTGCCGCAGCCTCCCTCCGGAGCTGACATGCTAACATATCTTGAGCCTTCTCTCCATGCTTGCTTGCCTCAATTGGAGTACCGCCTTCCTGGTAGATAGTCGGTCAAAGCTCGCCTGGAGTTCCTTCCTCTTTTCCAACTTCGCTGGGTCCCTATTTTCTGCATACCTCTTGTCCACCTCCAGCATCTCATGTATTATCCTCTAACGTTCCAACCTCTCCTCTCTGTCTTGCCTAGCCTTTAACGAGATCACCTCACCCCTCACCACCGCCTTTAAAGCCTCCCAGACAATTGCCTTCAACACCTCACCCGTACAGTTAAAAGCTACATATTCCTCGATTACTTTTTCAATTTTGTCACAGAACCCTCGGTCCCCCAATAGTCCCACATCTAACTTCCACCCTGGTCTCTGTACCATCCCCTTCTCCAGTACCATATCCACCCAATGCGGAGCATGATCTGATACTGCAATTGGCGAGTACTCCGACCCTTTAACCCTAGCCACAGCGCCTTCCCCACCATGAAAAAGTCGATCCGCGAGTACACCTTATGGACCGCTGAGAAAAACAAGTACTCCCGTTCCCTCGAGTGCAGAAACCTCCAAGGGTCCACCCCTCCCATTTCCACCATTAGCCCAGCCAGCGCCTTCGACCCCCCCCCCCCCCGATGGCGAGCGCGACCATGATCTGTCCAATCTTGGCTCCTGCACCAAGTTCCAGTCTCCCCCCCACTATCAGTTTGTGTGTGTCCAAGCCGGGGCTGGCCCCACACACCTTCCTCGCGAATCCCACATCATCCCAACTGGGACCATATACACTTACCAGCGCCACTAGCCTTCCCTCCAGCGCCCCTGTCACAATCACATACCTAACCCCTGATCTGCAACAACCATCTCCATCTGGAACCGTACCCTTTTGCTGACCATTACTGCTACCCCTTGAGCCCTTCCATCAAATCCAGAGTGAAACACCTGACTAACCCAGCCCATTTTAAGTCTCACTTGATCCTTCACCCTCAGGTGAGTCACCTGCAGCATTGCTACATCGGCCTACAAACTTTTAAGATGCGCAAGCACCCTTGACCTCCTGACTGGGCCTCCCAACCCACTCACATTCCACGTGACCATCCTAATTGGGGGTCTCTCACCCCACGCTTTCTTATCCACCATCATCATACCACTGGGCACTGCCCCCTAAGCCTGACCCATCCCTTTCCATCTTAACATCGAACCCCCTCCTCACTCCCAGAATTCCCCCTGCACTTTCCCTCGAAAAAATCTCACCCAGTATCGATCCACTCCCACCCCCCACCACTTGCTCACCTCGTAGGCCCATTGAAACCTGCTAACCAGTCTCCAATGTCCACAGCCTTCCTCGCACCTCACCTCCGTTCACTAGCCGACATTAGTTAGTGTTTGTAAGGAGGTGATAGCAGTCGCAGTTTAGAACATTTCTGTTGTGTCTTGGTGTAAGTTAGTGTTAGACATTTATTTCCAACTGTATTCACCTTATACCCGTTAGTTATTCGTTAATGTAGTGTTTGTAATAAATAGCTTTGTTTATAAAACAAAGTCTAATGTTCTTTTTTCACATCAGCCCAACCAAGGAACATTACGTTGGGGGGGGGGGGGCAAGAGAAAGAGGAGCACTGAGGTCTGAGAGAGAAATGGGTTACCAAAGATTATGTCTTATTATAATTTTACTTGAATTTTTAAAAAACACCAGCTGAATTTGAAAACCAGTCAATTGGGCAGGCACGGTAGCACAGTGGTTAACACTGCTGCCTCATGATGCCGAGGACCCAGGTTCGATCCCAGCCCTGGGTCACTGTCCGTGTGGATTTTGCAGATTCTCCTCGTGTCTGCGTGGGTCTCACCTCCACAACCCAAAGATGTGCAGGGTAGGTGGATTGGCCATGCTTAATTGCCCCATAATTGGAAACAATACAACTCTAAATTTATTTATAAAAGAAAACCAGCCAATTATCTCCACCTATTTTGTTGAAATTTCAAATGGATCAATGATATTTGGTTGACACCAGTGTCTCAGAATGTCTAATTTCTGAGGCCGAGGAGGAGAGGCAATATTAACACAGTGGTTAGCGCTGTTGCTTCACAGTTCCAGGGACCTGGGTTCGATTCTTGGCTTGGGTCACTGTCTGTGCAGAGTCTGCACGTTCTCCCCGTATCTGCGTGGGTTTGCTCCGGTTTCCTCCCACAAGTCCCGAAAGACATGCCTGTTAGGTGAATTGGACATTCTAAATATCCCCTCAGTGTACCGAACAGGCGCCGGAGTGTGCCGACTAGGGGATTTTCACAGTAACTTCATTACGTTGTTAATGTAAGCCTACTTGTGACACCAATAAGGATTATTATTATTTCTTCAAAAACAAAGAAAGCCTCTGTGAAGGAAATATAAATGAACAGATACTCAATGCAAATATTTATTTTTTTATTGTTCTGGGGAAGCCAGCTTTGAACAGTGCGGAAACGTTTAGTCAACTGAATGCCTTATTCATCAATTGAGCTATCTGAAAGGTGTTCCTACTGACCCAATTGGAAAGTCTGGTCATCCAACTCCAAGATCATCCTTGTTTTGGGAAGTGATTATTTTCAGTATCAGGGAAAGTGCATTTCACTTTTCACCAATGCAATCGAGAGAGATTCCAGTTCTGTTAAATACAGGGGAGACGTTTTCTTCGGCACACTGCTACAAGTCCTGTACCTAATCTTTCCCTGGCAACTATCTGAGGCAGAAGCAGATTTGATTTAAACCCTGAGCTTCTGACTATATAATTGTACCATCAAAGCCACCAACCTCCACTTCTGTAATAGGGGCATCATTCCTGCCCCAGCTCATCTGCTGCTGAAGACTTGACCCTTCCAATGTACTCCTTGGGAGCCTCCCATGCTTCAGTCTCCATAAATTGATGTCAGCCAAAACTCTGCTGTCCATATCCTAACATGCACCCATTCTCGTATCAGCATTCCCCTAACAGCCTCCCTGAACAGGTGCCGGAATGTGGCGACTAGGGGCTTTTCACAGTAACTTCATTTGAAGCCTACTTGTGACAATAAGCGATTTTCTTTTTTTTCATTTCATTTCGCCCATCACCCTTATGCTCACTAACCTAGGTTGGCTCCCAATAAAGCAGTGCCTCGGTTTAAAAATTCTCATCTTGCTTCCCAATCCATCAATGGCTTCATCCCTTCCCATCTGTGATCTTCTCCAGCCATTAACCCTCACCTAATTCTGGCGTTCCGAGCATCCCCGATTTTAGTTGTTCCATCATTGGTAGCCATGTCTTTAACATTGCTCCCTCAGAGTTTAACAAAAGTAGTTTTTAACACTGACCACAGGAGGCTGCTTCCTGGATTGAATCTCTTATCAAACATTGATGTTGGGTAACAGTAAAAGCCATATATACAATGGCAGATTTTTAAAATCCATGAGGCAACTAGTTAAAATTCCTAGCTCTTCTACGGTTTTTGGCATTCAGATGTTACAATGAAAATACATTGTCAGAACATAGATGAGCTATCACAAACCAGAGATAGCACAGTTTCCATTCAGGAGTTAGTTTATCTTGATCTGATCTAAATTAATTTACTATTGAATGCTATCAAGCGTTTAAAAAGCTTTGATATTATAGCAAAATGTGCTTATCTCACTGAGTTCACACTTTTCTGTCACTTTACTTCTGCTTATATGAATGCTCAAAATAGATTGCGATTTTTGAAATGTTTTGATTTAGTAGCAATATGCTCATCTCACTGAGTTCACACTTTATCTGGTATTTTGTCATCATCGGTTTCTCTTTGTTATCAAGGATGGCCATTCCTTACTTGCATGGAGTCTTCTATTGTGTACCCCAACATGGCCGTGGAGACCAATTACAGATCTGCATGGTTTTCCACAGTTCAAGGATGAATTGTCTGAATTTTATTGGGATAGCTCAGTCTTTTTACTTTGCCTTTTGCTGCTCGAAGGAAACAATGCCATTACTTGAGATTGCTCAGTTCTTTTGTGCATTTTTCTCCCAGTCAATGGTGGACATGCCACATTTCCTGAGGTTTTCCCTCAAGTCCTTAAACCTCAGTCTCAGCTACCTCGCAGGGAGTGTCCAAGTTGAAGTAGCGATTAGATGATCGCCTTAGGAATTTTAATCACAAGTCATATGTACTACCTATCCACTTCATCTGAACTGGGATCTGATGATGAGTGCTTTAATTCCAGACATTTCTGCTGTCAATGTTCTTCACATTTGATGCCCATGATGTTCCGAATACACCTCATGTGGAACCTGTCCAAATGCTTAACATGTTTGGAGTAGACAGTCCATGCGTCATAGGCATTATAGGGTGTTAGAAATTATCACAGCTTTCTACACAGCAACTTTTGATACCTTGTTTCCTCCACAGTCTCTTGTGTAAATAGGGAAAGGTTGAACTTGCTCTGGCAATTCTATTTGCCACCTCACTGTCAACACAGGCATTTCAGGAGATTGTACTTCTGAGAGAGGTGAAGTTCTCTGCAGATCTCAGGCTTGTGTTATTGATAGTTAAAGTGGGTGGAGTATAGTCAGAAATCAGTGGTGGTTGGTGGAGTATCTCAGTCTTCCTTCAGCTGATAGTTAGCCCATAGTCATTAGTGTCTTTTAAAAACAGATGACAATCCTGTGAAGGTCGTGTTCACAGTGCGACGCGAGAGCACAGACAGCAATTTACGTATCGCTTCTATGATATCTTAGTTGAAGATTTCAATCATCTCAAGTTGAAAAGATTGTCATTCATTCTGAAGTATATGCACATTCCATCAACATTTCCAACAAGTGCCCCATAAAGCAGGCAGCAAAGAATATATTGAAGAGCACAGGAGTCATTGCAAACCCCTCCTTCACACCATTGGTTACGTCAAAGGGGGGCAACGCATGCAACACAGTCAGTGTCTCTGTCCATCACTCTATCATGTCTATCACTCTATCATGAGCCTTCTGTATTTGCTGTACAGCTCCATCAGGACATCCATATTTGGCTAAGATTTTCCACAAAGCCTTTTGGTTTATTATGTCAGGGGCCTTTGTCAGGTCAATGAATCAACAGTAGAGTCCTATTTGTTCTTCACGGCAGTTCTGTTGTATTTGCTGAAAGGTGAAAATCATGCCCCAAGTGCCGCTCCTTTTCCGGAACCCTCTCTGACTTTCTGGCAGTGCATATTCTGCTATGTGGTTTACCAGTCTATTGGGTAATGGTTTTGCTCGAGTCTTCCCAGCTCTAACAAGTAGCAAAATTCCTCTGTGGATGCCACATATAGATTTTGTCCTTTTCCTTTGTACAAATGAACAATCATGGCATCCTTGAACTCATAATTTTTCATATTTGTATGATGTGAGACTTCCAGTGGCGGCTATGAGGGAGTAGGTCGCACATTTTGTGGCTCCCGCTTCGGTCGGACTTTTGGACCTTTTCCCCTGACTTTTTTGCGCTTTTGAGCGTGGAACTGGAAAGCAATAGCACTCAGGCACAGGACCCATACAGAATTGTATGGACCTAAGAAGCCGGAGGGACCGTAAACAGCAGAAGAAGTGGTCGGGTAAGGGCACAGTAAGGCTGTGAGAGAGACCAGCATGGCTGGTGTTCAGAGCAAGGAGCCGACAGCCCAGCCCACAATGGAGCATCTGCTGCAGACTATGCAGGAGGGCTTTTTGGCTCTGAAGCGTGGCAACTTCGAGCCGTTACAGAAGTCAATTGACCGGATGGGAAAAAGGCTGGATGATCAGGCTGAGAAGCTCCAGCAGCTGGAGAAGTCAGTGGAGGAGCAGGCTGACTTTCAAACGGTGGCGGATGTGGAGATTCGGAGGCTGAGGGACCAGCAAAAAGTGCTTCACGAAAGGCTGGAGGACCTGGACAACATTTCTCGCCGGCAGAATGTGAGAATCGTGGGCCACCCGGACGCTGCTCCATATGTGGAGGGTATGTCCCAGAAGTTGCTGGGGAATGAGATGTTCCTGCACCCGCCGGTGGTGGACAGGGCACACAGAGTGCAGCTGAGGCAGCCACGACATGGGGGTCCCCCACGAGCGATGGTGGTATACTTTCACAGGTACCTGGACAAGGAACGAGTGCTGCAATGGGCAAAGAGCACACGAAGCTGTATTTGGGACAATACCACCCTCCGTGTGTACCAGGATTTGAGCGCTGATGTGGCCAGGAGGAGGGAAGGATACATTGTATAAAAGGTGAAATTCGGGCTGCTTTTTCCGGCGCGACTGTGTGTCAGCACCATTATTTTCAGGAACCCGAAGGGGCGATGGACTTTGTTAAGAAGCAAGGGCTGGCCCTGAGCTGAGGACGTTTGGACTCATGTTAGGGCTTTTAAGTATATGTGGTGTCTCTCCCGTTTTGAAAAGTGCCTGCATGTTTGGGTCAGTTTTTGTTCGTTTCTTTCTTCGACCTTGTTGGGGAGTTGGAGGGTAGTAGGGATGTATCTTCTTTTTTTGCGTGCTTTTTGCATGGTTTACCTGAATGTTTCTTGTTTGGGCTCTTTGATTAGTTGGAGATTGGCTGGGGGACATTAATAAAGAAAACAGTTAAAAGGGTTGGGTTAAAATGGATGCTTCAGGGGAATTTTGTGCAATATTTTTCTGTGTCTGTCTGGGCAGGACTGAAGAGTGCCTGTTATTTCTTATCTCTTTTTTTTCTTGTTTAACTTGAATGGTGCTATTGTGCGGGTTGTTTATGACTTGTATAGAGTGTTTGCTTAGGTAGGACTGATCTGGGGAAGTGGTGTGGAGGGCTCGGGGAGGGGTGACTGGGAACAATGGGTGGGAGATGTGATGGTGCCGAAGCTGGGAGCCCCAGGCTAGCTGAGTGCAGCTCGGCAACGGGAGCCGAGTTGGGAGGTGTCCATATAGTTTGATTAGTGCAGGTGATAGGATGGTGTTGCTAAGGGGGGTGGGGGGTTCTGCGGGGAAGGAAACTGGGCATGATAACAGAGAGGAGGTCATGGGTGGAGCTGGTCAGGAGGCGGGCCGGATGATGCGCGACACATGGCTGGGGGGCTGGCCAAGGAAAGGGGATGGCTGATCGGCAAAGGGGGGGGGGGGGGGATCACCTGGAATGTTAGAGGGTTAAACGGGCCAGTGAAGAGGGTGTGTGTGATTGTGCATCTGCGGGTTCTGAAGACAGACATACCTGAAGGTGGCAGATCAGGTTAGGTTAAGGAAGGGCTGGGTCAGTCAGGTCTTCCATTCGGGGCTTGATTCTAAGACGAGGGGGGTTGCGATCCTGATTAATAAAAGGGTACAATTTGAGGCGGCCGGCACAGTCGTGGATGGGGGTCGTAGGTTCGTTATGGTGAGGGGTAATCTCGAAGGGGTGAGAGTAGTCCTGGTCAGTGTGTATGCCCCTAATTGGGACAATGTGGATTTTATTAGGAGGATGCTAGGGAGGATTCCCAACTTGGACTCGCGCAAGTTGATCATGGGCGGGGACTTTAATACAGTCCTGGACCCGAGCCTGGACCGGTCAGGCTCAAGAACGGGCAGGTTGCCAGCGATGGCAAAGGAACTGAGAGGGTTCATGGAGCAAATGGGGGGAGCAGATCCGTGGAGATTTAGCCGGCCGAGGGAAAGGTGTTCCTACTGACCCAATTGGAAAGTCTGGTCATCCAACTCCAAGATCATCCTTGTTTTGGAAAGTGATTATTTTCAGTATCAGGGAAAGTGCATTTCACTTAATTGGAAAAGAAAAAATTGGATACTCTAAATTTACCAAAAAAAAAGCTGTTAAGTGGGGCCTCAGCATACACTAAGACATAGGTCCTGTGTCAACAGTTCAGCTGGAGTACTGTGCACAGGTCTGGGCGCCACACTAAAGGAAGGATGTGAACACACTGAAGAAAGTGCAGAAGATGTTTAGAAGAATGGTTCCAGGGATGACAATCTTCAGTTATGAGGATAGATTGGAGATGTTGGGACTGGTCTCTTTGGAGAGAAGAAGACTAAGAAGAGATTTGATAGAGAAATTCAAAATCATGAAACAGCAGGACAGGGTAGATAGGAATAAACTATTCCCACTTGTAAAAAGATCAATAATGGGAGTGCACAGATTTAAAGTGATTTGCAAAAGAAGCAAACACGATGCGAGAAAAACATTTTTTACACAGCAAGTGGTTTGTGTTTGGAATGTATTGCTTGGAAGTGTGGTGGAGGCAGGTTCAATCAAGGCATTCAAGAGGCCATTAGATGATTACTCAAATCGAAAATATGCAAGGGTACGGGGTAAAGCCAGGGGAACACACTAAGCCTTGCTTGGAGAGCTGGTGCAGATACGATGGGCCAAATGGCCTCCTTCTGCACAGTAACAATTGTGTGATTCTATAGGTCCAAGTTACTCAGCCTTTCAATCTAGGTCAACGCTCTCATCCTAGGAACCCATCTAGTGAAGCTTTGCTGTACCACCTCACATGTAATATATCCTTTCTTAACTATGGAGACCAAAGCTGCACACACAACTCCAAGTGTGGTCTCACCAAAACCAATGCTGTGGCAAGTATTCCTCATATTTGTACTCAAACCCCCTCCAACATGCTACCCATCAACCTAATAGCTTTCTGTACCCGCATGGTAACTTTTTATGTTCCTTATACAAATATACCCAAGTCTCACTGAACATCAACGTTTACAAGTTTCACACGATTTAAAAATTATTCTGCTTTTCCATTCTTATGACAAAGGGAATAACCTTAGATTTCCTACATTTTTCTCATCTGCCACCTTGCTGCTCACTCACTTTACTGGTCTGTATCTCTTTTCAACCTCTTCGTGTCTTCCTCACAGTTTACATTTCCATTTAACTTTGTAATGCCTGCAAAATTGGATACATTATTCTTTATCTCTCTTTCAGCACGGTAGCACAAGTGGATAGCACTGTGGCTTCACAGCGCCAGGGTCCCAGGTTTGATTCCCCGCTGGGTCACTGTCTGTGCGGAGTCTGCACGTTCTCCCCATGTCTGCGTGGGTTTCCTCCGGGTGTTCCGGTTTCCTCCCACAGTCCAAAGACATGCAGGTTAGGTGGATTGGCCATGCTAAAATTACCCTTAGTGTCCAAAAAAGGGTAGGAGGGGTTATTGGGTTACGGGGATAGGGTGGAAGTGAGGGCTTCAGTGGGTGGGTGCAGACTCGATGGGCCGAATGGCCTCCTTCTGCACTGTATGTTCTATGTTATCAATATGAGGTCCTATCACTGAATTACAAGGCACTCCACTTGTTGCAGACTTGAGAATTCTCTGCTTATCTTTACCCTCTGCTTCCTGTCCAATAACTACTTTTAGAGTACCCATAAACCCATAACTCCATTAGCTCTTACCTTGTCTTGTACCTTTTTATGATATAGCACCTCACCAAATGTTTTTTGAAATTTAAAGTTATTGCATACTGGCTCCCCATTTTCTACCCTCCTGGTTACAACCTCCAAAACAAAATAATAAATTTGTCAAATACAATTTCCCTTTTGGATTAAGCCCTTTCTTTGTCATGAATACTGGAGAAATGTGGAATAGAAATTACCACATCCAGTGTGCAGTGTAGACTGACTATACTAAAGAATGCAGCTGGAATTATTGCACTAGCGAATCCTTCATTATCAGAAGGTGTTCCACTGTCAGGTCACTCTTGTAGTTAGGCCTTAATATGGCTCTCAATCTTCACTTTCTAACTTTTGCCTTAGGGGCTGGTTCAGCACACTGGGCTAAATCGCTGGCTTTTAAAGCAGACCAAGGCAGGCCAGCAGCACGGTTCGATTCCCGTACCAGCCTGCCCGAACAGGCGCCGGAATGTGGCGACTAGGGGCTTTTCACAGTAACTTCATTGAAGCCTACTCGTGACAATAAGCGATTTTCATTTCATTTCATTTCATTTTTCATTTCAAATGTAAAGTGGAAGAGAACTCTAGGGATAGCATTTAAAACAACTTCTTGATGTTAACCATAGCAAATAATAGCCAAAATGATTTTGGCTTCAGGACTTGGGTGAAGATATATCAGAAAATGGCTTATTTATATTATCAAAGCTGATTAAATTTCAGTCTTTTTTGGAGCTATTGCATCCACCATCAACTTTGGAAAGATCACTTTTAAGTCACATTTGCTCTGAAGAGGTTTTGAGTCAAGCTTAATTATGTTTGATGCATCAACATTATGACCACCTTTACAGCATGGCAGTTACAAATAGTTAGAAATTCCTGATGGCCAGTTCCTGAAGGAAGAAACTAGAGCCATTCTTTACTTGGAAAAGATTTATTCAAAGTGACTATCTCCTCAGTCCACTGAACTCAACTCCTGTGTCAGTTAAGTGTCTCTTTCTATGTACTCAAGTAACCATCTCTCCACCTGTGTTCTCTTAACCTCAATTGATACAATTAACAAACCGTACCAATGCATAATTCAGGACAGGTTGAATGTCACAATACTTAAATCAAGACAAAGTGGGCAGATGTAACTAGTCATACCTAATTATGACAAGCACCAATGTTTGAATCACTAACAATGACTTCCATTAGTACAGCACTTCAAATATTTAAAAAATGTAAAATCATCCTTTAAACTTCTCTGCTCAAGGAAAATCATGCCAGCTTCACCAGCCTCTCTATGTAGCTGAAGTCCCTCATCTCTCGTATCATTCTAGTAAATCTCCCAGAGGTTTATCAAAGTTGAACCTACTTTCCAAAAGTACTGTATTTTTAAAACCAAGGATCATGCATTTTTTAAAAACATCCTTTTCAATTTTTCCTGCCATTTTTAAAGATTATGTGCATGAGGTTTTGGTCTTCCTGCACCCTCTTTGAAATTGTATGAGTTTATGTCGCTAGTCCTCATTCTGCATTCCAAAATGCACCACTTTCACACTTCTCTGCATTAAATTTCATCTGGCATATGTCCATTTTATCATCTGTCTATGTCCTTCTGAGATCCGCTGCTATCCTCCACACTGTTAAATACATTTCCAACTTTGGTCTCATTTTCAATTTTGAAATTATATCCTGCATACCCACGTCCACGTCACTAATATATACCAACCGGAGCAGTGGTCCTACTTAATACTGACCCTGGGTGGGCATTACTTTATGCACCCTACTGTCCAATAAACAATTGTTCACCACCACCATTGACATTCTTCTGCCCTTTAGCTAATTTTGAAAGCACTGCCCATTAACTCCACAGACTTCAATTTTGCTAATAAATGCCTTTTGAAAGCCCGGACAAAATGCACTACCTCCATCAACCTTCTCAGTTACATAATTGACGAATAATTACCTTCCGGCTGGAGTAATGTGCATGCTTTTGCAGTTTGGTGTTCAGAGCATCTAGGAACATCTTATCGGTGACCTTCCCCACATTTACACAGGCGTCATCAAGAATTGAAATGATACCCTTGTGTTGTTGTTCCACCAAATCCACAATGATCTGATTGTTAAAGTAGTCGATCTGCAGAGAGGCCAAATAAAGAGAAAGTCATTCTCCATTTAAATATTCAGAATTTAGTCAATTACATATGCAACCTTTAAGCAGCAATCAAAATGATCAGAATGACCACATCATATATATATAAATTTTAAAAATTTGAAGTGGGAATAAGGTGGAGTAAGAGATCATATTTATTTGGCAAAGCAATTATCTGCCTGGACTCTATTCAAAGAAAAGTTTTAGCAACTACTGAATTATTATCTTCTCAGCTGCAATGCAGAGTTTAAGGGCAAGGGAGGGACAGGAGTTCGAGAATTCAATGTACTTGCAGAAAGCGAATGCTTCAAGTATGCTGCAGAAAAAGCAGGAGAGTCCTGGATAATAATTATTAATATCACTAAAGCCGGTGATCTTATCATTAATCACACCACTGTTTTGGGACCTTGCTTTGAACAGACTGGCTGCTGAAATCTGACTATGTTGAACTGTCAACTCGGAGATGCAAGTTCAAATTTAGCTGCAGGGTCACACTTTGCACTGAAAAGTGATGGCATTCACTTTGCTGTGAACTGCTAAACCCCAAACCTGATTAACTCAGCCTTAATTTACTCCCCAGGGATTTGTGGGCTGCCCAAGCATGATTCATGCAGGTATAGGAAAAGTACATAAATGAAAGTTACACTGATGAAGCAGGCAGTGTCCTTCTGAAGCGCATCAGTGCAATACCCTTGGTAGGACCTTGGCATATATAAGTGATTCATAAAGGCAGAATAAGTATTAAGTTATGAACAAGAACATCCCATTTCCCCAGTACCTCATTACAATCAGACATGCACGCACAGAAATAAAACTGTTCTGTTCCTTACATGTCTCCAAGGGATGCCCTCACGTTGATACTCTTCCTGTTCCTGCTTCAGGACAAGTTGTATGAAAAGCTGCTGCAGTTTCTCATTGCAGTAGTTAATACAAAACTGTTCCAAACTGCAATGTACAAAAATACAGTTACCATCAGTAATGTTCAGACTTGGCTATTTTGTTGCTTTCATCAATTAAGTTTTGTCATGGTAATTTAGAACACATTAAGAGGGGAAATAATGGGAGGGGGGGGGGGGGCATGGGGGCACAGTGGTTAGCACTGCTGTCTCATGGCACCAAGTGCCTGGGTTTGAACCCGGTCCCGGGTTACTGTCCGTGTGGAGCTTGCACATTTTCCCAGTGTCTGCATGGGTCTCACCTCCACAACCCAAAGATGTGCAGGGCAGGTGGATTGGCCATGCTACAATTGCTCCTTAATTGGAAAAACTAAGAAAAAAGAGAGGAAATAATGTAGATTCTTATGTTGTGACTGACCCGTACCCACTCAAATTAAATTTGTCTAGTTCTGAAGACAGAGACTAAAGCTACAATATAGCTACACAGTGCTCATCATTGCCCATGCATCCATTTTTCACGTGAAAGCCTGGACGTTAGATGTTGAAATGAAAGGCCAAACTGCCACAATTGAATTTTTTTCATTCATTCATAGGTTCAAATCCAAAAGCTAGCCTCAGTAATAGTGACCATGAAATTACCATCAATTGTCGTAAAGACCCATCTGGTTCACTAATGCCCTTTAGGGAAGGAAATCTGATCGGACCAACATGTGAATGCAGACCCACAGCAATGGGATTAACTCTTAACTGTCCTCTGAACTTTCAGTTCAAGGGAAACTAGAGTTGGACGCCAAATGCAGGCATTACCTCATCCCATGAAAGAATAAAGAAAAAGTCCAAAATGATTCTTAGCTGCCGAGGATTTACTTCTGTTTTTTTTCCTTTTTTCAGCCTGGTAACATCTAGCCCCTGAACCTTCCCTCACAGTATGAGCATTACTGGAGATAGCCAGGTTACACAACTGGTCCCATCTATCCTGCTTCTGCTGAAAGTTCTGCACCATCACCGACAAAAACAGATTAATCTCTGCGGCCCTATTTCATCTTCCCATCGGAAAAGCAAATCTTACACCACCATTTTTTGGCCCGCCAACCTCAGTGAAGAAATTCCCCATGGGAATTTGATTCTGGACCTCACATGAACCAATATTTATTTTCCCTGTGGTCGCTGTACTGTAAAACCAGCTTTTCTCTATCCCACTCTTTACTGTGCATGTGCGGAGGAGACGTTGCAGACCCTCCTTTTTGCAATTTTTGAATGTGTGCAATGAACTAATCTTTTTGGGCTAATTCTACCTCGAGCTTGCTGTGGGGTTATTAGCAGGAGATGGATCATACAAAACTCATGATCAGGAAATACAACACCATTTATCAGAAAAGAAACAAATCAAAACACCTTTCTGTCTATGAATGGGTGGGGAGTGGGAAAATGAATGTTGTTTGAGCTGCACCCCCCCCCCCCCCCCCCCCCCCAACCCAGAACAATGATATTTCTGGCCTCTAGCCCTCTCTCTCCCAGACTCTGGCAGACTAACTTCTCTGTAAGGTGCGGGATGTCTTAGAAACTTTTCTCCTCTCAAAATCCATTTCCATGCCAACATGAATCACCTGGTTCTTGTATGCAGGTAAAAATGCCAATATGAATCACCTGGTTCTTGTATGCAGGTAAAAACTCGACATTCTCAACACTTATCTGGGAATTTGGAGAGTCATAGTCGACCCACTGTTAGCACACAGGCTACTGCCATTGTCTCCAAGTGCAGACATCTCACACCTTCTCCCCAGTGAAACAATCTAAGCCCACTTTAATCTCTAACAATCATACCACCCAGACTTGCTGTCAGGCTGACTTCAGAAGGCTACATTAACCCCTTTAATTAAAGACACAGCCCCAAAACATAAAAATATTATAAACCTCATAACTATAACATATTCCAACAGAAACCAGTAGAGGTGGCAGCAGAAAGCATGAGACAAAAATTAACCACATTTCTTTGAGTGCAATTGCATTCAATCCATCACCTCACCAGTTTGCAATCCATTCAATCAGCATGGACTGGGATTATAATTATAGGATGTCCACATATATATGGCGATCTGCCTGCTTTGACGTTGCATTATAGGAATCAAACATCCTCCAACCTTTCCTACACCCCCTTGCCAAAGAGAAATAGGAATTAATTTGTAGGTTCTCATGGTCAGCTGCTGTAACTTGGGCAGAAAAATAGAAGAAATCAAAAAGAAATATTGCAAGTGCTACTGGCCAGGGTTGTCATAGATCCTCCGCTAATTAGGAAACCCCTCATTGAAATTCACCTACCTAATAGCTTAGGCTGTGAGTATCTATAATGTGGAACCTATTGGATAGGAATGAAACAATGGCACAAAATATTTATCCAATAAAACTGGAAGTGCCATGATGTAAAGAATTTGGTTGTCCTCTAAACAACCCGGCTAGAATTTCAAAACAAATGCAGCTTATGTACAAGGGCTTACAATTCTCTAACTTGGGAGTCAAAATTTCTCATGTCAAAGCAGTATCATATTGAACGGCTGACTTGAAGTTGTTCTTTTTTTTTTTAATTTAGAGTACCCAATTCATTTTTTCCAATTAAGGGGCAATTTAGTGTGGCCAAAACACCTACCCTGCACATTTTTGCGTCGGGTTTCAAAGCAATTGAGGATGAGGTACACACTGCACTTCCCAGAGGGCTTCTATTTGTGAGGTGTTTACTTCAGTAACAGTGAAAATAAATTAGGACAGTTCTGGGAAAGGGAAGTGTAATTGGATTTCTCAACAGTGAGGGCATTTCTGGGAAGTGATCTGATGACTTGACATAAGTATGGATATGAGCTGGCTAACCAAAAAAGAGCAAACAGAAGTTAATTTCAGCTTGTGCTGCAAAGAACACAAACCCACAGAACTCCTGGTGCGCTCAGGAGAAGCAGTCAAAAAGGTCAGGTTTCTGTTTCGCAGCAAGAAGTAAACAGAACCCCTGCAGCTCTTTTGGTGAAGCAATATGCCAGCTAACTAAGTGGTACTGAAATCTAAAAGCAGTGTAATCGCTCAGGGAATCTAAAGAGCTGAGTTCTTGCATCACAGGTGATCAGACTGTGACCCAGTATGTTGCTGGTTGGTCAGTTGAAATTCTGGAAAGCTACACCACCAGGACAGTTATGACCCGAGGGAGAGAGGTTGGCAGAAGAGTGTTTTGTCAACGTCAACCACATCTGCTGAGCAGGGATGGAATAAAGCGACTCAAGGGCCAAATCCATTGAGTGGGGCAAGTCCATGATACTACGTACCAGAGGCATAGCTTGAAGACTATGAGGCTCCACGTGGTACCACATTTGTGCAGTGATGCAGAGGCAGCTGAGACACCTATCGTTTTTTATCAACTACTCTTTTCTACTGAAATGTAAATGAAGATGTAAAAGCATTGGAGGCAGTTCAGAGGATGTTTGCGAGATTGATACCTGGAATGACTAGGTTGTTTTATGAGGAAAGATTAGACAGATTGGGTTTGTTTCAACTGATGTTCAGAAGAGTGAGGGGTAATTTGATTGAAGCATACAAGATTATGGGCAGCACGGTAGCATTGTGGATAACACAATTGCTTCACAGCACCAGGGTCCCAGGTTCGATTCCGGCTTGGGTCACTGTCTGTGCGGAGTCTGCACATCCTCCCAGTGTGTGCGTGGGTTTCCTCCGGGTGCTCTGGTTTCCACCCACATTCCAAAGACGTGCAGGTTAGGTGGATTGGCCATGCTAAATTGCCCATAGTGTCCAAAATTGCCCTTAGTGTTGGGTGGGGTTACTGGGTTATGGGGATAGGGTGGAGGTGTTGACCTTGGGTAGATGCTCTTTCCAAGAGCCGGTGCAGACTCAATGGGCCGAATGGCCTCCTTCTGCACTGTAAATTCTATGATAATCCTCAATGGTCTTGACAAGGTGGACTTTGAAAGAATGTATCCTCGTGTGGGTGAGTCCAGAATTAGGGGGCACTGTGTTAAAATTAGGGGTCCCCCTTTTAGGACAGAGGTGAGAAGAATTATTTTCTCTCAGAGGGTTGTGTGAGTTTGGAACACTCTTCCTCAGTGGCCACTGGAGGCGGGGTCCTTAAAGTTTTTAAAGGCAGAAGTGGATGGACTCTTATTAGGCAAGGGAGTCAAAGGTTACCGGGGGCAGAAAGGAATATAGAACTTGAAACATAAGTGTGGTGAATGTATTACATTAATAATCCACCATTTGTATCTGTGCTATGCTGTTGCCCTTATGGGCTCCGCCTATGGGCCATTGTATGGTATTATCCATAAGGTAACATGTTGGGGCCTGTATGGGCTCCGCTCATGGCTCCTCCCCTTGAAGGGAGGTATAAAGAGCAGTCGACCTGCAGGCGACTCTCAGTGTTAGATCAATCGCAGGCAGGCACTGTTCTAGTCGATTAAAGCCACAGTTTATTTTAACTCTTGTCTCGTGTGAATTGATGGTCGCATCAATAATTAGATCAGCCAAGTTCTTATCAAATGACGGAGCAGGCTCGAGGGGCTGAGTGGCCTAATTCTGCTCATGTTTTGTATGTTAAAATATAGCATTTGTCTGTTAATGCATGTTTAATTTTAAGATGAATTTGGGTTAGGCCTACAGCAAAAAAAAAAAAATTGAAATTTTGTTCGCTGTTCCTTTCTTTAGGATGGCTTGGGGCTCCCTTTGTTTTCAAGGCATTGGTTCCTTCGGGGATCGTAACAGTGAACTGGAGGAAATGGATGTAGAAACTTTTGTACCTATGGACAAAGATTGTCCAGCATCCATGACAACAATCTCTGCTTTTGAAGAGAAATGCTGTAGCTGGAAGAGCAGACTGGTCTACTTCTGAACTAAGCAACTTTTGAAAATATCCTGAACCATCTCCAGATGGGGCTTTTCACAGTAACTTCATTGAAGCCTACTTGTGACAATAAGCAATTATTATTATTATGTATCCTTCCCTGGGAAACATGAATTGCAAGATAACTGAGGGTTCCCTCTTTTATGCTGCTTGCCTTGCTTAAACATTGAACAAAGAGAATCCAGAACTCAGATAGTAGCAGGATCACATCTTGATGAGAGGGTGTGGCAGGGAGTTTCATGCTGTCCCACTTGTTAATGTTGGACCAACTGTGTTGCCTGACCACATATCCACAAACTTAATTTGTATAATGGCCTGTCAACTGATTAATGT
Source organism: Scyliorhinus torazame (assembly GCF_047496885.1). Classification (NCBI taxonomy): domain Eukaryota; kingdom Metazoa; phylum Chordata; class Chondrichthyes; order Carcharhiniformes; family Scyliorhinidae; genus Scyliorhinus; species Scyliorhinus torazame. The sequence continues at coordinate 84,219,368 of NC_092727.1, forward strand.
GTCACGTTGACTGCTCTAGATCCGACTTCCCTAGTTATCTTGCAGATGGTTGTCTCATTCGGTCAGAAAAGTGCCCACTAACACTGCCAAGCCCAAGAGAGGTTATCAGACCTTACAGGTCGATAAAGGGCTTCAGCTGCTGCCAACAATTGTTCAGCTCAGGCAATTCCAGTACTGGATTGTCCTCAAAGTGTTGCCTGAATTCATCAAGTCATTGGTACGGAACATGTAATGTCAGCACTTACTTCACACTGATTTTGTGTGGATGTGCTTTGATTATTGCTTGACTCGGCATGGCTTGATTTCTTTTGTTTATTGCGTTTCTCTATCTTGTTCTGATGAATACCACAGCGGGGCCTCGTGGGTGTAGTGCACAAACTAATAAATATTTGGCAAGTTACAACAACTTCTTAGGTCACAAATATTTTAAATAGTGATTGTGAACACTATGCAATAGTGAACGAACTATTGTGATTTGCACATTAATTAATTAACATATTGGCACAGACACCCTGATCCAACATCATTTTGATGCAGTGAATCTATTGCAAGGATCATGGGAAGATGGGACACCTCTCTATGCTTATAGTGAAATTTCAATTTGTTCCTGTTAATGCTTGTTTATTGCCTTATATTTACTTTCACACAATCATGTGCTGACACAGACGGCTAGTTGGAGTTAAGGCTACAACAATTTGGCCCAGATTGCACAATTCATGCTGCCTGAGAGCACAGATCACCACTGGAGCCGCAGGATTGTGGAATTGTCCCATGTATTGTTTCACTTTAACCAGAGATGGGAGAATGTTACCTGAGCTGGCTTCAAATGCAAGTTCTCTAAAAACAAAATAACTTGGATTTGTTCAGTTATAGTTTCCTATAAGCGTTGTAGTTGTGGCACTGCCAGGAACCTTCATTTCAATGTACATATTCCTCTCTCTTTACCACCTTCTCTATTTCCTCACCTGATTTCCTGAAGTTGCTAGTTTTCAATAACATACAGTTTCATGGGTGCTTCTCTCAGGTAGCCAATTTTTCTTGTGTTAGACAGTGAGCATTAATGAGCATTACAAAGCAAACACAATGTTGCTCCCTTGTGATACCCACACATGTGCATTCTGAGCAGCTGGATTGCCAGGTGGTTTAATAAACATATCTACTTTGCTCATCCCTTGCCCAGATTTGCTGAGGCCATAGGACTTTCTCGTAAACCGCTCCTTTAAGTGCACACCTGTTGTTGTCAAATATTTCAAAGCCATAGATGTCCAAGACACCAATAACCGTGTTTTTCCCATGGATTTTGGCATCATAATTCTTAACTTCAATAATGTCATTGATCCGGTTGACAATCCAACAGAAAAGACGATCGTATATTGCCTGTATTGTGAAAACAAACAAATATTAACTGAAAGAGTGGTCAATATTGGTAACTATTTGTTAAGTGTCAGCATGCTACTTTGCTGAACCTGGATAATGTTACCGGTGTCAAATATGAATCATAAAGTCAATAATTTCAGTGCATCAGTCCAAATGAATCATGCAACGATCAACATGGTGGATTGCCATTCTAATAATAATAATAATAATCTTTATTGTCACAAGTAGGCTTACATTAACACTCTAATAAAGTTACTGTGAACATCCCCTAGTTGCCACACTACGGCGCCTGTTCGGGTACACGGAGGGAGAATTCAGAATGTCCAATTCACCTAACAAGCACGTCTTCTGGATTTGGGGGAGTAAACCGAAGCACCCGAAGGAAACTCACAGACATGGGGAGAACATGCAGACTCTGCACTGACAGTGACCCAAGCCGGGAATCGAACCTGGGACCCTGGTGCTGTGAAGCAACAGTGCTAACCACTGTGCTACCGTGCCACCCACATTGTATGGTGTCTGGAACAATTAATTTCCTTCCTTTCCTTCAATTGTTTCATTATTGGGATGTGGTGGCCTGGAAAAGACACATGCATTTCCTATCTGTAGCTGCCTTGAAGTGAGGTGATTAACCACGCTGAGAATGTTCGTGCAACTGTCTGACCTGATAGGCCACTAAAAAGGGAATTGATAACTGGGGTTATGTATAAGCCAGACTGTCACACTGTCATAATTGTTTCTTTCCAAGTGTCAACAGAAATGTTAACAGAATCATAGAATCCCCACTTGCAGAAGGAGGCCATTCGACCCATCGAGTCTGCATTGATCCCGTGAAAGAGCACTCTAGTCATATCCACTCACCCAACCACCTTCCCTTCCCTACCCCCGTAACCTCATAACCTAACACTCTAGTCATATCCCTGAACTTTAAGGGGCAATTTAGCATGGCCAATCAACCTGACCCGTACATCTTTGGATTGCGGGAGGAAACCAGAGCACCTGGAGGAAACCCACGCTGACATGGGGGGGGGGGGGTACAAATTCCACGCAGTGACCCAAGGCCAGAATTGAACCCAAGTCCTTGGTGCTGTGAGGCAGGAGTGCTAACCACTGTGCCACCATCCTGCCCCTAAATTTATTGAATCCATTGCATAATTGGAACTCTCAATCTCAGGTTGAGCAGTTCCAATGATAAAATCTATGCTGCATGTGAGTATTGATCACTGCTAGGAGTTCAGGATTGCAAAATTCTTTTTGCTTCACTTTAACTCGAAATTAATTGACAGCCCAGTACAATCAATAACTGGCATACCACCAGACATAACTGCCTTAACCAATAACTTAAGTCTCTGGTTTAATAGATATCCACGTTAAAGCAATCCCACTTCTAATAAGTGTGTTTAAGAAATCCTTCTAACTTTCCCTCTTCATTCTTCCAGTGGCAATCCAAAATCTTTATCACCTATCTAGGGAGCGCCCTCCAACCCTGTATTACACCAGTGTTTAATTCTGGCCTCTTGAGCATCTCAGATTTTGAACTGCACTGCCATTAGGGGCTCGTTTAGCACACTGGGCTAAATCGCTGGCTTTTAAAAGCAGACCAAGGCAGGCCAGCAGCACGGTTCAATTCCCATACCAGCCTCCCCGAACAGGCGCCGGAATGTGGCGACTAGGGACTGTTCACAGTAACTTCATTGAAGCCTACTCGTGACAATAAGCGATTTTCATTTCATTTCATTAGCGGTCGTGCCTTCAGTTGCCGAGGCTGTAATCACTAGAATTTGTTCCCCAAACCTCTCTACCAATCTCTTCTCTTCTAAAAATGAGCCATTTGACCAAAATGTTGGTCATCTGCCCTAACATCTCCTTCTGTGGCTCAATACCATTTCTCTCTGAGGGTCGTTCATCTGTGGCATTCTCTTCCCCAGAGAGCCGTAGAGGCCGAGTCATCGAATATTTTTAAGGCTGAGTTAGATAGATTCTTGATTGACAAAAGGTACAAGTGCCAAAAAGGAATGTAGAGTTGTGGCCACAATTAGATCAGCCAGGATCTTATCAAATGGCAGAACAAGCTCGACGGACCAAATGGCCAACTCCTGCTTCTAATTCTATGTTCATATGGTTGTATCTGTCAAATTTCGTTGTGACGTGCCTCGAGTCTCTGGGAAAGAAGCTGCCCAAATGCAAGTTGTTACAGGTTCACACAATATTGAATACAATATTTCACAACTTACTTTCCCCAAACTTTACACATCTATGGGGAACCCCCCCCCCACCCCCCCAGAAAAAAAAATCCGGCCATCTGAACAAAGCCTGAATATTTATAACACTTCACCAAAACTATAACTTCTTATTCCTTCGATCAGTTCATTTCATGACTCTTATTCCCTTCCTGTAATGAACATCCAGAGAAACTGTGCTCCAAACACAGCCAGTCAATATTCTGCACAAATTCAAAATTACCTCCTTGTTTTTATATTGAATAAAGCACAATTCTCATATTCCAATGTCCTTGTCTAACTGCATTGCCTCTTCAAATAACTACATACTTGCATCTCTCTGTTCCCCTAGTATTCAAAGTCTTACTATTTAAGTGCATTTCCTTTCACTTATTTTCTGCCAAAAATTAACTGACTTAAATTTCACAAAATTGCATTTTCCATTGATTATCCTGCTCCACTAAGCTGCTCATGCTTTAGTGCATTCTTCCGCACAATTTTCCAGAACTCTTAACGATCAGCAAATTTCAATTGAATTCCTTTTGTGTCTATATCCAAATCATTTATTTAAACACAATACCAGCAGAGATTTTTAGGGTACACAATTCATATCTTACCAGTCCAAATAAAATGACCATTTAGCCCTGCTCTTTGCTTTCGACAATCAGCCACCTCTCTAGCCATATAGCTAGATTCTCTTCCAGAAAATATGCTAAATATTTTGAAACACGCCGGATCTATCAAATGCCTTCTGAAAAAAGATTATTAGAAGCGTTGACTGCAACCCCCTCTGATTAACCTGTGACTTTTGTAAGCAATCACAAATCTCATTATATATCTTAACCCCAGGCCATATCACTTTCAACCTTTTCGCAAAGAGGAGTCCCAGTCTCCAGTTGCAACAGTTTCGATTCTTAAAAGATTCTGCAAAAATACAGTCCAGTAACTCTCCAGCATCTCTTCTCACCATCAGGGCCTACTGAGTTTACCACATTTAAGCTCATTCATTTCTTTAAAACTGTGTCACACCTTTGTTATGCCTGCAGCCTGCTTTCAACTTCCTCTGCAAAAATTGATGAAAATGTCTTATTCCTTCACTCCCGAGAAAAAGAGGACTACCTTTGTTTCTTTTCCTTTGTTGCAAATGTTTCCATTAAAAAAACTGGGCCCAAACTGGGAAAATGACACTTGAATTTAGATGCCCTGGGCTGAGTAACATGGGATGGACGGCATGTCCCGCTCAGAAACAATGTCACTGTTGATTCGCCATGCTCCATGCCGAGCGTCCATAAAGCACTGCGGGACGAACCAATGAGGGCCGAGTCAGCAAATCTGATTGGCCAGCAGCTCCACCAGTCCCAGCAGCACCAGCTTCATGCATCAGCGGCCACTGCCAGAATTACAGATGGAAGAGAAGACTAAGGCCCATGGATCCCTGGAGCCATCCCTCAAAGTCTTGGGATGAGGTGGTCTGGGTAAGTTAGGGAGAGGGACGGGGTGCAGTGGAATAGGTGGATTTAAGAGAGGGAGTGAGGGGGTGGGGAAAGAGTGGAGGATGGGGGCCAACCTGTGATTGGCAAATAGGATTCCCCGATGAGTGATCCCCTCCACTTCTTTCCCGTTCTTTAAACAATTAAGTTAATAAATTGGGTTTCCCAATCGCGCTGCCCACATCCAACATTTTATGATTTGGGCAGCATATCAGGGTCAATTGGTTTAATGACAAGCCTAATTGATCCTTAATTATTCATTTAAATATGGCTTGCAGATTTTTGATTTCGGCCCCTGGCCTCCTACACCCCACCTCCCCTCCCCCCCCATCGTATTAAGGGAATGTGCTTGGTGGCGGATGGGAATTTGCCCCATTGCAGGAAATATGGACACCAGGGGCTCCTGAATGTGATTTAGGATCTTTTAATTAAGAATGGCTGGGATTGACCGTGCATTATTGTCGATACAGACACCAATATATCATTTTAGTGAAGCAATTGTCCGAAAATTAAATTTTGTTATCAATCACTAGTGCAGGAAAACTTGGGAAATCTATTCAACCTTACAAGCCTGCCCCTTCCAGGCATTCCACAATTTTCCTTCTTCAATGGAAAAATCCCCAATCACTTCAATTTGAGAAGAAAAGATACCTGGAAAAATAACGCTCAGCTTTAAGCTCTCCTGAATCTGATTTAGGATCTTTTTGAATTAAGAGTCACTGGGAATGACTGCACATTATTGTTGTCAACTGAGGTGCCCGTACATCATTAAGAGGAACAATTTGCCAGAGTCCGGACTGTTCTATATATCCACACCGAGCTAAAAGGCATTTTCCCATTCCTTTACAGAGCATCCTTAAAAGCTGATCTTCAAAATGTAACTAAGGCCTTTACTAATTCAAAGATACTTCAGAATGAAGCATGTTCCTTGAAGGTATTTTGAAGCTCGTTTTACTTTGAATGAATTGGAATGAACAGTGTAATCAACCTTTTCCCTGCTTCGTATCAAAGGCACACACGCAGCACTCTAATTCATGCTGGTGAAGAACGTCAGCTATTGACTCTAAATTGGTGACACCAAGCCAGATTTTGGTTTTGAATTTGCAATAGGAATTTTGGTTGCCATTTCTCTCAGGCGCCTAGCAACACCACCTTAGGAGAAAACATCAAGCATTTGAATCATGACATATCATTAAAGAAACACAGTCACATAAGTCTCACAGAAATCATATTTTTTTAATCTAACCTCATTAACCACAAAATGATTTAAAATTGAAAATGCATCTTTTGTATTAAAATTTATACTAGTTCACTTGAATAAGTACCCCTCCTGAGAATTGGTATAATGCAATGATCAGTATCTTTCTGTGTTATAAAGTTCTCTAGCTGTAAGGTCATAACAGTTATGAAGCTAATGCAAGAACATGCCTCATTTAACTTATTTATCAATATGCTATGGGAAAAAAACACTTAAATTCAAAATGCTTTCTTGATAAAGGAAGGCGAAGTCATCAACTCCAGTTGGACTACCACCTGTGACAGACCCATCAGCATCAACACCCTCCACCCAGGAATTAAAATGGTCTTCCCCAGGTACAATCTAAATTGTGCTCCAAGGGATCATATCTTCATTTTGACACAATGTTCACTTCTCATTTTAAAAATCTGTTCACGGGGTGTGGCTCAGCCAGCATTTATTGCCCATTCCTAATTGCCCTTGAGGCGGTTGTGGTTAGCTGCCTTCTTGAACTGTTGTAGCCCATGTGGTGTAGGTACACCCACTGTGCTATTAGGAATGGAGTCTCGGGATTTTGACCAACAACAATGGCCTCCTTCTGCACTGTAAATTCTATGATTCTATTAACAGGTAAGGAACGGCGATGCAGTCCCTGTGATGCACCTTGAAACAATTTATTCTCCAGCTTGAAAGCTTTGGAGGATAAATTTAAATTGCCAGCAGGGAATGGTTTTAGGTATTTGCAGGTGCAAGACTTCCTGAGAAAACAGGTGCCGGCCTTTCTGCTGCTGCCGCCACGAGGATAAGGATAGAGTAGTTTCCAGTACCTGAGTGGGAGAGGGGGAAGATATTGGATGTTTACCAGTAGCTTTAGGTGGCAGAGGAAACCGCGGTGGAGGAGCTAGGTGGTGAGATTGAGGCGGGTCTATGGGCGGATGCCCTAAGCAGGGTTAATACCTCCTCATCAGGCGCCAGGCTTAGCCTGATACAATTTAAGGTAGTCCACCAGGCACACGTGACAGCGGCTAGGATGAGTAAGTTCTTCGGGGTTGAGGATAGGTGTGCGAGGTGCGCAGGAAGCGCAGCAAATCATGTCCACATGTTTTGGGCATGCCCGAAGCTTAGAGGGTGTTGGCAGGATTTTGCGAAGGCAATGACCACGGTACTAAAAACACGGGTGGTGCCGAGTCCGGAGGTAGGGATCTTTGGAGTGTCGGAAGATCCGGGAGTTCAGGGGGTGAAAGAGGCCGACGTCTTGGCCTTTGTCTCCCTGGTAGCCCGGAGACGGATCTTGTTGATGTGGAGGTACTCGAACATGTGTACAGACCTGGGTTAGTGACATGGCTGGGTTTCTCAGTCGCGAGAAAATAAAGTTCACCTTAAGAGGGTCAATGTTAGTGGCAGCCGTTTGTCGACTTTCTCGGGGAAAATTAAAATGTCAGCAGATGCAGTATTCCAAGGGGGGGGGGTGGATTGTTGTTGTATGGTTGAGGTGTGTGAAGACTGGGCTGGGGGGGGGGGGGGGGGGGGGGGTTATTTTACCATGTTGATGTCATTGTTTACGTTACTGTTATAAAAATTTTCAAATACCTCAATAAAATATTATTTAAAAAAAAGAAACGATTTATTCTAAGTTATAGTTGATACATAAATGAAACCGGTTGCAGTCTTATAATCACCAAGAGTAGGGCCGGGATTATCCAGCCCCTTTGAGGTGGACCCGCCGCGGGAGATTTGCAGGCGGGACTGGAAAATCCCACCCAAGATGTTCAAGCGGTTACTGCAGACATTCCACATATCCATTATACTTTATCCAAATTCCAGTTACAAATCAAAGGGCTGCACATTCTGACCACAGTGCGCCACAATGGGGTGGTCAATAAACACTGAACAAAAACTTCAAATCTCTGCTGCAAGGCTTTCACCTCCATTACCTTGGCAAAGGCATCTCGTCCATAGCTGGCCTCCTGATCTGTGTGCTGTTTGTCAATCACATCACGGCCGGTAGCCACAGTCCGATACAACAAGGCCTTCTCCACGATGTCACTTTTTGTCGAGAGCAGCTCCGCAATTACAGACACCAACTTACTGTTTTCAATGAGAACTGAGTCACCATCCATTGCAAACTTCAAATTCCCCTGTTTAAATTAAAAACAAATAGAACAGGGTAAGCCATAAACTGCTCTGTTTAAGTAAAAGGACATCCATAAAGCATATTTCTAGGATCATACTTCCTTCCAAAAAGAAAATGGAGATCATGAATGAAGAAGACTGTTTGCACAAACAACAGAAGCAGCAATAAACTTTCACTGTGGGCTGCACGCTAGCATTGTGGTTAGCACTACGGCTTCACAGCACCAGGGTCCCAGGTTCGATTCCCGGCTTGGGTCACTGTGTGGAGTCTGCACGTTCTCTCCGCGTCTGCGTGGGTTTCCTCCGGGTGCTCCGGTTTCCTCCCACAAGTATCGAAAGGTGTAGGTACTTTGGACACCAACATTTGGACATTCTGAATTCTCCCTCTGTGTACCCGAACAGGTGTTGGAATGTGGCGACTAGGGGCTTTTCACAGTAACTTCATTACAGTGTTAATGCATGCCTACTTGTGATAATAAAGATTATTAAATTAAATTATTAAATCAGGTACTTTTGTCCAAATCATTTAACTTTAAGAAAAAGCTTACTAACTTTAACAAAAGAGAAAAGAAAAACAGCAAATGTTGGACATGCGATATTGGAAAGTGCTAGAAATGTGCAGCAAATTCATCAGCATCTGTAAAGTGTAAAGATGAGCTATGATGTTTTGGGTGTGCATTAATCACCAGCATTGTCAATCAGGTCTGCACTCAGAAATAACACTGTGTAATCTCATCCCTTCAGAACAGCCACTTGCATAAGGCTTGGTTTGTTGTGAATGGAATGGCCTCCATGTGGTATTGGGATTGCTGACAGGGATCATTGGCAGAGGCAAGCAATTAGGCTATGGTGGTGGAGGCAAGTAATCTTGGTAGCAAAAAGGAGAGAGTATTGTGCTGAGTTCAGTGACTAACATTGAGAAAATCCAAATGGTCACAAAATAAATGGCGAAAGCCAGGAAACAGCCATAAACAGATAGGGAAGGAATTGGAATATATTCCATTAGTCATGAAAAAGATAAATTAAAAGTTATGGAAAAGGAGCAATAAGAAAAAATAGGGAAGCAGACAATGAACAGAAGCAAAAATCTGCAAAAGCTGGAAGTTTGCAGTGAATACTAAAATTTACTGAAATACTCAGCAGGTCTGTCGGTATCTGAAAAAAGAGACAGGGTGACCTTTCAGATGCAGAGCCCTCATCAGAATTCTTCTAATCAAGTGTCCACTTCCAACATATCAGGCTGTCTTCTCTCTGAAGATAATATTGTTTATTACCAGCAATTTCCCAGAATCGTAGAATGATGCTGCATGAGAAGTGGGCACGAGTCCCATCCTGCCTGTGCCAGCCCTTTGAGATAGCTATATCATTAGACGCACTCTTCGGCCCTTTCCCCTTAGCCCAACAAACCTTTTCCTTTCATTATATATGCAAATCCCATCTGAATTTTACTGTGGGGAATGTGTCTTTCTGGGCCCTTTCAAACAGTGCGTTCCAGGTCATCATAATTCAATGCACTAAAACATTCTCATCTCCCCTGAATATTTTACCAAACATTGAAAATCCATGTCCTCCGGTTAACGACCCACCTGACCGTTTTCTGCCCGTGTGTCAGTGGAGTCAGAGTGTCCCCCACAATGTTTAGCAGTTTGCCTGTGTAGGTCACCAATCTGGCCTTGGTGTCTCGCAGAGTTAGTGGAAGGATCGCTGTCTGAAGCCAGCGAAAGGTTTGTTGGCCCATGATGGAGACAGCGGCTTCCATGTCTATCTCCATCACGAGAGAGTGTACGTTCACCTGTAATGTGTTCCGGATCGGCACCACCTTCAGGGTCAGGATGCAGTTTAGCTGCATCCTTTTGTCTTCCTCGGATGGGGCCATGCATAAGGTTCTGTCCTGTGGTGACATCATCCTCATCGTCTGACCTCGGCGGCATTCTCTCCGCCGGTTCTGACGGCCCTGACCAACGTGTCCTCCGTCCACATATCTGGCAATATGGTCGGAATTCTCTCTCGTCCTCGAGGGAGGTATCCCAAAGATTTGTAGTGGCCCTTGAGTACTGGGCCCAACTGCAGATTGCGCCTTTGGTTGCCTCTTGGGAGGTGGTCAGGCCCTCTGGCACTGCCATGTGATGTTGCAGGAGTCCGTTATGGAGGTCGGGTCAAACTATGGAGGGTGAATTGTGACGAGGATGCAGGGATCCTACAGCAAGATCTGGACAGGTTGGGCGAACCAATGGCAGATGTAGTATAATTTGGATAAGTGTGAGGTTATTCATTTTGGAAGCAAAAACAGGAAGACAGATTACTACCTGAATGGTTGTAAATTGGGAGAGGGGAGTGTGCAGCGGACCTAGGCGCCCTTGTGCACCATTCGCTGTGAGCATGCAGGTGCAACAGGCGTTAAAGAAGGCTAATGGTATGTTGGCCTTCATTGCAAGAGATTTCGAGTATAGAAGTAGGGATGTGTTGCTACAATTGGACAGGGCCTTGGTGAGGCCACACCTGGAGTATTGTGTGCAGTTTTGGTTTCCTTCTCCGAGGAAGGATGTTCTTGCTCTTGAGGGAGTGCAGTGAAGGTTTACCAGACTGATTCCAGGAATGGCGGGACTGTCATATGAGGAGAGATTGACTAGGTTGGGATTGTTCTCGCTGGAGTTCAGCAGAATGAGGGAGGATCTCATAGAGACTTATAAAATTCGAACATGACTAGACAGGGTAGATGCAGGGAAGATGTTACCAATGATAGGTGTGTCCAGAACCAGGGGTCACAGCCTGAGGATTCAGGGTAAACCATTTCAGACAGAGATAAGGAGATATTTCTTCACGCAAAGAGTGGTGAGCCTGTGGAATTCATTACACAGGAAGTAGTTGATGCTAAAACTTTGATTATATTCAAGAGGCGGCTGGATATAGCACTTGGGAAGAATGGGATCAAAGGCTATGAGGAGAAAGCAGGATTAGGCTACTGAGCTACATGAGCGTGATGAATGATGGAGCAGGCTCGAAGGGCCAAAAGGCCTCCTCCTGCTCCTGCTCTTCTATGTATCTATGTATCTATGACCCCTGAATCTCCTGTACCCTTTTCTCCACATTTTTGTTGGATAGCGTTAACTCAATGGCCCACTTTAAATCCAACGTGGGTTCCACCAACAGCTTCCTTTGTGCGGCAATGTAATTTATTCCACAAACAAGCCTATCCCTTAATATTTCCAAAAGGGACGGACTGAACTCAGTGCTCCGCCAGGCGGGTCAAAAAGCCATTTACTGACTCACTGGGAGACTGCACAGCCGTGCTGAACCTATAACGTGGCTATATAACGGTTGGCTTTGGATTATAGTGCTCAGCCACTAGTGCAAACAACTCATCGAATGACTTGGAATCCAGAGCATCAGGGTAGATAAGGCTCTTTATGATCCTGAAGATCAGGGTCCTGCAGGTTGTTAAGAGATAAACTTTTGCCAGTCTTCTCCCCCAAAATACCGTTGGCCTCATACCTTCCGCATATTGGCCCCAATCTTCCAGAACCGCATCAAAGGCCTCTAGTATACCAAATAATGGCATTTTTAAACTTTAAATCTTCACATTGCTGAACGGTAGGATCCGGGATGGCTGGCCATCATGAAATCCGATTCCAAAGTTTCCTTTTTCCTCGTCACCAATTTAATGGCCAGGGAGGCCAGCAGTAGGAAGGATAAATATTTACTTTACTTTAACATAGTGACTATCTACAATCACAGTCCTCGTTGAGACAACCAATATGTCGGTCCTTGTGCGGGCCGACTTTGATGCTCGGTTTAACGAGCCCCAGCTGGTGGGCCTCCGCCCCTTACATAGGAAGCTCGTACTCCACGAGTCCCACAGGGAGAATCGATAATGGTCTCTCTGTGGCCTGTTGGGTATGTGACAGAAAGCAAATGGTACTGTGGCCCTTTTAGCTAAAGGAATAGAGTATAAAAGTAGGTAAGTGTTACTGCCATTGTAAAAGGCATTGGTGAGAACACACCTGGAGTACGGTACACAGTTTTGGTCCCCTTATTTGAAGAGGAACGTAGTTGTATTAGAGGCAGTTCAGAGGAGATTTGCTAGATTGAAGAGAGATCGAGTAGTTTAGGCCTATGATTTCTCGGATTTAGAAGAATTAGAGGAGAACCCTAATTGAGGTACATAAGATGATAAAAGGTATTGACAAAGGAGACGTAGAGTGGATGCTTCCTCTTGTGGGTCAATCTAGAACAAGCGGTCATAGTTTTAGGATAGGGCGGCATGGTGGCACAGTGGTTAGCAATGCTGCCTACGGCGCTGAGGACCCAGGTTCGATCCCGACCCCGAGTCACTGTTTGTGTGGAATTTGCACATTCTCCCCGTGTCTGCATGAACTTCACTTCCACAACCCAAAGATGTGCAGGTTAGGTGGGTTGGTCACACTAAATTGGCCCTTATTTGGAAAAACATAATTGGGTACTCAAAATTTTAAAAAAAGTAGTTTTAAGATAGTGGGTAGCAGATTTAAAATAGAGATGAGGAGAAATTCCTCCTCTCAAAGGGACATGAATCTGCGGAATTGGATACCCCAGAGTGCGGTAGATGCTGGGACATTGAGTAAATTTAAGGAGCAGAAAGATAGATTTTTAATTAGTAATGGGTCGAGGGGTTATGGAGAACGGGCAGGAAAGTCGAGTTGAGGCCGAAAGGAGATCAGCCATGATCGTATTGAATGACTAAGCGGGCTTGAGGGGCTAAATGTCTTCTCCTGCTTCCAGTTCTTACGTTATGTTCTTTAATTATAAGATGTTGTTGTCACATTGCTGTTTGTGGGATTTAGTCATGCGTAAATTGATTATAGCATTGCCAGCTTTACAACAGCGACTGAACTTCAGAAGTATTTTACTGGCTGTAAAGCAATTTTAGACGCTGAGATTGTGACTAGCACGACTGTATATTAATGAAAGTCGTTCTTTTGAGAAGGGCAAATGATGTTGTAACTATGCTGATGTTTAGATGTGGCTTTTAGTGTCACGTCTGCTTTGACAGAAAGAGTTCAGATTCTGAGGACTTGAACTTGGAATCAGGTCAAGCGAGCTTCAGGGGGAAACAAAATCGAGCCCCCCCCCCACATCATGTTGAGTGTAACTTTCATACAATAGTTGCCAATTAGTTCTACATTTAGAGGCTGTCCCCACCCCACCCTCTTGCAGATGAAATGCAAAATAGGTCTAGGTTCAAGAGGACAATAAAAATTGTGTGGAATTACACGAAGAAAATTTGGGAGTTGCCCTCGTGTCCGGCCAACATTCCTCACTCAAATAACAGAACTGAAGCAGATTTAACACATCATCTATCTCGATGCTGATTGTCAGAAACTTGTTGTACAGAAATTAGTTCAAAATTCTTTTGCTTAACAACAGACAAATCAATTCATTTCATCTTGCATTTCAGAGTATTTCTGATAAGTTATCATAGATTATCATAGAATTTACAGTGCAGAAGGAGGCCATTCGGCCCATCGAGTCTGCACCGGCTCTTGGCAAGAGCACCCTACCCAAGATCAACACCTCCACCCTATCCCCACAACCCAGCAACCCCACCCAACACTAAGGGCAATTCTATTAAATAAATAGAAACCTTTGTCATTGGTTAAGTGGTAGCAATTTTATATTGGTATTATAATAATCTGTACTATTGTCACAAGTAGGCTTACATTAACATTGCAATTAAGTTACTTTGAAAATCCCCTAGTCGCCGCAGTGTGGCTCCTGTTCGAGAATTCAGAACGTTCAATTCACTTAACAGCACGTCTTTCGAGACTTCTGGGAGGAATCCGGAGCACCCAGAGGAAACCCACGAAGACACGAGAACGTGCAGACTATGCACAGACAGTGACCCAAGCCGGGAATCGAACCTGGGACCCTGGTACTGTGAAGCAACAGTGCTAACCACTGTGCTACCATGCCACCCTGTAGCATCTGTAGTAACTTTTAAGCCTACATCTTTGACAAAGTTTTTTTGATTATCTCTCTTTTTAGCTTTGATGTGACTTGGCGTCAAATTTTGTTTGATGACACCTTGGAACATTTTACTACGATGAAAGCTATAAAATAAATGGCAGAACCATCAGGAGCATAGAGACACAGAGAGATCTGTGCGTGCAGGTCCACAGATCCTCAAAAGTGGCAGCACAGGTGGAAATGGTGGTAAAGAAAGCATATGGCATGCTTGCCTTCATAGATAGGGTATAGTGTATAAAAGCTGGAAAATTATGTTGCAGTTATATAGAATGTTGGTTAAGCCACTGGAATACTCTGTCCAATTCTGGTCACCACACTACCAGAAGGATGATGGAGGGTATTAGCTATAAGGAGTGATTGAATAAACTGGGATTGTTCTCCCTAGAGAGATGGAGGCGAAGGAACGACCTGAACGAAGTTTATAAAAATATTAGGGATAGAGATAGGGTGAACAGTTGGAGGCTTTTTCCTGGGGCGGAATTGAAATGTACAAGGGGGCACAAGTTCAATATGAGGGGGGATAGGTTCAGTGGAGATGTGCAGGGGAAGCTTTTTTCACACAGGGTGGTGGTGGCCGGGAATGTACTGCCAAGTGAGGTGGTTGAGGCAGATACATTAGAGACCGTTAAGACATATCTGGATAGGCACATGAACAGACGGGGCATAGGATACAGGCAGCTGGTCGAGATAGGACACGTGATCAGCGCAGGCTTGGAGGGCTGAAGGGCCTGTTCCTATGCTGTATTGTTCTTTGAAAGCCGCACAGGTTTATGTAGCAGACTGGTGCACTCACAGCACACATTGTCTGTTTATGGAAAGTGAAACCCCCTTGTGTCTCAAATTACATCAAGGATCGTGCAAGTTGCTATTAAGCAATGGAAATAAACCCTTCCAAATGCCCCAATGTAGACCGATATTACTAAGGCACCTGTTTTTTTTGTCAATACTGCTGCTTTAAGTATTAATTTTACTGGAAGCACAGGGGAGCTCTCTAGTGACCTAGCTGTAAGAGTCCTTCCTGTTTATTTCCTTTGCTCTCATTTCATTCTTATTATTTTATTGTCTTGGTTTGTGGACCCATAATCGGAATGTGTCTTTAAGCAGAAAACTCAAGGCTGAAGCAGCCTGCTTTGCTTGTCAGGACACTGTGTTCCCAGGTTTTATTTTTGGAGAGGATAATCCAGATTCCTCAAAACCAAGTAGATCTTAGGAATCGGGTTTGGAGGGTGTTAGGTGGACTGGTTGGCTGGCAACCAGTGGATTGGCCAGGGGCAGTATTCTGTCTGACAATAGTCAGTGACTGGTTCCTGCGTGATGTTTTCTGAGAGAACGGGGCAGAAGTGTTTAGACTTTGGAAGTGAAAGGAAAGCTCTCTCTCACTTCAAGTGAAAGAACTGCTTTATTCCTCTGAAAGCGGAATGCCTGGCACATCCTTTGCTGTGAACTTGGAATGATGCTGAGTCGGTGGAGAAGATAGACAATCTTGCCAGAGAAACCATCTCAAGCCTAGAAAGGATGAATACCAAAACAAAAGCAGAACTGCAGTAAAGACATCAACTAGGAGTCATCCCAGTGCATCAAAGCTCCTTATCCTTTTATTTTTATTCATATTTTATTTCCCTTTCCCAGCTGTGTTGTTTGTGTGTGTGTGTTTGTAGGGAGTGAGGGTAATTAGGAAGGGGGCGTTGGGAAAGGGGTATTAGATAATCAGTTACATTTTCTGTCCGTTTAATTATAATACTCCATCTAAGAAAAGGTTACTTGTGTTAAAGTTACAAACCTGGTGACTGTATTCCTTTGGGCTCAACCAAGGACGTCGGGTATTTTAAATAAAATCTAATTTCTCCTGTGTTGTGACTCTGGGCCAATAGACTTTGCACTAGCCCAGGTTGTTGGGACATAGGCGATTGTTATCCCTGAACCAACATAACTAAAACCGATAATCAGATCATGATCCTTTTGCTGTTTAGGAATCTTGTTTTGTACAAACTGGCTGTCCTGTTTCCTATATCACAACAGGAAGACATTTCATTGGCTGAATAGCACTTAGGAAAATCTGGACGTTGTGAAAGGTGCTATATCAATGGAATTTCCTTCTTTATTTTCTTCTTTACCGTCAGGGCTGTCAGTTCAGTCTTTCACAGCCATCAGCAACCACAGTGGAACCCGTTAGGTTCACTAGAACATACAGTGCAGAAGGTGGCCATTCGGCCCATCGAGTCTGCACCGACCCACTTAAGCTCTCACTTCCATCCTATCCCCGTAACCTCTAACCCCTCCTAACCTTTTTGGGCACTAACATTTAGCATGGCCAATCCACCTAACCTGCACGTCTTTGGCTGTGGGAGGAAACCGCAGCACCCGGAGAAAACCCACGCAGACACGGGGAGAACATGCAGACTCCACACAGACAGTGACCCGGGGGGAATGGAACCTTGGACCCTGGCGCTGTGAAGCCACAGTGCTAGTCACTTGTGCTACTGTGCTGCCCCCACTAAATTTGGCATCCAGGAAGTGGGGGGGAAGGGTGTCTTTTCACGTCTATATGTATCAGCACCTCACTGAGCTAATATAAAACCATGTTTATTCAAATGAACATCAGAATGAAGCTAAATAATATAAGGCACGTCATCCCATATAACATTAAATAAAACAATAATATAAAAAGGGAACCCATTGGCAAGCTTCAGGAGTAGATAAAAATAACAGACACAAACCATATCAGCACCATGCTATTACTAAAATAGCATCTCTGCAAATCCCACACAGCATATTTAACTAAGCTAAGGAAATATTAACTATTTTTCAGTCTAGGATTCCAAAGAAAGCCCTCTTCTCTAAGACAATTCACTGCAAATGAAAATTATATCTAAATAAATGTCACTTTCATCTTACAACTTAAATAAGCAGCCATCATGTAGATTAACTTTGTTTCTCAGCGTCATATGCCTGTTTCATCTTGTGTTTGGGGATTTTCGTTGTGTCCGTTGAAGTGTTGGGTACTCTGCTATACAGACGAACCAACACGGTTGCGAATGGTACAACGCAGTTTTATTTCAAACATCTATTTACACTGGTAAACTGTTTACTGAGGTACGATCATGACCTTTGATTCTGTGGACCTATTCCTAATTCCATCTTGTAGTGGCACTCAGCACATGGTGGATGTCTGAGTGGCTTGTAATGAGCTCTGTGCCCTGAGCCGTCTCCTGCTCGAGTCCCCAGGAAGAGTCGTGTTCCCTGTTTTGTACTGTGTATGCTCTTGCCCGTGATTAGCTGTCGTGTTGTGAATGGTCCGTTGATCTGTCCATCAGTATCTATGTATGTATGTGCTATGAGGTTTACCTGAATATCATGACATCCCCCCTTTTTTACAAGAACATGTGCCTACGTGGTCATAAATAGAAATGTGTACTGAGTGTAGCTAAATGTGTGTGTGCGCAATATTTACAGCATGTACATGGGGCTAAACTATATACAAGGGGCGATGTCGGGTGCGACATAACAACGGGGTTGTACCATAAACAAAGAACGGCAGAGATAGAGGAGGGTTGGCATTGCCGAATCTGGGTGGTTATTATTGGGCAGCCAACGTGATCCGTAAGTGGGTGATGGAGGGAGAGGGGGCGGCGTGGAAGAGGTTGGAGATGGCGTCCTGTAAAGGAACGAGCCTGGGGGCACTGGTGACGGCACCGCTGCCGCTCTCGCCGACAAGGTACACCACGAGCCCGGTGGTGGTGGCAACGCTAAAGATCTGGGGGCGGTGGAGACGGCACAGGGGGTGAGGGTAGCCTCGGTGTGGTCCCCGATCAGAGACAACCATCAGTTTGCCCCAGGTAGGATGGACGGGGGATTTCAGAGCTGGCATCGGGTAGGGATTAGAAGAACGGGGGACCTGTTCATTGACGGGACGTTCGCGAGCTTAGGGGCACAGGAGACGTTTGGGCTACCCCCGGGAAACGCTTTCAGGTACATGCAAGTGAGGGCGTTTGTGAGGCGGCAGGTCAGGGAATTTCTGCTACTCCCGGCACAGGGGATTCAAGATAGGGCGTATGGGTCGGAGAGGGCAAGGTGTCGGCGATATACCAGGAGATGAAAGAGGGGGAGGCTTTGGTAGAGGAGCTGAAGGGTAAATGGGAAGAGGAGCTGGGGGAGGAGATTGAGGAGGGGCTATGGGCTGATGCCCTAAGTAGGGTTAATTCCTCTTCCTCGTGTGCCAGGCTTAGCCTGATACAATTTAAGGTGGTTCATAGGGCGCATATGACGGGGGCGAGGCCGAGTAGGTTCTTTGGGGTGGAGGACAGATGTGGGAGGTGCTCAGGAAGCCCGGCAAACCATGTCCATATGTTTTGGTCATGTCCGGCACTGGAGGGGAGTTGCGGGAACAGTATCTAAGGTGGTGAAAGTCCGGGTCAAGCCAAGTTGGGGTCTAGCAGTATTTGGAGTCGTGGACGAGCCGGGAGTGCAGGAGGCGAGAGAGGCCGGCATTCTGGCCTTTGCGTCCCTAGTAGCCCGGCGAAGGATCTTGTTAATGTGGAAGGAGACGAAGCCCCCCAGCGTGGAGGCCTGGATAAATGATATGGCTGGGTTTATCAAGTTGGAAAGGATAAAGGTTGCCTTGAGAGGGTCTGCGCAGGGGTTCTACAGGTTCCTAGACCATCTCGCGGAGCGTTAGATGAAGGTCGGACAGCAGCAGCAGCAACCCAGGGGGTTGGGGTGGTGGGGGGGGGGTTTGTTTGTAAGGTGGAAAATATTGTTATTGAAAAATTCTTAATAAAAATATATTTAGAAAAAAGAACGGGGAAATGTTGAACGACAAAATGAATTCCTGTAACGATAAGAACAAAAACATATTAACACAGTGGTAGTACGAGTTCAATGTACAAGCAGTCTCATAAGTCCAGTCTAGTAGGTGGGCGATGAATACGGGTTGACCGCCTCAAGGGTGGGTCTAGAACCGGGTCTGGACCGGCTGAGGAATGGGCCTGGCCACGGGCGACAACGGATGGGGCATGGTGGCAGGCAGCTCCACAAAGTCAATATCAGGAACAACAGGAGGGCGAGGTGTCGGTGTAAGTTCCCGTAGCGAGCATGGAAGTAGGCGAAGAGCCCGCCGATTGCGCCTACGAATGGATCCATCAGGCATGCAAACCAGGAACGAGCGGGGAGCCATGCGTCGGAGAACTTCGGCAGGTGCTGACCAGTCACCTTCTGATAGGTGCATGCGGACTTCGTCTCCAGGGGACCAGGGCGGGAAGATCAGTTGCCCGTGTGTCATATGCCCTCTTCTGGCGACCGTGCTGCTGTTGCATTCTGTGTAGTACCGGAGCATGGTTGGTTGTGGGTGCCAGAATGGAAGGCACAGTGGTCCTGAGGGCGCGACCCATCAACCGCTGGGCTGGTGAGAGGCCAGTGGCTAGTGGGACCGAGCGATAGGCCAGCAGGGCTAGGCAGAAATCCTATCCGGCAGCAGCAGCCTTGCAGAGGAGCCACTTGACGATGTGACCGCCCTTCTCCGCCTTTCCATTGGACTGGGGATGCAGAGGGCTGGACGCCACGTGTGTGAAACCATACGAGGCAGCAAACGATGACCATTCCTGGCTGGCGAAACAGGGCCCATTGTCCGACATGACAGTCATCGGAATGCCGTGGCGAGCGAAGGTGTCTTTGCAGGCCCTTATGACAGCGGACGATGTCAAATTGTGCAGGCGTATGACCTCTGGATAGTTGGAAAAGTAGTCAATGACGATGACATAGTCCCTGCCGAGCGCGTGAAAGAGGTCCACACCCACCTTCGCCCAGGGGGACGTCACCAGCTCATGGGGCAGAAGCGTCTCAGGAGGTTGCGCCGGTTGAAACCTTTGGCAGGTGGGGCAGTTGAGCAACATATTGGCAATGTCATCACTGATGCCCGGCCAGTATACCGCCTCTCGGGCCCTCCGTCTGCACTTCTCGACCCCCAGGTGGCCTTCGAGTAGTTGGTCGAAGACCAGCTTGTGCATGCTGTGCGGAATCACAATCCGGTCCAGCTTTAGAAGGACACCATCAATGACGGCCAAGTCGTCTCGGACATTGTAGAACTGCGGGCACTGCCCTTTGAGCCACTCTCCCGTCATGTGGCGCATCACACGTTGTAGAAGGGGGTCAGCCGCAGTCTCTCGGCGAATACGGGCCAGACTGGAGTCGTCAGCTGGCAGATTTGCCGATGTGAAAGTCACCTGCGCCTCGACCTGACAGACGAACCCCTCCGAATCTGGCGGTGTGCTCACTGCTCAAGATAGGGCATCCGCAATGATAAGGTCCTTACCCGGAGTGTAGACCAGTTGGAAGTCATACCTCCTAAGTTTAAATAGGATGCGCTGGAGGCGAGGGGTCATCTTGTTCAGGTCCTTATTTATGATACTGACCAGGGGGCGGTGGTCAGTCTCAACGGTAAACCGGGGGAGACCATACACATAGTCATGGAACTTGTCTATCCCGGTTAGCAAGCCCAGGCATTCCTTTTCGATCTGCGCGTAGCACTGTTCTGTTGGGGTCATGACCCACGAGGCATAGGCGACCGGGGCCCATGACGCAGTGTCATCCCGCTGTAGGAGCACCGCCCCAATGCCGGACTGGCTGGCATCAGTCGAGATTTTAGTGTCACGAGATGTGTCGTTAAATGCCAATACCGGTGCTGTGGTGAGCTTAAGTTTGAGCTCCTCCCATTCCTGCTGATGTGTGTGTAGCCACTGGAACTCCATGGACTTCTTGACAAGGTGGCGCAGAGCTGTCGTGTGGGAGGCAAGGTTGGGAATGAACTTCCCCAGGAAGTTGACCATGCCTAAGAAGCATAGCACTGCTTTCTTGTCTGCCGGCTGCGGCATGGCTGTAATGGCGCTCACCTTGTCTGCATCCGGACGGACCCCTGACAGGGAAATGTGGTCCCCCAGGAACTTCAGCTCTGTTTGGCCGAAAGAACACTTGGCTCGGTTGAGGCGCAGGCCGTTTTCGCGTATGCGCGCAAAGACGCACTGGAGACGATAGATGTGCTCCTGTGGTGTGGTGGACCAGATGATGACGTCGTCCACGTAGACGCGCACCCCTTCGATGCCTTCCATCATCTGCTCCATGATCCTATGAAAGACCTCGGATGCCGAGATGATGCCAAATGGTATTCCGTTGTAGCAGAACCTGCCGAAAGGGGTGTTGAAGGTGCACAGCTTTCGGCTGGACGCATCCAGTTGGATCTGCCAAAAACCCTTCGAGGCATCCAGTTTCGTGACGATTTTAGCCCGGGCCATTTCGCTCGTGATCTCTTCCCGTTTGGGTATGGGGTAGTGTTCCCTCATTATGTTGTTGTTGAGGTCTTTTGGATCAATGCAGATATGGAGCTCGCCGGAGGGCTTCTTAACACACACCATGGAGCTGACCCATGGCGTGGGCTCCGTGACCCGGGATAGGACCTCTTGGTCCTGGAGATCCTGCAGCTGCTGCTTGAGGCGGTCTTTGAGTGGCGCTGGGACCCTGCGAGGTGCGTGAATGACCGGGGTGGCGTCCGGTTCGAGCTGAATTCTGTAGGTGTAGGGCAGTGTTCCCATGCCCTCGAATGCCCCCTGGTTGTGGGTGAGGAGCGATTGGAGCTGTGCGCTGAACTCTGCATCCGGGAAGTCAGGTGTGCCATCTGGAGAGAGAGAGAGTGGACTCGTTGCACGAGGTGGAGAGTCTTGCATGCCTGTGTGCCTAGCAGGGAGTCCTTCGACGATCCGACTATCTCGAATGAGAGTGTGGCCGTGTGTGTGTTGTGTGTCACCTGGAGCTGGGAGGATCCCATAGCCGGGATAACCTTCCCGTTGTAGTCGACCATCCTGCAACGGGACGGCCGAATTGGTGGTCTGACCTTCATGGCGTAGAAGGTTGACCGTGCTATGAGGATGGCGGGCGCGCCATTGTCCAGACGGAATGTTATCAGTGATCGGCTGACCATTAGGGTGGCACACCATTCATCGCCCAGGTTGATCGTGTTAACTTGCACCAGCTGGTGGGTCCTGGCTGGAGACATTTGGTTCCCATCAATGACCGCAACACAGAAGGCGTCCCGGTCGATTGTGTCACTGGTCTGGATATCGTCTGGGCACGACTCGTAATAAGGAGGCTGAATGGTCCACACGTCCCTGCGAGGTTGTCGGAGTTGGGGAACATTGACAGGTTGAGCTGCTCGATGTGATATTGGAGGTTGATTTTGGTGTTGTTAAGTAAATTGTAAGTTTGAAACTCGTTTGGAGTCTGCCTTGTTCTTTTTTTTTTCCCTCTCACTGACATGCTCTGGCAAAGTCACAACTTTTATCCTCGACCATAATTCCGGAGTCGAGAACCGAGGATGATCTGGGCGCCTCGAAACGCTCACTCAAGGGAGACGACTGGTTAGGCATAAACAGTGTGATCTCTCTTTTTCTCACTCTTGGGGAACTACTCGAGTGGAGTAGGTACAGGGTGGCCCACCGACATGAGAGAGAATCACCCAGGCATTGGTGGTGGTTCTGGGATAGCTGTGTGATATAAGTATCAGGGTACCGGTTAG
Source organism: Scyliorhinus torazame (assembly GCF_047496885.1). Classification (NCBI taxonomy): domain Eukaryota; kingdom Metazoa; phylum Chordata; class Chondrichthyes; order Carcharhiniformes; family Scyliorhinidae; genus Scyliorhinus; species Scyliorhinus torazame. The sequence continues at coordinate 84,242,387 of NC_092727.1, forward strand.
ATATAAACGGTGAGCCTGGTTCAGCGCTCTCTCCTGCGGAGTTGCCCCAGTGCGGCAATCCCCGGCCTTCGAAATTCTGAGGCTTGTAGGAGAGAGACACTCTCAGCTATCAGCAGACCCCTAAACACCGGCCTGTAAGTGGAGTAAAGAGAAGGAAACCCCTACAATTTTTGCAACAAAAATTCAGATTTTCACTCCACTGCAAGCTTTTTTCCCCTCTTTTCCCTCCTCACTGGAAACCAGACCAAACATTTGACCTTATTTTTTTAAACTCTGGTGCCTTACCCAAGTGGCCATTACACAGAATTACGTGGAACTAACAGTCCAGAAACACGGCTTTGGCTGAATAGGTTTATGTCAGCATTTTCGCTCCAAATCAGCCTCATCTCTCCTTACTACATCTAACCCCACTGGGTTACTTTTTTCTTCCTCATGCATTTATCTAGTTTCCCTTAAATCTAGGCTTTTAGTTTAATCAACTACCTGTGACCGTGGGGGCGATCCAATGGCCACACTGCACCTGGAAAGCAGTTCGCCACGGCGCAGCGTTGCTGATAAATGCTGGGAGACCCCGCTCCCGGGATCTACTCGACTGACAACGCCCAGCAATCGCGCGAGACGATGTGGTGTAAATCCCGCCCATTGTGGGCTGGATCATTTTTTGGCAAATCTGCATATTAGGGCATGACAGTTAGTCTCACTCTAATGAGCAGATTTCCGAGGTACCTGAGACTTTGGGATTCGCGTCATATGTACGCATGTGTTTCCCGGCACGGTGAGCGATTAAACATGCTGGCTATGGGATTTTGTTCCCAATTTGTCGAATCAAACCCAGTGAGTTGCACATTGTAACCACTCTCCAGGTAACAAGGTGTTTTCTGAATTTTGTATTGGATTTATTAGTAACTGTCTTGTATTTAAGACCCTTGGTGCAGATTCCCACACAGGTAGAAACATCACAAGTGGAAACATATCGATGCCTATGCTATCAAACCCCCTCATAATCCTATAGACCATTGTGAAGCCATAAACAGAAATATTTGCATTCTTATCAAGTCTTTCACAACGTAGGGCAGCATGGTGGCACAGTGGTTAGCATTGTTGCCTCACGGCGCCGAGGTCCCAGGTTCAATCCCGGCTCTGGGTCACTGTCCGTGTGGAGTTTGCACACTCTCCCCGTGTTTGCGTGGGTTTCGCCCCCACAACCCAAAGATGAGCAGGGTAGGTGGATTGGCCACGCTAAATTGACGCTTAATTGGAAAAAATGAATCGGGTACTCTAAATTTATTTTTAAAAAGATAATTTTAAAAAGTCTTTCATAACTTGCCAAAGAAGCACTTTTGAAGTATAGCCACTGTTAGAACATAGAACATAGAAAAATACAGCACAGAACAGGCCTTTCGGCCCATGATGTTGTGCCGAACCTTTGTCCTAGATTAATCATAGATTATCATAGAATTTACAGTGCAGAAGGAGGCCATTCGGCCAATCGAGTCTGCACCGGCTCTTGGAAAGGGCACCCTACCCAAGGTCAACACCTCCACCCTATCCCCATAACCCAGTAACCCCACCCAACACTAAGGGCAATTTATCATGGCCAATACACCTAACCTGCACATCTTTGGACTGTGGGAGGAATAACCTCAGCCGGTACAGGGGAGTGGACCTGCGCTGCTGGCTTCGCTCTGCATCACGAACCAGCTGTTTAGCCAAGTGAACTAACCTGGCTCCCGGGAAGAGAAGTTCGTTCAGGAACATGGAACTACAGTGGAAAAATGGAGCGACAGTTTGGATCAGCCATTATCCAATTAAATGGCATATCTAGCTTGAGGGGCTAAATCGCCTCCTTCCCTCCCACAGATTTGAATTCTCACCTCTGGGTGGCTAGTCCAAGCTCATCAGCATTAATCTACCCCACCTGGTGAGTTCTGCCAAACAGACAGTCAGGAGCATTTGACTACTGTTGCCACATTTCGGGACACAGCAGGGTAAAATGTCATGTGTATCACAGATGATGTACTATTCCAATTGGTTTGGTTCTCCCCCCTCATAATTGCCATCTTCTGCTAATGCAGCAAGCATGTGAGATTATAATAATAATCTTTATGAGTGTCACAACTAAGCTTACATTAACACTGCAATGAAGTTACTGTGAAAATTCCCTAGTCGCCACATTCCGGCACCTATTCGGGTACATTGAGGGAGAATTCAGACTGTCCAATTCACCTAACAAGCACGTCTTTTGGACTTGTGGGGGGAAACCGGAGCGTCTGGAGGAAACTCATGCAGACACAGGAAGAACGTGCAGATTCCTCCAGGAATTGAACCTGGGTCTCCGGCGCTGTGAAGCAACAGTGCTGACCACCGTGCGAGGAGTGAAAGAAAACTTAGAATCATAGAATTTACAGTACAGAAGGAGGCTATTCGGCTCATCGAGTCCGCACCAGCCCTTGGAAAGAGCACTCTACTTAAGCCTATGCCTCCACCCTATTCCTGTAACCCAGTAACCCCACCTAACCTTTTGGACACTAAGGGGCAATCTAGCATAGCCAATCCACCTAACCTGCACATCTTTGGACTTGGAGTATAAATATTCAGCAGTTTCAGTTCTAGATACATCAGTAATAAAGATATTCTGTTTGTAATAGTTCATGATGGACATTAATTGTTTGAATAAAGTAACTTGTGGTATAAATCTAATTTTAAATATGGAATCCAAATAGCTGTGCACAAATGTGGCCACTAGATGGTGCTATATGACAGCTTGACAACTGCACAGATAAGAGGCTGTTAAGTCTCTATGGCCAAGAGTGACAATCACAAGATAGGTAGGGATTTGGTGGCCAGAGATTCAGCCTCTTTAAGCATTTTCAACATTAATTTAATTACATCATCCAACTGCTTCTAAAATGATTTCTATATTATTTCCTTCATTCCATGCATTAATATCTCAGTCATCCTGTTTTTTAAAAATGTCGACAGAATTATATTAGATATACAGCACAGAAAAATGTCATTCAACCCAACCCAGTCCATGTTTATGCTTCACTCAAGCCTCCACACGTCCTTTTTCCTCCTACTATGTCAACATAACCTTTTATTCTTTTCTCCCTCATATGCTTGCTTCACCTTCCCTTTGCCTAACCTATCCCGTGTGGTAGGAAGTTGCACAATCTCACCACTCTCTGGGTAAAGAAATTGCTTCAGGATTTTCTGTTTGATTTCTCCACCAAAACTTTCCATAATTTTGAAGACCTATATTCGCTCACATACCAGTCTTCTCTTTTCAAGAGTTAACAGATCAATATGTTCACACTTCCCTGTTAATCCTTTTTACACTCTCCCGTGCCTCTCGATCCTTTTGATAATATGGCACTGAAAATTGTACACAATTCACTCCTCCCCAAGTGGAGTTTAACAAAGATTTGATGCATAATAACATAGAAACATAGAAAATAGGACAAGTAGGCCATTCGGCTAACTGAGCCTGCTCCACCATTCAACATAATTTTCTATCCCAATGCCACACTCCCACGCTCTCCCCATAGCCTTGGATGCCTTTAGAGTCTAGGGATCCATTCATTTCTTTCAACCACTATGCCTGGATATTAACTGTTCAGTGCTTGAATTGCATCCCTCTCGAAATAAACCCAAGTGTTTGCCTTGTTATTTATGATCGTATAAATCTTTGTTGCCACTTGTGGTGACTCAGTATGCTCCCGGTCCTCCGCGGTGTTCAATTGGTCAGTGTTAGATTGTGCGGGTCTGTTCACTGTTCACTGAGCTGTGTGCTGTGAGTCAAACCGGTGCGTATGGTGACAGGGAAACTGAAACTAAGCTGCGCGTGTGAGAGCACGCACAAAAAAACTGGTGTGATCATCTCTACATATCTCTGAGGCACAAAACACTATAGACCCCTCCACCCTCACCTCCCACAAGGGCAAGGTGTTCATGAAGTCATTTCGAAACCATCTGATCAGCTGCTTTTGCCACTTCCCTCCCTTCCACTAGCCCACCTGGAAAAACATCCTTCCATTCCCTTCCTAGTCCTAAGCTCACACCTTTCTCGCGTCTCTCTCCTATCTTCCCTCGTGCCCTCTTTGAGGTCACGTTGCCCACAAGACCCATTTCCTTTTCCCACTAAATTGATCATCATCCAACATCCCCTCCCAACGACACCTTTTTTCCAACAAATTGTTAAATATGTCAAATGTAATAATGCCTCTGCTATCCCAATATTGTTTTTAAATGCCTGGATCAGAGTTTTCTGCACAGAATTGGTGCAGCATAGGAGGAGACCATTCGCCTCATCATCTGTGATGGCTCTCCGAAGGAACAATTTACCAAACGCTCCTCCCTGGCCTTCTTGTCATAGCCCCGCACATTCTTCCTTTTCAGATAATAACCCAATCCCCTTTTAAGTGACTTAAAGAACCCGCCTCCACCACTCTTTCGAATAGTGCATTGCAAGTCCCAACCACTCACTGCATGAAAAGGTTTTTCCTCACCTGGTATTGCTTCTTTTATGAACAATCTTAAACCTGTGTCCTCTGGTTCTCAATCCTTCTACCAATGGGAACAGTTTCTCCCAATCTACTCTATCCAGAATACTCATGATTTTGTATCCCCCTATCGAATCTCCTCTCGATCTTCTCTTCTGCAAGGAGATCTGACTCTCCTGAAGTTCCTCATCTTTGGAAACATTCTCATAAATCGTTTCAGCAGTCTCTCTAATGCCTTCACATCTTTGCCATCTGGTGGCACCCAGAACTGGGCACAATATTCCAGTTGAGAGCAAACCAATGTTCTTTACAAGTTTGACATAACCTCCTTGCTCTTGTACTCAAGGCCCTATTAATAAAGCTTTGGATGCTGTATGCCTTTATTGCCTCTTAGTGTCCTGTTGTGCAGGTTAGGTGGAGTTACAGGGAGCGGGGTAGTGGGCCTCGGTGGGGTGCTCTTTCAGAGGGTCGGTGCATACTCAATGGGCCGAATGGCCTCCTTCTGCACTGTAGGGATATTATGGTTTGATGGTCAACCTGTTCTGCCATTGTCAATGACTGACACAACACACCCTGGTCCCTCTGCTCCTGTACCTTGTCTAGAATTTTACGCTTTATTTTAGTGTCTCACTGCATTCCTCCGACCAAAATAAATAATTTCACTGCATTAAATTTCATTTGCTACTTATCCACCCATTCCACTAACCTGTCAACATCCTTTTTGAAGTTCTATACTATCCCCCTCACTGTTCGGAATCCTTCCAAATTTCATGTAATCTGGAAATTTTGAAATGGTTTACTGTACACCAAGGTCTAGGGATCATGAAGAGCAATGGTCCTAATCCCTGGGTAACTCCACGACAAATCTTCCTGCAGTCTTAAAAAAATACCGCTGTCTCCTGTCACTCAGTCAATTTCGGGACCATGTCGCTACAGTCTCATCTATTCTGAGAGTTTTAATTACGCTCATAAGTCTGCAGTGCAGCATTTAATCAAATGTCTTTTTGAAGTCCATGTTCTCTTTGAGTTGGATTAACTTACTGAATATACCTCTTTTTATTTTAAATGTGACAATATAATTCCGAATGTAATCTTCTTAAGTCACATCCACCAGATCTGTCTCCCGGGCAAGACTGAAGCAGAATAATTATTTAATATTTCTGTCCTTTTACAGTTTCTCCCTGTGGCTTTAACCCCTATCCATCCCTTAGTGACGCTACTTCCGTCCCATTCCTTTTGCCAATTCATGTGTTGTCCCTAGTCTGTTCATTGATAATTTAGTTTCATAGATACTCTGCTTTCCTAATTGTGTTAACTAATCTCTTCATATTTAACCTTCTATTCTCTGCTGCTATCAACACACTTAATGGAAGGGCAGCACGGTGGCGCAGTGGTTAGCATTGCTGCCTATGGAGCTGAGGACACGGGTTCGAATCCCGGCCCTGGGTCACTGTCCGTGTGGATTTTGCACATTCTCTCCGCGTCTGCGTGGGTTTCACCCCCACAACCCAAAAGATGTGCAGTGTAGGTGGATTGGCCACGCTAAATTGCCCCTTAATTGGAAAAAAAAGTAATTGGGTACTCTAAATTTATATTAAAAAATAAATAAATAAAACACACTTAATGACTGCCTCTTCCCATGCCTCCTATTTTTCCCTTGTGCCTTTATTCATCTATGAAATCTTATTATTTTAAATGTTTTCCATTGCTGTTCCACATCAGTGTTTGCCGATATTATTGTCTCAAGTTACAAAATATTTACAGCACTGGCAGTTGTATTCACAGTCCCTCAAAATGAACTTTCTAACAATCTACTGTATCACCCTGGTCTTTGTCATGCTCACGTCCTTCTCAATTATCGTAAGTGGTTACAACTATTGCCCAGATGCTCTCCTCCCTTTACCACTCTAATCTGCTCTCCTCCAGTTCTCATTCCAATTCACTTCCCGCCCTGAGTGATGCACTAAGGCAGACTTTTGTTTGTTTCAATAGCTAGCAATTTCTGCAATGGGTCACCAGAGGCTTACAGCTCAAGGGGGTGTCACTCCACATCAAGCATGGCTGACCAGGAGGAGTCTCTCCCCCTCTTACCGCCAGCCATTGGCAAGTTTGGAAGGTTTTACCTTGACACCCTCGATCTGTTTGATTGTGTAATGTACGCACCTTCCTTGGCCATCAAGTCCTGGGATGGGTCTCGAATCCAGAGCTCCAGGCTCAAAGGTCAGGACACTACCCACTACACCACAAAACCTCCTCAGCTCACATTCCTGGATCTAATAGCAAATTCTTCCCTGTTGGGCTTCTTCCAGAATGGGTTAGAATGGAGCACTGCACCCCTGTGAGGGACTTCGTTACCTATTTACCTTACTTACCTCTTCTAGCCAATTAACTTCAGAGTAGTTGAAATCCCTGCAATTATTATTCTAAGTTTTTTACTCATTTTCCTACTGTATTTCTGTTTCTTCCTCTGTCTTCCATCCACTGTTAGGTGTTCTGCAGACGACCGAGTAGCGTGCTGTATCATTGACTTGTTACCTCCATCCAAATGCATTCTATTTCTGTCTTTCTGATGACTCAGTTACTTTTTAAAAAACTGTCATTAAGTTTTCTCAACTAACTACAGCTGTGTGGCTGTAAATCCAGATTTGCTTTTCCTGCAGACGTTCACCCTGCAATCTCTAATTCCCAGTCCAGATTTTTCTGCAGCCATATTCTCATTAATCCCTATAATTATTGCCTTCAGATTTTGTATTATTAGACACTTTGTGCAATTTTGCACTAACACTGTTTAATAGCAGTTCCTTTCCTTTTATTTTTAACCACTTGTATTTATTCTCCAATCTTTTATCTTATCTTTATTGTGGTAGGGTTAGGGAGGGAGGGAGAGAGAGAGAGAGTACGGGGGGGGAGGGGGGGGGGGAGAAAGAGTGCTGGGGGGGCATGGGAAGAGAGAGAATTGATATCAATTCCTTGGCTCCGATGGCCTCAGGATGTGAAATGTGGTCTAGTGAATAATGTTTGTATCCCCTGCTGGCTGCTTCAAATGGAATTTGCAGCACAAAAACAGGCCATTTGGCCCAACTCATCTATATTGGTGTTTATGTTCCAGCCAAGCCTTCTCTGGCCCTTCTTGATCATTTAGCTTCTTGCTTCCTCTCCTATTTATCAACTTCCTTGAATGTATCTATGCTAGAATCATAGAATTGTTACAGCACAAAAGGAGGCCATTCAACCCATTGTTTTGGTGTCATTTCTCTACAACACCACCTCAGCTAGTCCTACTCCTCAACCTTTTTCCCTGTAGCCCAGTAAAATCTGCTCTCTTCAGATAATTAGCCAGTTCCCTTTTAAAATCGCAATTGAATCCGTCTCCACTCGGGCAGTGCTCAATAACCAGGTCAAAACCACTGCCCCTAATTTGTATGTCCTCCGCTGTTTGCACCTTCAATATCTTTGTGCATCACGTTGTGTGGATCTGCCTTGACTAATTTAGGTGGCATGATGTCCTTGCATGTAACATTGATATTATATCGATGTACGTTGTTTCCCGAGGCTGGGAATTCGAGAATCAGTGAGTCACAGTGATAGCAAAGGGATCGGCCATTTAGGCTGAAAATGACGAGAAATATCTTCACTCAAAGGGGTTGTGGAACTTTGACATTCTCTACGTCACAAAGTTGTGGCTGCTCAGTTGTTGATTATATTTGAGATGGAGATCAATAGATTTTTTGGATACTATGGAGATTAAGGGCAGGTGGAGTTGACGTAGATCAGCCATGAAAGCATTGATAGCAGAGCAGGCTCAAATAGTCAAACAGCCTACTCTTGCTCCTATTTCTTATGTTCATATAAAGATAGTTGATGTGTTAAGTAAGTTGGTTCAACGTTGACTGCAACTGGATGCAGTGAAACTAGAAACAGGCTTCTGACACAGGAGATGGTCCAACACTGTTTTATTGAACTTCCTGATTGCTGCACATAGTCTGCTGTGAGTTGACACTCTATCAATCTCACTGATAACCTCCTACTGGCTTGACCAGACTAACTTTCCACCTCATGGTGATAATGCTCACTGGCTTGTTCACTCTTACTATCTCAGCAGCTGTGTCCTGTAGAGTGAGAGAGAGAGAGAGTCTTAATGCCCTGTGTGCTTTATAGTGGTGGAGTCCTGTCTGGTGATTGGTTGTTATGTGTCGCGTGTGTTCATTGGTTACCCTGTGTGTCACTCACTGCCTGTCTGCATCTCATTATATACATGAGTGGATATTATGACAATAGTCAAGGTTACAAAAAGAGTGGCTGAAGGAGTAGATTTTGGAGAAAGAGTTAGCAAGGTGGAAGGGTATGTAGTCGAAAATGGAAAGGTCTAGGTGAAGAGGTCTGAAGAAGGCATTTGTAAATTGCTATCCTTACACCCAGCTATCTTTTCCTATTGAAATTAAATGGTTCGGGGAGTGGGGGGGGATGTTTCCACTTTCACAAACTCTAGTCCTCTGCACATTCACACTTTGAACCATCGCACTATTGTACAAAACACATTTTACTTTCGTATGTCTTATGGTGCAAAGCTCCCAGCAGGTCAGTTTGAACATACTTGAGGTGGCTGTCAAGGTACCGATCATAGAAATCCAGTTAAAATGGGCTGTCACTGTACAAAAAGAAAATGTTTCATCACATACCGCAGGAACAAATGGAGGACCTACCAGGTGGAGAATAGTGGCAAGAATTTTATAGACCGTCTGAATCTCTTCAGCAGTGAAGCCAATCACTTTCATGGCATCTGCGACAGCTTTAAATTCAGCAGCATCGTTTATAGCAGACTGTATACAGAGACAATTTTCAAAGTTAGAAACACATTTTAGATGCAATATAAAATAAATCTTCGAGATGTAGCTTAGCATATACTTTGTTAAAGTTATGCAAATGAATTATTCCATCCAGATTTTTCCCCAGAAAGTTATTGAGCATACACATTAACAAACCATTGGATTCTACAAAGGGATCAGTGAGACTGTTCAATGAGTAATGTCACACAGACCAAGAAGGTCCCCAACCACTTCTCAGCGAGTTCATCTCAGTCAATTTGCAGCAGGAGCTGCCGGATAAAACAGAATGGTCCCAGGGTTGGGGAGGACAAGAGTTGGCAGGTTTTCCTATTCCTGGTCTCGACCTACTGACTCCTGGTTGAAGTATACATACATGATCATCGACGCAAGACTGCGCTCAGCTGTGATGGCAACCCTGCCACATGCCCCTCTCCGGCCATGCCTCATTCCCGCCCACCTCCAAGTGACCAAGCAGCCAACACTCCCAATTCATAGAATCATAGAATCATAGAATTTACAGTGCAGAAGGAGGCCATTCGGCCCATCAAGTCTGCACCGGCTCTTGGAAAGAGCACCCCACCCAAGGTCCACACCTCCACCCTATCCCCACAACCCAGTAACCCTACCCAACACTAAGGGCAATTTTGGACACTATGGGCACTTTAGCATGGCCAATCCACCTAACCCGCACATCTTTGGACTGTGGGAGGAAACCGGAGCACCCGGAGGAAACCCACGCACACATGGGGAGGATGTGCAGACTCCGCACAGACAGTGACCCAAGCCGGAATCGAACCTGGGACCCTGGAGCTGTGAAGCATTTGTGCTATCCACAATGCTACCGTGCTGCCCCAACAATTCTGTTCTAGATGGCTCAGTTTAGCACTGGGCAAGGCACTGGGTTTCTAGGCTGCAGTGGGCATTAAAACAGGGCTTTGTTGGTTCCCCCCCACCCCTCAATACACAAATAAAGATTATTATTAGTTTCCAGGGAGATGGGGAGAAAGCATGAAATAAACAGCAAATTTCCGGTTATACATTCTTGAAAAGTACTTTTTTAAAAATCCCTCTCTGGTGTTACATTTCAGCTGTTGCGTGGTTAGGCAGGGGAGGAGGTGAAACAAGTTACTTAATTTCTCTCCTTCCTTGCTCTGTAACTTACCTTTACAACTCCGCCAACTTTGATGAAGTTGTAGGCAGCTGGGTCTTTCTGAATGTGCAAGGTCCGAAGCAACTTCTCAGGAGCACCGAAGAGTAACTAAAACACAAACAGACTATTTTCAAGTCAATGTAAATAAGGAGCATTTAGACGACATTCAAACATTTTTTCTATCCTGTGGAAGAGACATCAATGAGGACTATAACCTGCAGTGTCCATTTCCCAATTAAACCTTCCTTTTGCAGTTTCCCAGTTTAGCTAGCTGCTTTCATATTGTGTTAAGTTTCATGCCAATGTGAGATGCCTCTGAAACACAAGCCTCGCACAACTGGTGGTGAAACTGAGGTACACTTGCTAGTTTTATTAAGGCCAACGTTCTTTTAAAATTCAGTGCAATGGTTGGACAATTGGTAAGACCACTCTTGGGTTGCCAGCAGTTGCCAGTGAGAATTCCTCGTTATTGGGGTTGCAGCGTTATCATCGATCTCATTGAAAAAACAGCAGCTTTGATCCCGTTTCTGGAGAAGTGGCATTTTGCCATGAATTGTCAAGAAGAAACACTCCAAGCAGCACCCAGCCCTCCATACCCAGTCCTTGATTTCTGGTCTGTGCTGAGTTAACTGACCTCACTAGCAACTACAACTGGGAGCCAAGACAAGATTTCAGCACTCCTGGGTAGTGAGATGGGTAGATAATCAGTCAATGCTCCTGCTCATGAAAAGTACCTAATTCAGGCTGACACTGCAGGTGCAGTAGTGAGGGAGTGCTGCACAGTTGGGAGTGCAATCCTTTGAATTACACTTTAAATCCAGGGCGAGCCTGCTCTCTCAGGTTTACACAAAAGATCCCATCAAACTACTTTGGAGAAGAGCAGGGGCATTCCTCCCTAGTGTCCAGGCCACGATAAATCACTTGACCATCATTAGTAATATAAATCATTTTTGCTGCATGCAAGATTGGGCTGTGTACAAACTGGCTGCCACATTTTTTCCACTGTAACTACTTCATTGACTGTGAAGCATTATGGAAAGTCCAGCGGTCATAAAAAGTGCTATATGAATTCAAGTCTTTCTTTTTTGCCCAATGAAAAGAATGTTTGGACTTTATGCAAGATGAGATGTCCTTCACGCTAAAACATACACTGACCACCCCAGGCTAACATTAGAAGAATGTACATTTGGGCGAGGCATTAAAGGATATCCTACATCCTGACACTGACCCCTTATCAGAGCCAACACCTTGAAGTGAGATGTGGTGTTAGCATTACGGTGTGGAAATAAAGGACAAAAAACATTTTAGGGTAATAAACCCTGTTGTTATGTGGGCAGGGTGTACAAGTCAACGGACTTGGCTATAGCTGAAAGATTTCCAGCTGCAAGCTGAAGATACAAGTTGGAATGAATAAAGTGCATTTAACCAGAATCAAACATAACAGAATCTTGAATGGTCTGATCAGTTTCTGAATCTTTTATTTAATGACACTAACCTGATGAAAGGAGTGGAAGTTTCGTTCTCCTTGCTGTTGTACAATAACCCGAGACTGGAAAACAAGAGTCATTAAAGTTTTAGATCAAGCAACAACTGAGCAAGGTTTATAACAAGCCTGTTGGTGCTACATGGCCAAATGCTCGATTCCCTCAAAATGACAAATAGGCAATAGAATTATTTGCCACTACAGAAGCTGGACTCTGTTTAAGAATTCCAAATGCCATTGCTGCAGGACTGCGTAAAGTATCAAGAAAATACATAATGAAATTAAAATCTCAGTACACAAAGATCTTTATAACACCCAGTTAAACTACCTGGCCTGAAGTATTCGCTGCTGGCACAGCCTGGAAGCTGCGCCCATTTTGCGAATGTCAGGAAATGTCAGGAATCAGTCACCATCTCTCTCTTTTCCCTCTTGCCCCAATAACCTGGCGAGTTCGAAACAATTAATTTGGGAATATCAAAGCTTACTTTTTCCAGTAGGTAGTTATTGATGTGGCCCCCTATAGGGTCACCTTTAAAGTCAAAGTTAATATCCATGTATTTTCCAAATCGACTGGAATTGTCATTACGTTTAGTTTTGGCATTTCCAAAGGCTTCCAATACACAGTTGGACTTTAACAACATGTTCTTTACCCTGCAACAGAAAGAAGGATCATTATAGTATCATATCATACTAACATCATCATCCTTTGGGCATTGACTTGTAGAAATTTGCACTTACCTCAGTGCCCCACATGTTAGTTAAGTAAATAAAAATATTAATTATCGTTAATTCCTTATCCTGGATAACTCATAATTTTTGACTTCAGCTCAACTTAACAAAAATAAAATATTGTCCATGCAATCTAAGCTTACAAAGTTGTCTTTTATAGAACATTGTGCCATTATATGGCTAATTTGATCAGATAGTCCTCTCTTATTGTCAGATAAGGCCTCGTTCTGAAATAAACCTTTCACCTTTAACTGGAGTAGGCTGCAGAGAAAGCAACTATCAATAAATATTCACTTTTTAGATAACGTTGAGAGCAACCATCTGCAATTTGGTCTGAGGGATCAGGAGGTCACCAAAGACCACAGTTCAACTGTCTCGTAATCCCGCAACAAAATGTTGTGAAAATTTGTCCTCAGATTCAAAATGATCCAAATTAACTCCTGGTTTGTTATACTTCATGACAGCAGCTGTCTTCCAGGGAACTTCTCTCTTTGATGCAAGTATGTTCTTCAAAAGAAAATAGGGCTAACCAAAAGGTCTGGAGCTTCTTTTGCACCAAGCAATTTGGTTGGGTTCCTGCTGCTTTGAAATCTGTATGTCATATTATGTTACAAGTAGTCACCAAGTCAGAAGGCAGGATAGAGATTGTAATTACAGTAGTGGAGTGTTTTTTATTTATCAGCTATTGTGTTATTTTTATGTTGATTTGTAAAGTGGAAAAATTCTGTTTGAAAACTTGAATAAAATATATATTTTTTAAAAAGTAGTGGAGTGTTTTAATTTAATAGGCATCATGTATTAGGGCAATAGACTCCATGCTAGTTAACCTCAATACCCTCAGCTATCACTGTCAATACTTGAGTGTCAGATGCACAAAATCTCACTTGTGGAGGGACCTCTGCTGAACCTACCTCCTGCACAATGAGGTATTAGGATAATTTGCAAAACGATGCCTGCAAAGTACATGGGAAAATTACACAACCTTTCCACAAGCAGCGATTCACAAATCATAGGGATTGTGAATGTTCCATCAGGCTCGAGCAAATGGCTTAGTTTCTCCTGGAGGTTGTTACACCTGTCTCTGTTGTGGATTATATTAAGGGTTAAGAATGTAGAGTTTTGTTTTCAGTTTAAGGAGAATTTCTTTTAAACTTTTGATTTGGTTTAGTATGCCTTTATGTGTTTACAATCTAAGCCTGAACATTTGACCCAGCTGTGGGCATTCCTGCTTCTAAAAGCCTAATGTAACTATGGAGAAAATTGCTGAGGGCGGCGCGAAAAGGAAAATTGGTGGAGTTTTTTTTTAAAAAGGGAAAAAGTAAAGTGACCCTGAAACTGCAGCCAACCGGTCTGTTCTGTTTAACAGAAGAACTCAGTTCTCCATGTTTAGAGAGGAAAATAAAGCGTTCTAGAGAATTGGGTAGGACCAGGTAGCTCTGTAAAGAGAGGAGAGAAGTCCAGCTATGGAATAGATGCCAAAAGAGTGTGTGTGTGTGTGTCTGGTGGATCATGGGATGTGAACATCATTGACACCTATACTGGGATCAGTGGGTCATATTGGTAGCAACAGTAAAAAGGTAAAGTTGCCATAGTCCCAAATGACCATAGACTGTTTTCCCCTTTGAGGGGGAGAGCTGACTGGTGATGGTTTAACCTGAGGATCACCACACCCCAGGCAAGGAGCAAGGTTGAGAAGGCACGGTCTTCATGAATAACCTGAACCGGTATGGGAATTGAACCCACGCTATTGGCCTAGCTCTGCATCACAAACCAGCTGCCCAGCCTACTGGGCTAAACCGGTTCCCATTGGTAGCAATATGCCATCGATCTCAGCTGTGACTTGTACAGCCAAATCCAGAGAAAAATAACTGCTTTCTTGAATGCAAGGATGTCCACACACCAATCAGAGTGAATATCACGATAAAAAGTCAAGTTCGGCTACATCTTACGTTCATTATCTTACTTGCTCAATGTACCTATTTAGACATTATCGCTTGTGCTTTTTGTATTCAAGTTTGTATAATGAAGATGCTGTTTAGCATCTTAATTTAACCTTGGAGTCCCACTGCTTATTTCATCACCTTTGGTGCTTCTATGCATTACATTCTTTTAGTGATTATGGTCTATCAAGCTAGATCCTAAAAGTATCATTCTTGTCCAGTATTCACATAGTTGGGAATATAACATGATCTTATAAAATAGAATATGTTCACTGGGGTGAAGGTTTTCAAGAAAAAGTATTTTGAATTGTGAGGCCGTGAGGATTAGTACAGTTTGTAATTGTTGTAACCGACGGGAAGAACTCCACACGCAGCCAGACAGACAGGATACAACTAGGTATATTCGACTACTCCTCCTCAATACAATACTCTCTCACTCTCCACTCCCCCGCAGCATCCCAGGCTGGGGTCTATACCCTGCGGGGTATCCTCCAGCTGGGAGGAAGCTCCTCTCTCAATCACTTCAAAGGTTCGTATTCCAAGGTGAAGGAGGGGAATCTAATACAACGCAGTTTCAAAACACTTTGGGGGTCGTAACAGTAACTACTACTTAAGCATTCCTCTTTGTAGCGGACTGAACAACAGACTTCACACCTTCTTCACTCCACCTCTATAAGCTTATAAAGACTGGGAATGAACGTATACTGATTTTGGATGACTTGGTACAGCTGGAATCTACCAATGCTGCCACCTGGTGTCACTGCTGAGCGGTAAATTAAATGTGATTTCAGAAATTTGTAAAAAAAAACTATTATGAATAAAGAGATATAATAGGTTAGAAGATATTGACAAAATCCTGAGGAAAAATTCTAGAGTTGAGGCTCCTCTTCGTCAATAATGTCCTTTTTAAATTGTGTGCATTGTATTAGTGGTGTTTCTGGACAGAAGGGAGGCTATTCAATCTTCTGTCAATGTTAATCTGTAGCTATCTGTATTGGCACTGGTCAAGTGTTGTGAAAGACTATGATTCCCTTGCCTGTCAAGAATGATGCTGCTGACACTGGTTTCCAGCGTCACAATGTGAAGGAGGAAGAATTCCTTCCGGTGTTCCAGACAACATTTTCTTCGATCCAATAAAAAACAGACTGTTTTTCCATCCACTGCTCTTTGAAGGGTATTGCTGTTTATCCCAAAGCTTGCCTACACACACCAACGGCATCTCAAAAGTATTTTCTTGCAATTGCAGTCTTTTAAAATATTTCTGAAACAGGCTCAGGCACTATGATAGATGCACACTTGAGTCCCGAGGTTGGTCATGATTGGTCCTGGACTGGAGACGGTGGTGCGAGCGTTGTAAAAAAATGAAACCCTTGTCCGGCCTCGTCAGTCAGCGGAGTGGGCTGCTTCGTCATTGCGTCTCTTTTGGAATTTCTCTACGAGGTCGCGATTACGAGAGCCAGATTTTGTTTCGCGACCTGGAGATGGGGTTATGTTTTCAAGCTCATGTTGTAGTGCACAAAAGGATGAAACTTGGCATTCTTTCTTTCTAAGGCTGTCACAAAATGCGTTATGCAATTAGAATTAAATTGCTTCATCATAGCGAAAGCCGCCAAAAGTCAGTCCAACACATCTAGTGCTTCAAGCTCTTCGGCAGTCTGTGCAGGGGAGAACGTTTCTCCCCTATGTGCAGGCTTGAAAGAAAATATTCAAGCACATGTTATGAAAGGAAACAATTACTCAAATTCGACACAAATAAAGGTCTCTATTGATTACCTTTCCACTTCCTGACGTTGGCTGGGATTTGTAATACCCGCAATGAACTGCATGATGTATTTACTTGCCTCTGTTTTACCAGCACCACTCTCACCTGGAACCCAGAAAGAGGAAAAATTAACCCAACAAAGCTACAGCTGACGCTGCTGCAAATAATAATAATTTTACAACATAAAACCATAACTGGGAGAGACCAACAGGCCAACAGACCAAAGTGCAGCCAAATAGAACCAATTTCAGCTGTGCTCTCTCAGTTCAAAACACATCTTGCTTCACAGCTTAAACCAGTCTGCCCTCCTTTAAATATTCTAAAATAATATATCAACCAAAAATGGCCTCCTTCTGCACTGTAAATTCTATGATTCTAAAAAGATTTACAGAGGGTGGAACTGAATAAAGTGCTTCCTTCAACAAGAGTGCCATTTCCAGTTCTTGTTACAGCTTATCCTCTTCTCTCATCCTTCAGACATCTTAATGTATTAGTCATTTTACTCTGCACATGTTAGAGCAGCTGTGCTCTTCAGCATAGAGGTTGTCTTAGTAAATAATAGGGTACTTGCTGTACTCTTCACTTTTAAATAGCAAAGATCTAATACAATATGATTTGTTATCTTCATATAGTCCAGAATCCAATAGTTGGGGCCTTGCCCAAAGACCATCAGGAAGGCTCTAACAGCACCATTAATTGATTCAATTGATTAATTGATCTGCACTTGCAATTCCTCCAGTTTTCCAACATGGACAACTCTTATCGGTTTTCCAACGTGCTGACCTGATCAATCAAAGTGAAAATTGCTGTCTATGGGACAATCAATTTGGCTGTTAATTGTGTTTCCTACATTAAGGCAGTGAATAAACTTTTTAAAAAGTGATTAATTGGCTGCAAAGCACTTTGCGTCTTCTTGAAGTTGATCAAGGCACCATCTAAATGCATGCTCAAATGGAAGCTCTCCAGACTAACCCCATGTTACTAGATCATTGCTAAATTCAGGTGGACACACAGAATGGTCAATAACAAAAATAAATCAATAGGCTGAAGTTTATCTCATATGAGGAGGGACCTTGAAACTTCCCACCGAATAAGTTCCAAATATAAGTTAAAGTGCAACCGTGCCACAGAATGGTGATGCCCAAATGTACAATGTAGATGGTCGATTACTTAGATGGCAATCAATAACATTTTCTTCCCACAAACCCACCATTTTCCTTTAATTAATCACTCCCTACCTGATATGACAATGCAGGTGTCCTTTGACCTCCGCTTCATGGCTTTATATGTTGCATCTGCAATAGCGAATAGGTGAGGTGGTCTCTCATACAGCTCACGGCCCTTGTATTGCTCAATGGTATCCTTTCCATAAATATTCAAAGAACGGTAAGGGTTAACAGAAACCACCACTTCACCGATGTAGGAGTAAATTTTGCCCTTCTCAAACCTGTTGGGATGAAAGAACAAATTAAAAATGGCCATTTTTCCAGGCAACTGCATAGAAATAATTGTATCATACAATAAAGGCCATGTTAAAAGGTAATAATTGCCATGATCGCCATGGGGGGATCTACTGAATAGACCCCCTCCCCCAATGAAGAAATCACTTTGGCCGGTATTCTCCATTTGAGAGCCTAAGTGCTGACACCAGGGCTGAATCCAAGTGTCCTATGGCCCCAAAAGCGGCACTGGTCCCGGAGCAATTCAGGACATGTTAATGGGCTTGCACCGGTTCCACATAGAACAAGTGCAATTCCAATGCATGCCTGCATGTGATACGACTGGGTCGGGATCAGCATTGGAGAGGCTGATGAGCCGGAGCTGCATAGAGGCACTCCACTCTCCACACACCCTCATTCCAGCCAAGAAGATGGCACTGGGTGCACTGAAGCACCGACCCCATGGCCCACCTCCTGGCCACCCCTCGCTACTTCCCCCTCATCCCTAGCAGACACCCCGGGCCAGCAGCACAAGTGTCAGCACACTATAGAGATGTTGGGCACTTTTCATACCCCCTCTCTCTCCCTCAGCAACCACGGCACCCGGTTCCAGATTTTCAAAACCACAAGTGAATCTCGCTGTCGGTAATTGCACCTGGTGGAGGCGGAGCATTGTGAGAGGCCCAGCAGACTTTACTGAACAATTTGCATGCCCACACCTGTATGCGGCATGAAACGCATTCACGCCGCTGTCGAGGCACCAGAGCATGGCATTCCGTTGGGCGCCCAGGACCGGCTTCTATGCTCGGCTGAAGTGTGATTCTCCGCCCGATCGCATTTCACAACTCTGATGTCGCTGGACGGAGATTCCTGCCCATTATGTCTCACATGACTACAAGCATCTGCATCACTCCCCAAAGACATGCAGCACTTTGTAGTTACATAGTTCCACAATATAATGTTCTTCATTCAGGCAGGATAGGTCAGGAGTCCTATAGAATCCCTACAATACAGAAGAAGGCCATTCAGCCCATCAAGTCTGTGTAGACCCTCCAAAAGAACAACAACAATACCTTTCATCTCTGGGTTTCAGAGGTACGATTATCATCTACAAGGCACACTTCTATAAACCCTCTCTCCTTGGCTCAGGGCAGTCCTGATGGTGTGGCTTTCCAGAGCATCTTTTCAACCAACCAATACCACACTGTTTCATGGCTTGGTCACATTTGGTAATACATGCCACTTTTGGTTCTCTCGGCTAGACACAGACCTCTAGGTTTTAGACCTATTTAGCCAGTTCACAGTGCTTCCAAAGCTCATGCCTTTTTTTCTGTTGAAAAGAAAAAACTGGACGGCGGGCGGGAGGCGGCCGCACAATGGAGGGCTCCCGTTCTGGAACGGCATTTTCGGGGCTTTAAGCCCGGTCCCAGGGTCCACGGAGGCGGCAGAAGCAGGGAGAAGGCACGGAGGAGGCACAGTGAAGACACAGGAGGAAAAAAAAACAAAGAAAAATGTCGAGGGTGAGCAAAGAAAACGGCCGAAAATAAACCGCTGAAGGTCCGTCGGGGAGTGGAAAGGTCACCGTGGGGTCAGAGGAAAATGGAGGCTGGAGCACCAGGGAAGGCCGCACTGCTTACGGCTGAAGAAATAACTAAGGTGATGGCTGCGGAATTTGAAAAGCAGTTGGCGCAGATTGCGAAATGCATGGAGACGGTGAGGAAGGAGATGAGGGAGGTTTTGAGTGTGCTGGTGGAGGAGGCGGTTTCCCCGGTGAAGACGGAGGAGGTGAGCGCAGTGGCGGAGGTGCGAGAGCAAGGGGAGGCGCTGAAGGAAGTGGAGGAGACGTTATTGCAGCACGGTGATCAACTTGCCTCGATAGGGTAAGAGATGCGGAAGGTGATGGATACTAACAAGGATCTGCGAGGAAAAATGGAAGACCTGGAAAACAGATCCAGGTGACAGAATTTGAGGATCGTGGGGCTGCCCGAACGAGTTGAAGGACCGAAGCCGACTGAGTATTTTGCCGCGATGCTGGCAAAACTATTGGGGGAGGGGGAGGATCCCTCCCAATATGAACTGGATCGGGCTCATCGGTCGTGGAGGCCTGTACCAAAGGCGAGTGAGCCGCCAAGGGCAGTGACTCTGTGCTTCCGTAGGTACAGGGTGAAGGAGAAGGTCCTGAGCTGAGCCAAGCAGAAGCGGGTGGTGCAGTGGTCTGGAGCTGGTATACGTGTATACCAGGACTTTACGGTGGAGCTGGCAAGGAGGCGGGCTGCCTTCAACTGGGTGAAGAGGGCACTCTACATTAGCAAGGTGCGGTGCGGCATTGTATATCCAGCGAAGCTGAGGGTGACTTACAAGCTCAGGGACTTTTATTTTGGAACGGCGGAAGCAAGGGAGGAGTTTGCGAAAGCAGAAGGACTGTGGCAGAACTGACAAATTGAGGAATGGCCATGTGCCGATGTAACCTCATGACTGTATTTTCTTCTTTTTTGTATCACTGCGCGCGGGTGTAGAGACTAAAGGAGCCAATGTGGTATATATTTGGACAAGGGAAGGGACGGGACTTTCACTCGAAATGAGGGTTCTTTGGGGTGTAAGTGGATATGCGGGGTTTGTGTGCTAAAAGGGGATTTTGGGGCTTTCCTAGGGCCGGGCAAGTGGGAAAGGGACCCGGGCGGGGGCCTCCATGCTGGCCGGTTTAAGCCGGCCAGTGAACGGGAGTGAGGTGGGGGGAGGGGCTGCGGCCATCGGAGCCTGGTAGAACAGGGTCCGAGTGGTGTAGCCGGGGTGGAAAGTTGGGAGGAAGGAACCGAGGTTGGGAGGAGGAGTTTTATAAGAGGCAGTGGACGGGAGGAGCTAGAGACCTGGGGGGGGAGCGGTGTAAGATTAAGGGTGACTACGGGTAATCCCGGATTCCTTTTTGTCATTTGTTTATGTAAACATGCGGGTTGAGGTTTGGGGGGTTGGTGGGTAGATGGGACCGTTGTTATTATGGGGACTGACATATCTTGCTGATTATTGTTTATTGTTGATGGATGTAAATGTGGGAGAAAATGTGAAAAAGGAGAATTTTAAAAAAAATTTTTTTTTAAAGAAAAGAAAAAACTGACCTCTTCCTGAGAATAATTTGCTTCTTCTCACAATAATTTGGTGTCCCTTTTTCTGTCACTGCCTTCTTTCTCTTTGTGTCTGCATCTGTGTGTTGATCACTTATGCCTCCAGCTCTCCTGTCTTCTTTACAGCAATAGTTTCTTTGCCTGCCTTCTCTCTTTCTGCCTGCCACATGTCTTTCATATGCTAACTTGCTCCCTGTTGGTGCTGCTTCCAGGTTGAAGGTCACCAGATCACATGGACCGCTAGTTTTTATCCACAATTTTTTTTAAAATCTATTTTTATTTAAGGCATTTTGCATATATACATAACAATATCAGAAGACCACAAATCCACAGGAACAAAGAACACAGCCTACAACATCCCCCGATACCCATCCCACAACACTCTCTGCCCTTTTTAATTTTTACCACCTTATTCCCCTCCCCTCCCCCCACCTACCCCGGTGACACCTTCATTTCCCTTGAAGAAATCGATAAGCAGCTTCCACCTCCGGGTGAACCCCTCCTTCACGACCCGCAAGGCGAACTTGACCACCTCCCAGTGCAGGAATTCTGCCAGGTCACTCACCCACACCCCTGCCTTTTGCGGCTCTGAGTCCTGCCAGCACAACAAGATCCGTCTCTAAGCTATCAGGGAGGGAAAGGTCAATTCATCGGCCTCCAAACCAGCAACACTGAAGCCACCACTGAGCTTACGGAATACCAGACCGACGAGAACAGAAGGGGCGCCAACAACAGTGCCCCCAAACTCGTCCCCTGACTCAACACTGCCTCTATCCTCCCCACACTGGTCACTCCTCCACTGCCCATTTTCTCATCATGGTGATATTCGCCGCTCAATAATTTTTTTTTTCATAAATTCATTTTTTTCCAATTAAGGGACAATTTAGCATGGCCAACCCACCTACCCTGCACATCTTTGAGTTATGGGGGCAAAATTCGTGCAAACACTGGGAGAATGTGCAAACTCCACACGGACAGTGACCCAGAGCTGGGATCGAACCTGGGCCCTTGGGCTATGAGGCAGCAATGCTAACCACTGTGCCACCGTGCTGCCCCTTCGCCGCCCAATAATAGTTCATCAAACTCAGCAATGCCATCCCCCTTCCCTCTTCTCCAAAAACACCTTCCCGACCCACGGGTCTTCCACACCCACACAAACCCCAAGTTTATCCCATTCATCTTCCCGAAAAAAGACTTGGATACAAAGATGGGGTGGTTCTTGAACACGAACAAGAACCTGGGCAGCACCATCATTTAAACCGACTGCATGCACCCAGCCAGTGACAGATGCAACACTCCCACTTCTTAACGTCTGCCTTCATTCCCTCCACCAGTCGTGCCAAATTCAATTTACGCAGCTGCATCCAGCTCCACATCACCTGAATTCTTACATACCGAAAACACACCCCCACCACCCAAACGGCAACTCCCCTAGCCTCATCGCCTGCCTCCTGGCATTAATCGGGAACACCTTGCTTTTCCCCCATGTTCAATTTATTCCCTGAGAACCGGCCAAATTCCCTCAGGATCTCCATGATCCTTTCGCAGCTGCCCATCGGGTCTGAAATGCAAAACGCATACAACAGGACTCTGTGTTCGGCCCCACCCCGCTCAATCTCTCTCCAACACATCGATGCCCTAAGTGCCATTGCCAATGGCTCTATCGCCAAAGCAAAAAGCAATGGGGAGAGAAGGCACCCCTGCCTCATCCCCCGATTCATGCGGACACTAGCCATCGGTGCCCTGTACAACAGCCAAACCCAATCCACGAACACCTGGCCAAACCCGAACCGACCCAGCATCTCCAACAAATACACCCACTGCATGCGATCAAAAGCCTTCTCTGCCGGGGTGTGGGGGGGCGGAAGGGGGGGGGGGGGGGGGGGGGGGTGAGGGGAGGTCTCATTATACACCCCGCACTAACAAAGGCCCCAACTCCGCACCAAACTCCTTCTAAAACTTTGCTGGGAACCCGTCCAGCCCCCGGGGCCATCCCTGCCTGCATTGACCCTACACCATTGCCAACACCTCCCCCAGCTCAATTGGGGCCCCCAATCCCTACATCCCCTCCTCTTCCACCCTAGGCTACTCCAACCCATCAAAGAACCCCCTCACACCCTCCTCCCCAAGTGGGGGCTCCAACTGATACAACCATCTGTAGAAGGCCTCAAACACCCCTTCTGGGTCTGACACTACCTTGCCCTGCTCACCCTCACGCTACCAATCTCCCTCATCACTACCTGCTTCCTCGGTTGGTGCACCAGCATCCTACTCGCCTTTTTCCCATACTCATACACTGTCCCTCTGGGCCCTTCGCAATTACCCTACCGCCTTCCCCATGGACACCAACGTAAACACCATCTGGAGCCTCTGTCTCTCCTGTAGTTGCCCCTCTTCTGGAGAAGCTAAGTGCCTCCGATCCACCCTTAAAATCTCGCCCACTAGCCTTGCACTCCCCTCTCACTCTACCTTCTTCCGTTGCGCCCGGATCAAGATAAATTCACCCTCGACTACCGCCTTACGTGGTTCCCACAGCATGGAGGCCAAAACCTCTCCCATGTCATTCCACTCCATATCCATCAGATGGTGGCCCTCACCCTCTCACACACACCCTCATTTGCCAGCAAATCGACATCCAACCTCCACTGCGCCTCTGGGCCTCCCGGTGCCACCCGCAACTCCACCCAATGCGGCGGGTGGTCAGAGGCCACAATCGCAAAATACTCTGATCTGGCCAACCAGCATCATCTTATCCATCACGAAAATATCAATCTGGGAACATACCCCCATTATCAGCTGGTGCATGTCCAGATCCAGGAGCTTCCCTAAAACCCGACTCATAAAAGTCCACCCCATCCCAATTTGGGGTATGAACATTCATCAGAACCACGGACATCCCCTCCAGCTTCCCACTGACCATCACACATCAACCCCGGGTCAGCTACAATACCACCCAAATTGAAATCCACTTTCGTATTGGCCAGCACCACCACCCCCCGATAGAATCATAGAATTTACAGATCAGAAGGAGGCCATTCGGCCCATGGAGTCTGCACAGGCCCTTACAAAGAGCACCCTACTGAAGCCCACATATCCCCATGACCCAGTAACCTCCACTTAACATTTTTTGGACACTAAGGGCAATTTAGCATGGCTAATCCACCTAACCTGCACATCTTTGGACTGTGGGAGGAAACCGGAGCCCCAAGAGGAAACCCACGCAGACACGGGAAGAATGTGCAGACTCCGCACAGACAGCTGGGGATCGAACTTGGGACCCTGGAGCTGTGAAGAAACTGTGCTAACCAATATGCTACAGTGCTGCCCACTCGTCTTTGTATCCATACCCGAGTGGAGCACCTGCCTCACCCATTCTTTCCTCAACCTCGTCTGATCCCCCAACTTCAGCTGCATCTCCTGTAGGAACAGAACGTCCGACTTCAAACTCAAGTGTGTGAAACACGCGGCCGTTTAACTGGCCCATTAAACCCATGCATATTCCATGTAACCAGCCTGGTTGGGGGGCTCCCTGTCAGCTTCCCCTGCCAATCAGCTTTAACCCTACTTTAATCAGCTTCCCCGGCCCGCGTCACACACTTTTCCAGGTCGGCCCCAAGATGTCTGCTACCATCCCCCCTTACCTAAATGTGCCACACAAACCACACGTCAGTAACCCTCCATCTCGTTACCCATAACCAAACTAAACACCACCCCACCCCTCATCCTCACTCCATCCTCCTGGTCAATGCCCCACTTCACTGCCGTTAACTAGACGAACCAGCTAGCAAGGTGTCCTCCACTTGGGGCCTCTGACAACATCTCATTCCCCAATCTGCCTCTGCTCCTCCCCCCCCATCCCTCCAAACAACACAAGTAAAAATAAAAGGCACACTCACCATCGCCTCTCCCTCCGTCGTAACCTGCACCAATCCACCCACCCAATGTGCCCACATTTTACACAAAACTCCATTCCAAAGTTCAATGTCCTCACACTCCTCCCAGTCCACGATCCCTCAAAGTTCATCACTTCCTCCAGCGAGTCAACATAAAACTCTCGTTTCTGGTGTGTAACCCACAAGTGGCCGGTGTACAGAACACCAAATGTCACCCCCTTCTTGTCGAGGGCGGCTTTGATCCAGCTATACCCGGCCCTCCACTTGGCCAGCTCCCCTTCCAGGTCTGCTGCTGGAAGTTGCCATTGAGGAATTTCACCAGCTGCTCCGTAGAGCACTGGGTGGGCAGTGCTGCCCCTCTGCCATCTTCTCCTGTGTCGCTGTCATGTGAGAGTACCTTTAAGAAATGGGTGTTTATAAATGGGTGTGTATATAATTATCTGTAGTGAGATTACCTTTAAGAAATGGGTGTTTATTACTGCAGTGGTGTCAGAGAGTG
This sequence comes from Scyliorhinus torazame, assembly GCF_047496885.1. Taxonomy (NCBI): domain Eukaryota; kingdom Metazoa; phylum Chordata; class Chondrichthyes; order Carcharhiniformes; family Scyliorhinidae; genus Scyliorhinus; species Scyliorhinus torazame. Next base: position 84,267,729 of record NC_092727.1, read on the forward strand.
GGTGGAGTTGAGCTGTCTGTCAGCTTTCAACTTTCGTTTTAGGCTGTTTGCTGCAGGGTGTGTTTTAGTTTCATTTTTAGAGCTGGATAGCTGCAGTCACAGCCAGAAGGTGTATTAGAGTCTCCCTCTGTAATCTAAAGAATGTAAATCGATCCTTTGGAGATTTAAAACTAATAACTGCTCGCAGTAGTGACTTCTGTTTAAAGTTTTTGTTTTAAAGTCTTCTGGATGTTAAAAGGACAGCTTACGGATTACTTAGTGTTGTATTCTTTGGGGATTGTATTTGAATTAATGGTTGCTAAGATGTTCACGGTTTGTTTTAAAAAGGTTAACTTGAATTCATAGATTAAACATTGTTTTGCTTAAAAAAATACTTTTCCATTTCTGCTGTACCACACCTGTAGAGTGGGCCGTGTGCTCCCCATACCACAATCTAGTAAAAGTTGTGGGTCAGGTGAACACCATGATACACTTTAGGGTTCTCTAAACCCTGGCCCATAACAGTCACATCACAAACTTTCTTGCTCAAGTTGCTGTCTCTTCCACGTTGCACTTCTCGTCCGATGAGCCATAAATCAGTCCCCACCAGAGGGGTATTATGTTTCCTCGGCACTCGTGCACCTTTTGCCGCAACACAATTTGGGTGGGGAAGGTCCGAAAAAATCCACCAAGGGAGCACACAAACGAGCGATCACTGACTCCATGGCCGCCACCATAACCTTTATCCACAAAAATTACAACTGATGGAAACACTTAACTGTCATTTTCAAACATTCTTAAAATCAATTATAGATTCCAGATATATTTTACAGAAATTACAAACCTTCCTTGCCCTATTGTGTCTGACTCAAAGGATGTCACACAATCACAAGAGTTTGTGCAGGAGATAGATGATATTTACCACCTACCTGTAAATTTGCATAAAATACAATTTTGATCTTAATATTTCCCTACAACTTACCCAGAGTGCATCAACTGCAAGTATAGGAGTCAGCACAGACACACTGCTCACAAACCCCATCATACATGGGAGAGGTCATGGCCTCCATGGGTTGAGGTCTCCAGCCTGTGACCTCTACCCCCACTTGCCAATCACAAATCATGGCAATGCAGCCATAAATCCCAGAGAATGTTTCAAACGTGCTTTTCTCCTACTTGCTGATTCAGCAGGTTTAGTCTTTTTGGACCTGAAGAATTACAAAGGGCTACAACTAGCACGACTGTCTCATTCATGGTAATATCAGAGCTTAATCAGCAACTTGAGATATATGCAAATGGCAAGCTTTGATAGCCCAATTTAAAATAGTTGCTATTCTATGCAATAGGTATCCTATTTATTCACCAGAGGGCACTAGCCTGTCTTATTACCTTTTCGTTTCCAGTCAATAATATAATTTCTGTCTCTGTACTGGGCAATGTTTCGACTTAATCAATGTTCACTGGATACCTTACTGGAATGAAGATTTCATCATTCTGTGCAGATTTATTTTCCAAATGAATTTCACAGGACTGAGGCCTGTAACTTTCTCAGAGGAGGTGGGGGTTCAGACAGGACTGGGATGGGGATGGGGGGGGGGGGGGTGGTCGGGTTGGACTGGAGGGGGTGTTAGTCCAAAGGTGTGTGTGTGTGTGTGTTAGGGCGGGATGGGGAGGGGTGTTCAGACCTGCGAGGGAGAGTTGGGTGGGAGGGTGTTCAGACCTGGGAGGGAGGGTTGGGTCTGGTCAGGAAGCGGGTGGGGGGGGGTCAGACGGGGGAGGGAGGGTTGGGTTTGGTCAGGAAGCTTGTGGGAGTGTGACACATCTGCCGAGGGATTGTGTGTGTGGAATTGTCCTGTGAGAGATCTGGGTGTTTCAACAGTTGCTCTGGAGTTAGAACTGATTATTTCTTCTAACTCTTTCGGAGTAACTATCAGGGTAAAACTGGCAGAACCAAAGTTAGCAATTTAAATCACTTTGTCAGATGGTTCCCAGTCTAGTGCAGTTGTCCAGAAAAAGTTGGCACTTCTGGACAATTGACGGGTAAGGCCTTATATGGGAACTTCAGAGAGCTACTCCCTGGCGCACCTCATTGTGATGCTGGGGAACAGAGAGGTTATGGACCTAGGTTTTCAAAAATTAGTGCAGACCAGGGAGGGAGGGCAGAATAAAATGCATTTAAGAGGAAAAACCAGCTTTAATTGTTCTCAAGCATTTCATTGCATCCTGTTCAAGCACACAAGAGTCAGCTAAATGGTACAGGTTGGTGGGGGAGTTGGGAAAAGAGTGAAAGGTAACATTACAAATAATGAAAGACATTCCTATGCGACTGAACATTTCTGGTTTTAAAGTAGTCCGCATGTGAAATTAAACTGGAAAAATAAGTACTTGTTTCATTATTGTGTTGTTACAGTGGGAAGATTGACAGCGGAGCACTTAACAATTTGGGGAATTAAACTCCCGAAGTAGAGAGCCTGAACCAGGCCTCAGGGTGGTTCCTGTCTGCTTGTGACAGCAAGAGTTAGAATTCAGCCCGACACCCTTAGACACTTCCTTCCTTCACAGGAGACCCTGGCTTGCCTGCTGCAACGCGATTAAAACACCTCCCACATCCAGATAAAGCTTCCTTTCAGCTTGCTTGACTCACACCAGATGACACACACAGTGCCAACACCACCGAGGAATTTTTTTTAAAAATTTTAAACGGTAATTTTTCGAATAAGGACAAAACAAGGAGCAGAGAGAATGAGACACTACGCAGTTTCCACTATTTACCTTCCACTTTAGTAATTACAGCTTATTTATAGTGAGAAGGCACATCATTGTAAACATCCATGCATAGCATGATGACTGCCAGGAGTAAATCAGTGCCAACGTATGATGACTGGATAACCAAAAAGCATGAAAAAAATCACCCTACAACTTCTGGCTTGCGTATGGTTCTGGTTGAAGCCACAATCTTTGACTGAAGCTGTTCACTGCTTTGCCTGAAATAGTTGGTGATTCTAATGCAGTTAAATTAGAAAAGTAGTAAGGAGGACATTATATGTCACTGAAGACTGTGGCCTTCCCTGACCCCAACATTTATTTGTGGAGCCTCAGAATTATTGGTGAAAATTGCTGTTTAACCAGCAAATCCTCACACACAAGAGTAGTCAAAACACAGCTGTCTAATTATTAGTTCTCCACAGGATGTCAGCCAGTCTAGCCTTTATTTAGGAGCATAACACTTTTTCTCTTGCTCCTTTTTGTGCCAGGTTAGAAGAACAATACAAGGCCTTTCAGCCCATAGAGTCATAGAAGTTTACTGCATGAAAACAGGCCCACTTTTTTACCACCAAGTTAGTCCCAATTGTCTGTATTTGGCCCACATCCCTCTATACCCAGCTTTCCCATATAACTGTCTAAATGCTTTTTTAAAAGACAAAATTGTACCCTCCTCTACTACTGCATCTGGCAGCTCATTCCAGATCCTCACCGTCCTGTGTGTGAAACAATTGCCCCCTGGACCCTTTTATATCTCTCCCCTCTCCCCTTAAACTTATGCCCTCTAGTTTTAGACTCCCCCACCTTTGGGAAAAGATATTGACTATCTACCTTATCTATGTGTCTGATTATTTTATAAACCTCTATAAGATCACCCATAAGCCTCCTACTCTCTAGGGAAAAAAGTCCCAGTCTATCCAGCCTCTCCTTATAATTCAAACTATCATGCTGCACCCAGTAGTATCCTAGAAAATCTTTTCTGCACTCTTTCTAGTTTAATAATATCCTTTCTGTAATAGGGTGACCAGAACTGTACACAGTATTCCAAGTGTAGCCTTAGTAATGTCTTGTACAACTTCAGCAAGACGTCCCAATTCCTTATTCAATGTCCTGACCAATGAAACCAAGCATGCCTTCTTCACCACCCTGTCCTCCTGTGACTCCACTTTCAAGGAGCTATGGACCTGTACCTCTAGATCTCTTTGTTCTATAACTCTCCCCAACTCCCTACCATTAACTGAGTAGGTCCTGCCCCGATTCGATTTACCAAAATGCATAACCTCATATTTATCGAAATTAAACTCCATCTGCCATTCATTGGCCCATCTTAGTTGTACCCCACCAATTCATTTTCATGGCACATGCAATCAAGTTTGACCAATTTACTCAAAACAATTAATGATTTGTTACAGGCATGCACATAAAGAGCTCCTCCAAAACTCTTGCGACTGCATTGTATCTTGCATCCAAGTTCTGTTCACCCATCACCCCTGTGCAGGGTGCGACAATGCCTCAATGTTAAAATTCTCATCCTTGTTTATCCATGTCCTTGCTCCTCCCAATCTCTGTAACCTCTTCCTGCACAACACCCTTCCAAAATACCAGGCTTCCTCAAATATTGGCCTATTGTGCTTCAGTTGCCTGTGGAATTTTTAAGCTAAACCTCTTCAGCTGTGCTCATTAACACAATCATCTGCCCTAATACATGCAGGATAGACTAAAGCACTTGCAGGTTACGAATAACGCCACATTATTTCCCTTATTTTTCATCAGACAGACTGTAATGATGGGTTGAGAGTTAAGTTCAATCTTAGCTGTTCAGTGTTCTTTGGCCCCTGCAAGTGCTTTGTGGAAGAAGTAGATGCATACAAACTTAAATTATGATTTAAGAACCCGAAACCTCATGCAGGGAGGTTCATTCCTGCACTGCAGCTAAAGAGGTCAGATTGGCTCTTTGAATTACAGGCCATGACTTCGATCCGAGTCACAGCCGATGAGCTCTGAAGCCGGATATCCCACCTTCCTTCTCGGATTGGTCACGATGCTCTAAGTCCGCAGCCCAGAACCCGCTCAGCACTTTTAATGGTCCCAAATCACAACGTATTTCATGTCTTTGGGTGGCGGGCTTGGAAGTCAGAATGCCAGCTGATTCAGGATGCATGGCCAGTATGCCGCACCAGCGTATTACTCAGCCCACATTCCACTCCTCCTTATGAGTCTCCTTAAAATCTCAATGTGACCAAACATTTGGGTCACTTACTGAATACCTCTTTAAGTGGCTTAATGTGAAATGTTGTGGCTAGCATTCTTGTCAACCACCTTGCGGCATTTTGTGACTTCCAACGTGCTATATAAATGCAAGTTATTGTTGTTGGAAAAACACGATCAGCCTCTATAGAAATTTAAGTCCACCAAGTGTTTTTCTTTTCACAAGCTGAAAATAGTCCAGACTCCAGTATAGCGTGATTCCCCAACAGGATGTTCAAACATGCTCTCTGGCTCAGTATCCACTACACAGCGAGCAACTATTGAAAGGGGTTGAACTAGTAGACTATAAGGTTCTCAAAAGTATATTTTAAACAAATTTAATTGGGAGGAGGAGGAAAAGTGCTTTCTATGTGAAGTAATTTCTTCTTCATTTGTTGACTTTCTATTTGGCTGTCCCAGTTACTATGGATTTTTACACTCATTTCAAAGCTCAGGGATCAGCATCGAGCCCCAAGAAGAATGGAATCCGTACAAACAATGCAAAAGTCTCTTGCTGACGATCGCATTATTTCATGCAATAACTTGCATCCACATTGCGCCTTTAACACAATAAAACATCTCAGGGTCCTTCACAGGATGATACCCAAATAACATAGACCACAATCAGTAAGAATAAACAACAACACCTCCTCAATAGTTCTCATTACCGGGGCCCCGCAAGGCTGCGTACTTAGCCCCCTACTATACTCCCTGTACACACACGGCAGCATGGCAAAACTTGCAAGTCCATCTACAAGTTTGCTGACGACACGACCACAATGGGTCGGATCTCGAATAACGACGAGTCAGAATACAGGAGGGAGATAGAGAACCTAGCGGAGTGGTGCAGCGACAACAATCTCTCCCTCAATGCCAGCAAAACTAAAGAGCTGGTAATTGACTTCAGGAAGCAAAGTACTGTACACACCCCTGTCAGCATCAACGGGGCTGAGGTGGAGATGGTTAGCAGTTTCAAATTCCTAAGGGTGCACATCTCCAAAAATCTGTCCTGGTCCACCCACGTCGACGCTACCACCAACAAAGCACAACAACGCCTATACTTCTTCAGGAAATGTGGCATGTCCACACTGACTATTACCATCTTTTACAAATGCACCACAGAAAGCATCCTACTGGCTGCATCACAGCCTGGTATGGCAACTGCTCAGCCCAAGACCACAAGAAACTTCAGATAGTCGTGAACACAGCCCAGTCCATCACACAAACCTGCCTCCCATCCATGGACTGTCTATACCTCCCGCTGCCTGGGGATAGCGGGCAGCATAATCAAAGACCCCTCCCACCCGGCTTACTCACTTTTCTAACTTCTTCCATCGGGCAGGAGATACAAAAGTCTGAGAACACGCATGAACAGAGTCAAAAACAGCTTCTTCCCTGCGGTTACCAGACTCCTAAATGACCCTCTTATGGGCTGACCTGATTAATACTACACCGCTGTATGTTTCACCCGATGCCGGTGTCTATGTATTTACATTGTGTATCTTGTGTTGCCCGCTTATGTATTTTCCTTTTTCTTTTCATGTACTAAATGATCTGTTTGAGCTCTTTAGCACCATCAATATGACGCGAGGCAGGTTGAGGTAATGTCAATTGAAGGCTTTATTAAGCAGAACTTTATCCCCAGCAGCGTGGTTACAGAATGCAGCTGCTGAGGGAAATGGAGGGAAAAACTAGGTTCTTATACCAGCATTTCTGGGTGGAGTCCAGTAGGTGGCAGATCCTATCAGGACCTGGAATCCCTCCACCGATAGCCTGTCGACACGTGGTGTACCGTATTACCCCTAATACATACCACCACATTCACCCCTTGTTGAAAAAAAACCCGGCGGGATGGTGGTTCACATGGTGGTAGGGGTTTACAGAGTCGGTACTGTGCCGTAACTTTGAACAAAACACAAAATTATCGCTTCAACTGGGCCAAAGGACCAAACAGGGTCGGCATGATGCCATAACTATAACAAGACAATAACTGAAAACTGTGCCAACGGGCCAAACAGGGTCGGCATGATGCCATAACTATAACAAGACACAATAACTGAAAACTGGGCTAACGGGCCAAACAGGGTCGGCATGATGCCATAACTATAACAAGATTCAATAACTGAAAACGTTGAGAGTTAAAGTGATTCGATGAGCCGGATGGGCGCCCTGGTCGTCCTTTCCGATCGTCTCGGGCGTGGTGGTGATGGCGCTGGCTCGAGTCCCGTCGACTCTGGGAGCGTAGCGCTGTCCCCTGTGTCCTTACTCCTAGGCGGGTCTGGGAGGAGAACCGAACCCCCCGGGAAGGGGGTGGCTGCGAGATGAACCGGCGGGAGTGAGGAGATGGTGATTGGCATCGGGGGGTATGGGTAGCTCCGGCGGGTGCCAGATCTCGCAGAGAGAACGTGTCTTGTCGGCCATCGGGGTACTCCACATAGGCGTATTGCGGGTTGGCGTGAAGGAGATGCACCCGTTCCACCAACGGATCTGACTTGTGCGCCCGCACATGTTTCCGGAGCAGAATGAGTCCTGGAGCTGCTAGCCAGGTCGGAAGTGGCGTTCCAGAGGAGGACTTCCTAGGAAAGAGGAGGAGGCGCTCGTGAGGCGTTTGATTCGTGGTGGTGCACAGCAGGGACCGGTTAGAGTGAAGGACATCCGGGAGGACTTCCTGCCAGCGGGAAATCGGGAGGCTCCTAGACCGGAGGGCCAGCAGGACGGCCTTCCAGACCATTCCATTCTCCCTTTCTACCTGCCCATTCCCCCGGGGGTTGTAACTGGTCATCCTGCTCGAGGCTATGCCCCTGCTGAGCAGGAATTGACGCAGTTCGTCACTCATAAAGGAGGACCCCCTGTCGCTATGGATATAGTCGGGGAAACCGAACAGTGTAAAAATGGTACCGAGGGCTTTAATGACCGTGGACGCTGTCATGTCGGGGCAGGGGATAGCGAAAGGGAAACGGGAGTATTCGTCAACGACGTTCAGGAAGTACGCGTTGCGATCGGTGGAGAGGAGGGGGCCTTTGATATCCAAACTGAGGCGTTCAAAGGGTCGAGAGGCCTTAACCAGGTGCGCTCTATCTGGCCTGAAAAAGTGCGGTTTGCACTCAGCGCAGATCTGGCAGTTTCTGGTGACTGTTTGGACGTCCTCGACGGAGTAAGGGAGGTTGCGGGCCTTAAGGAAGTGGTAGAAACGAGTGACCCCCGGGTGGCAGAGGTCCTCGTGGAGGGCTTGTAGACGGTCCACTTGTACATTGGCACATGTGCCGCGAGATAGGGCATCAGATGGCTCGTTCAGCTTTCCGGGACGATACAAGATCTCATAATTGAAGGTGGAGAGTTCGATCCTCCACCGCAAGATTTTGTCGTTCTTGATCTTGCCCCGCTGTGCATTATCGAACATGAAGGCAACCGACCGTTGGTCAGTGAGGAGAGTGAATCTCCTACCGGCCAGGTAATGCCTCCAGTGTCGCACAGCTTCCACTATTGCTTGTGCCTCCTTTTCCACTGAGGAGTGGCGGATTTCTGAAGCGTGGAGGGTTCGGGAGAAGAAGGCCACGGGTCTGCCTGCTTGGTTGAGGGTGGCCGCCAGAGCTACATACGATGCGTCGCTCTCGACCTGGAAGGGGAGGGACTCTTCGATGGCACGCATCGTGGCCTTTGCGATAGCCGTTTTGATGCGGCTAAAGGCCTGGCATGCCTCTGTCGTCAGGGGAAAAGTAGTGGACTGGATTAGTGGGCGGGCCTTGTCTGCGTACTGGGGGACCCACTGGGCGTAATAAGAAAAGAAGCCCAGGCAGCGTTTCAGGGCTTTGGTACAGTAGGGGAGAGGGAACTCCATGAGGGGGCGCATGCGTTCAGGGTCGGGGCCTATCACTCCATTACGCACTACGTAGCCCAGAATGGGTAGACGATTGGTGCGGAACACGCATTTTTCTTTGTTGTAAGTGAGGTTCAGGGAGTGAGCGGTCTGGAGGAATTTTTGGAGATTGGCGTCGTGGCCGCAGATGGTGACGTTGTCGAGATACGGGAACGTGGCCCGTAAACCGTGCTGGTCAACCATTCGGTCCATCTCTCGTTGGAAGACCGAGACTCCGTTCGTGATACCGAATGGAACCCTTAAAAAGTGGTATAACCTGCTTCGAAGGCAGTATAGTTGCGGTCACCGGGACGGATGGAGAGCTGGTGGTAGGCGGACTTGAGGTCCACGGTGGAAAAGACCTTGTACTGTGCAATCCGATTGACCATGTCGGATATGCGGGGGAGCGGGTACGCATCTAGCTGAGTGTACCTGTTGATGGTCTGACTATAGTCGATGACCATCCTCGGTTTCTCCCCGGTCTTAACAACTACCACCTGGGCTCTCCAGGGACTGTTGCTAGCCTGGATGATGTCTTCCTTCAGCAGTCCCTGGACTTCGGACCGGATAAATGCTCGGTCCTGGGCGCTGTACCGTCTGCTCCTTGTGGTGACGGGTTTGCAATCCGGGGTGAGTTTCGCAAACAAGGAAGGCGGTTCAACCTGGAGGGTCGCGAGGCCGCAGTCAGTGGGGGTATAGGGCTGCCAAATTTAAATGTTAAACTCTGGAGGTTGCATTGGAAGTCCAACCCTAGGAGTGTGAGCGCACAGAGATGGGGGAGGACATACAGTCGGTAATTTCGGAACTCCCTCCCCTGCACCGTTAGGATAGCGATGCAGAACCCCGTGATCTGAACGGAGTGGAATCCCGCCGCCAGGAAAATTTTCTGGGTGCTTGGCCGAATTACGAGGGAACAGCGCCTTACCGTGTCCGGATGAATGAAGCTCTCTGTGCTCCCATAGTCGATAAGACACGGTGTCTCGTAGCCATTCACTAGGACTGTAGTGGTTGCAGTCTGGAGCATCCGGGGTCGTGACTGGTCGAGGGTCGTCGAAGCCAGACGCGGTTGTTGAAGTTGAGCATCGTAACCAGGCAGTATGTGGCCGTCTGTGGCGGCGTCCACGGATCGAGCGCGGTCGGGGCGTTGACAAAATGGCGGCGCCCATCTCTCCCTCGTGGAGTCCGGGGTCCAAAATGGCGGCATCCGTTGGTCACACGTGGATCGCTGGGGGGGCTGGGTCTGTGGTCCCGTTTCTTCCCCGAAGATAGCGGCGACACCGTCGCGTAGTGGCCTTTCTTCCCGCAGCTTTTGCAGGTAGCCGCGCGGGCCGGGCATCGCTGCCGAGGGTGTTTCGGCTGGCCGCAAAAATAGCAGCGGGGCCCCCCCGGTTGGTTTGGTGTTTTGGCCGCGTAGGTTTGCGGGGGGGGGGGGGGGGGTGTCGGGAGAGTCGACCGCAGCGGGGGTCCACGGAGCCCAAGGGGCTGTAGTGCGGTCGGGGGTGTAGGCGCGGGCGTTACGCGAGGCCACATCGAGGGATTCCGCCAGGGCCCGAGCTTCTGTAAGTCCGAGAGATTCTTTCTCCAGAAGCTTCTGCCGGATCTAGGAAGAGGCGAAACCTGCCACATACGCATCGTGGACCAGGAGCTCTGTGTGTTCACTCGCTGTTACCGCCGGGCAGTTGCAGTTTCGACTCAGGATCTGCAGGGCGTTATAAAACTCGTCCAGCGATTCCCCCGGAAATTGCCGTTGTGTGGCGAGCTGGTAGCGAGCAAAAACCTGGTTGGCGGGCCGGATGTAGATATCCTTCAGCGTGGCGATGGCACCAGTGAAACCGTCCTCGTCCTCGATAAGGGAGTAGACGTCAGGACTCACCCTGGAATAGAGGACCTGCATCTTTTGTTCGTCAGTCGGTGTGCCGGGGGCTGTTCAGAGGCAGCCCTCAAAGCATGCCATCCAGGGTTTGAAGATAGAGGCCGAGTTAGCTGCTTGGGGTGCGATGCGCAGGCACTCCAGGGTGATTTGGAGCTCCATGTTCCCACCTCGTTTTCTTCAAATTAAATTCTGCTTAATAAATTGTAGCACCGTCAATATGACGCGAGGCAGGTTGAGGTAATGTCAATTGAAGGCTTTATTAAGCAGAACTTTATCCCCAGCAGCGTGGTTACAGAATGCAGCTGCTGAGGGAAATGGAGGGAAAAACTGGGTTCTTATACCGGCATTTCTGGGTGGAGTCCAGTAGGTGGCAGATCCTATCAGGACCTGGCATCCCTCCACCAATAGCCTGTCGACACGTGGTGTACCGTATTACCCCTAATACATACCACCACAAGCTGCTCGTAGAAAAATACAATTAACAAAACCAATCCAATCCAATCCAATCCACAAGTAAATATTAAGATAGGTCAAAGTAGGTTTTAAGCAGCATCTTAAAGGACAAAGTGGTGGTGACGTTTAGGGATGGAATCTTGGGGCCTGGACAATTTACAATCTAGAAATAGTACAGAAAGACAGTCCCTCAAAATGTTAAAATCGCTGTAAAGCCAAGCTAGGGAGGCTGGATTGTAAATTAAATTTCAAATGGACATCAGACGGAAACAATAGATGTAAAGGGTGAAAGGTCTAAAACTAGAAATTGGAACTGAACAATTTATTGAATACAATTCAGGGAAGTATCTTAAGGGTACAGATAAATGAATTGACACTTTCTCGTGCTTAACCTGCCAAAATATGATTACCATGGCCTGTGCAGTGTTTAATATTCAGCAGGAAATAATAACGGTAGCATTTGAGAAGACTTTGCCAGATTGTTTTGGATAAATTAATTTGGAACCAAATACTTGGAGAATTCTTCCAAGTGTGAGGAGTTCGTAAATTCCATATGGCAGAAAGAAGTTGGAGACTGAAGTACCGAAAACATTTAATAAATCCAAACATCTTACAGCATTTCCCTACAGATGTCTTGCTACAACTGGACAAATTGAGAGGGGTTGAAATTCATATGTTAAAAGCAACCCGGTCACTTTTTTAACCTCCATGATTGAGGCACAACATAAAATAATATCAAGAGGTGGTTTATGTCACTTCCAGCCAGTTGAACTGTTGAGTGTTTTCACAATTGCTGCATAGCACCAACAAATTAAATTTATACAAAGCCAAAAAGATGCTTCACAGGAGCATAATCAAACAATTCACACTGAGCTAAAGGAGACGCAAGGACAGGTGACAGGGGTATTTTTAAGGAGCATTTTAAAGGAAAGGTAGCAAGGCAGAGAGGTTAAGGAAGTGAATTCCCAGGAGTTTGAAGGTGCAACTGCCAGTTCTGGGGCCCATGGGAGTAGGGATGCACCAGCGGCATCAGGAAGGGGGAAACCACAAAGGCAGGAAGAGAATTTTTAAAAGGTGGCATTGCTGGACTGCTTGGTCAGTGAGCTACACTAAATGGTACTTGGTGCAAGTTAGACATGTAGGTCAGGATTCTCTGAAATCGTGGCTAAGTGTTGATGCCGGCATAAACACCAGAGTGTTTCACGCCGGCGTCAACGGGCCTCCTGGCCCAGCGATTCCTTGGCCGCACAGGGAGCCAGCACGGCACCGGAGAGCTGCACACAGCGCCGGCGGCGATACGCCGGCCGCGAGTCCCTCCAGTGGCGGGTCCGTCCAGCTGCCAGCCACGGGTCTGCGCATACGCGCGACAGCCGCTTCCACGCCGAGCCCGCGCAACATGGCGGAGCCACATAGCGGGCCAGAGCGGAAGAAGCTAGGCCCACCGCGGATCGCGCACGCCTGCCAATCGGTGGCCCCCGATCGCAGACCTGGCCGTCGTGGAGGCCCCCCCCCCCCCACCCCAGGAGTCTGACACACCCCCCGCGCCCCCCCCCCCCCCCCCACCAGGATGGCCACCGTGGCCGCGGGTCCGAGCTCCCGCCAGGTGGAACCATGTGAGAACCACGCCGGCGGGAACCCGGCCGGTCGACCACGGAGAATTGCCGCGGGGGGCCCTTTAACGGTCCCCGGCCGGCACGGCGTCGACCGCGCACGCGTGGCTGGCAGCGTTTCTCCAGTTGCCGGAGAATCGCGCCCTGGCATCACGGGCCGTCCCGGCGTCAACTCCGATTCTCGGAGCTGGCGCAGGCTCGGAGAATCCCGGTCATATTGTGTGCAAGAGAAATAAATGTAATTGTGGAGATGTCATGATAATAGGGTGACGATGGCCATTAACTCCAGTCTTTGTTACAATATGGTATGCTCTGTACGTCATGGGATCACCTATCCTGGGGGCGTTGGGGGAGGTTTGAAGGTCAGATAGCACATATATGGGAAGTTTGTAACAAGGCTGTAGATGCCTTGCAATTGTGTGTTCATGTTCTGCAAATGTGTTGGTAATGAAGTTAGGTTCAAGCAATAGTGTTGGTCCTCCTGCGATGTAAAAACAAGACATGATGCCCAGAGTAAACTAAACATAACAATGGAGGTTCTGATAACACTGTCAACGTTCAGTTTGGAGGCTAATCTCGCGGAAAACTCGAGGAAATTTCGGCAGTGCTTTGGCCTGTACCCCTCAGCACCAGGCAGCGATAAGAAACACATGCAGGTTGGGGGATGTTTGTGACCGTGTTTGCGGGGCTGTTTGTCGCAGTGGAGGGGGGGGCTGAAAAAGGGGGGAAAAAATCTGTTCAGACTGTATAGTTGCTTGTTGGGAAGTATGTTTCCCGGGGTGTTTATTCGCTGTAACCTGTTTTGATACATGTCACACTGGGCTAAATACCTGGCTTTTAAAGCAGACCAAGGCAAGACAGCAGCATGGGTTCAATTCCCATACCAGCCTCCCCGAACAGGTGCCGGAATGTGGCGACTAGGGGCTTTTCACAGTAACTTCATTTGAAGCCTACTTGTGACAATAAGCGTTTTTCATTTCATTTCATGTTTGTAATAAAAATACATTTAAAAAAAAAAGAAACACATGCAGGTACAGTCATAGAGTTACGGAACCATATAGCACAGAAGAGGCCCTTCAGTCGATCGCGTCTCTGCTGGTAAAAGACAACCACCAAACCATTCTAATCCCATTTTCCATAGCCTTGTATGCGCTGGGATCAAAAGTGCACATCTAAATACTAATTAAATGTTACGAGGGTCTCTGCCTCCACCATCATTTCTGGCTGCGAATTCCAAACTCCCACCACCCTTCGAGTAAAAATGTTTTTCCTCACACCTCCTCTAAACCTCTTAAATCTGTGCCCCCTGGTCAGTGACCCTTCCACCAAGGGGAAACGTTTGTTCCTGTCTACGTTATCCATGCCTCTCATAATTTTATACATCACCTTCATATCCCCCCTCAGTCTCTTCTGCTCCAAGGAAAACCAGTCTATCCAATCTCTCTTCATAGCTAACAATCTCCAGCCCAGGGAACATCCTGGTAAACCTCCTCTGCACCCTTTCTGTGCTATCACATCCCTCCTGTAATATGGATTCCAAAACTGCACACAATACTTTAGCTGTCAATAGTTTTATACAGTTCCAGCATAACCTCCCTGCTCTTAACCTGCATGCCTCAGCTAATAAAGGCAAGTATACTATGGGTGGGATTCTCTGAGCCTCCGCGGCGATATCGCGCTCGGTGCGGGGCGGAGAATGGGGCGTCAGACCCGCGATTGGGTCCGACGCCTTCCCACGATTCTCCGGGGACCGGAGAATCGCCGCCAGTTGCACGCGCGCAGTTAACACGGTGCCAGTCAGCGGCCTTTGAAAGAGGCCTCCACGGTGTTTCTGCGCCGACAACTGGCCGAATTCCTGCCGGCGTGGTTCACTCATGGTTCCACCCAGCAGGAGCTCGGAGTGCCGGCTGCAGACCCAGCTGGCGGCTGCCCTGGTGGGGGTATCCGTCAGTGGGTGGGGGCCTCCGGGACAGCCAGGCTCACGATCGGGGGCCACCAATCGGCTGGGGTGAGCGATCTGGGGGAGCTTATCTTGTCGCGGCCGGCCCGCGGTGTGGATCCACCATGTTGCGCTGTGGCGGCTGCCGCCGGAGGTGCAGGGCTCCATATCGGCAGCCAGAGGTGCAAGGACTACTCCGGGACCTGCTAGTCCCCTTCAAAACGGAGAATCATTCCGACTTTCTCCAAGAAAATCCAGAGTGATTCGCGCCCGTTTTCTCGCGGGCATGGGGACATGGCCCCATTATCAGAGAATTCCGCCCCAGTTGCCTTCTTAACCACTGTATCCACCTGCTCTGCTACCTTAAAGGAGCGGTGTACGTGCAGACCAAGATCCCTCTCACCCTCAGTGCTTCTCAGGGTTCTTTTGTTTATCATGTATTCCCATGCCTTGTTTGTCCTGCCCAAGTGCATCACTTCACACTTTTCTGGATTGAATTTCATTTGCCATTGATCAACCCATCTGACCAGCCACCTGTAATCGAAGGCTATCCTCCTCACTATTTACCGCTCCACCAATTTTCTTATCAACTGCAAACTTACTGATCAACCCTCCTACACTCTTATCTAAATCATTTGTATAAAGCACAAACAGCAAGGGCACCAACACTGATTCCCTGCGGGACTCCACTGGACACAGGCGTCCAGTCAGAAACACACCCCTCGACCATTACCTTCTGCTTCCTGCCACTCAATCAATTCTGGATCCAATTTTCCAAATTTCCTTGGATCCCATGGGCTCTTACCTTTGCGATCGGACTCCCATGTAGGACCTTATCAAAAGCCTTGCTGAAGTCCAAGTAGACTACGTCAAATGCATTGCCCTCATCTGCTCACCTGGTCCCCATTTTGAAAAATTCAATCAAGTTGGTCACACATGACCTCCCCTTAACAAAACCATGCTGACTGTTCTTGATTAATCCCTGCCTCTCCAAATGCAGATTAATTCGGACTCTCAAAATTGCTTCCAATAGTTGCCCCACCACTGAGGTTAGGCTGACTGGCCTGGCGTTTCCTGGTTTATCCCTTCCTCCCTTCTTGAATAATGGTACAACATTGGCTATCCGCCAATCCTCTGGCACCTCTCCTGTGACCAAAGAGGAATTGAACATTATTGCCAGCGCCTCTACTATTTCCTCCCTTGCCTCACTTCATCTGATCCTGGAAATATTTCTACCATCAAGCCTGCCAGACCACTCAGAACCTCCTCCTGGTCTCTGCTAATCTCTTTAATTTTATGACAATCCTTCTCCCTGATTTCTATACCCACACTGTCCCTCTAACAAGTGAACACTGACAAATTCATTTAGAACCCGACCTAAATTCTCTGGCTCCATACACAAATTGCTACTGTGGTCCTTAATGGGCCGTACTCTTTCCCTAGATATTCTTTTACCCTTAATGAACTTGGAAAACAACTTAGGATTTTCCTTTGTTTTACTTGCCAGTATCCTTTTATGTCCCTGTTTTGTCCTGCTAATCTCCTTTTAAAGTTTCTTGCACATTCTGTATTCCTATCGGACTTCTGCTGTTTTGAGTCCTTGATATCTGCCATAAGCCTTCCCTTTTTTCTCCTTATCCAAGGCTGTATATTTATTGATATCCAGGGTTCACTGGATTTGTTGGTCCCACCCTTTTTTCTCGATTGGAACATGTTGACCCTGCACTCTCCCTATTTTCTTCTTTTATGCACCCCATTGTTCTGTCACAGATTTACCTAAACGTGTCTGCTCCCAGACCACTCTGGCCTAATCATACCTGATCTTATTAAAATAGGCCTTCCCCCAGTTTAGAACAGGCCCATTGTTGTCCTCTTCCATAACAATCTTGAAGCTATGATCACGGTCTGCAAAATGCTTCCCCCACTGATACTTCAGCCATCTGCTTTGTTACCAAAACTGTCCAGGACCGCAACCTCGCTTGTGGATCCTTCTCTTTACTGGCTTAAAAAGTTCTCCGAGATGCATTTTACAAGCTCCGCTCCATTTAAACCTTTGTTGCTAACTTTTGGTTGGTTCTTAATTTGGCTCTATTTAATCACGTTTGCTCAAGAGTCGCCAGGTATCTTTCGACACCGCCACAAGGTTCAGAACCGAATACTGATCAATGACTCGATACACCAGTTAGTAAGTTCAAAAGCAATGCTCATTTATTTACACACAGTCAAATCTACGCATGCATAAACTCTACAAACTAAACTACCACTATTACTAAAGCCTATACTTAGCTTTGGGCGGCTACTCAGTCAGAGGAACAATGGCTGTTGCTCGGTTCTGAGGCTGCTAGGTTGAACTGTTTACAGGGTAGCAACTAGGAGCATCTATCTCGTAGCGTGCGTTGACTTAGAACTTACTTGGTCTGCTGTAGGTGCTAGGCTGGTCTCTCTCTTCGCTGAGAGCCAAAGCTTACAGAGGGCGTTCTCCCTTGGGGGATACCTTTTATACTCAAAAGGGCTTCACGCTCTTTTGGCCGGGCCTTGAACTTGGCCTCAGCTAATTGGGTCTTTCCCAATCATCGGTATCGATTTTCCTCCAATAGAGGGGTGGTTCCCTGATCGCTGGGCGTGTCCTGGTGACTGTCAGTCAGCTTTGTCTTAGCTTCTTCTGGCGCCGGGAAGTCTGTCCTCACATTGTGTATCTGAATGTTTCCCTTTTGTCCCCGGAGATGGCTCATTAGTATGTAAATCGTTTGGTAGTTTCTGTCCTGTCTGAGCGTTTAAGGTTCTAATCAACAGTCAGAGGTTGCACCTTTCTTAGCACTGCCCAATTTTCCCTGCAGTGTTTCCAAGTGTCCATTTTGTAATCGGGACGTGGCCATCCCAGATGGCTACACCTTTCACACTTTGGTTAATATTGGGAAGTTGAAATCCCTCACTATCACTACCCTATAACTTAAATACTTCTCTGAAATTTGCCTACATATCTGCTCTTCTATTTCTATCAGGCTGTTTGGTAGCCTATAGAACACTCCCAGCAATGTATTACTCCTTTTGGCTTTTTAAGTCCTACCCATATTGTCTCAGTTGAAGAGCCTAAGATATCATTCCCTCCTTACGGCTGTAATTGATTCCCTGATCAGAATTGAACCCTCTCCTCTTTTACCCCCTTCCCTATCGCGCCTAAAGTTCTGTATCCTGGAATATTGAGCTGCCAATACTGCCCCTCTCTCAGCCATAACTCAGTGACAGTAATAACATCATATCCCCATGTTTTAATTTGTGCCTTCAATTCATCGGCCTTGTTCGTCAGACTCCTTGCATTAAAATAAATACCATTCAATCTTGCCAAACTGCCTTGTGACTTAACTGGTATGGACATTCTATGCCTTCCTACTCACTTGATTTCTCTCTAATTTTGGCTGTGCGTTTATCCCTGCTGAACCTTCTCTCAGGATCCCATGTCCCTGCTAAGTTAGTTTAAATCCTCCCCAACAGCACCAGCAAACCTCCTTGCAAGGACACTGGTCCCACTTTGGTCCAAGTGCAACCCATTCGTTTTGTTCAGGTCTCACCCTCCCCCAAAACAGTCCCTATTTACTTAACTCGCTTGGGCTAACTTTACTGCCCTTAACCTACTTTGTTTACTTGTATTACTTTATCACAAAGACCTCTGGCTTACACTTATTTGTGTTGTTTCTCAGTTATTCCCCTCCTCCAAACAAAAAATCCAAATAATACACTTCATATACTCACAACTGTTTCACTGAGACACTGACTGTGAAGTCAATGAGGACAGGAATCCGACCTTGACATTTATTAAACTCGGCTGTGCTCCGCTCCTGCCCGGACCAAGCAGCGCATTCAGTCTTTTCAGTGTCATCTTAAGTACGGATGACAAGGTCCCCAGTTCAAATCCGAGTGCTACCTTAGTGATTCGTTGCTATCATAGAATCCTACAGTGCAGAAGGAGGCCATTCGGTCCATCGAGTCTGCACTGACCCTCCGAAACAGAACCCTACCTCGGCCCAATCACCTACCCTATCCCTGTAATCCCATCTAACCTTTGTACACCTAGGGGCAATTTATCATGGCCAATCCACCTAATCTGAACAGTGGGAGGAAACCGGACTGTCCGGAGGAAACCCACGCAGACACGGGAAGAAAGTTCAAACTCCACACAGTCACCGGAGATCAGATTCGAACCCTGGTTCCTGGCAGTGAGACAGCAGTGCTAATCACTGTGCCACCTAGGAGTCTTCCATATTTCTTCACAGAGCAGTGGAAGAAGCCCTGGACGTTTATAGCACATTCACATCTGAAAGTGAGAAGAAACAAAATGACTTGAAAGAAATAAGGGAAAGATTTGAAGCTTACTGTAGCCTCAAGAAAAACATCACATATGAAAGGTACTTTTGTTTTTTAACATGCACACAAGGCAGTGACAACATTAGTCAGTACATAACTGAGCTGAGAAAACATGCTAAATCATGTGAATTTGGAAGGCTTGAAGAATAACTCATCGGAGAAAGAATAATTTGTGGGATCACAAACACATCTCCGAGAGAAAGGCTTTTGAGAGAAGTGGATCACACTCAGGAGTAAGAATTAAATATCTGCAGTGACAGAACACAAAATGCCAGATTGAACAGATGACAGATGTTGTTACGCCGCACACGGTCAAACGGTTACATGCAGTTAAACAGAAACAGCGCTGGGGAAAAACAAATAAAAAGCTGGACGGTAAAAAGAACAAAACTGCTATTAAAATATTTAAATGTTATTTGATGTGGAACAGAGCACTTACCACATAGTTGTCCAGCCTACGGAAAGCTGCGCTAGAACTGTGATCAACTAAATCACTTAACTAAGATATGTACATCGAAAGAAGTGCACAAGATGGCAGATGATGACGCAGACGCTGAAACGGAACTTTTCATTTGTGCAGCAACAGAAAATGATAAAGATGACGAATGGGAGGTTTGTTTAAAAATTGTCAACATGCTGGAGAATTTCAAGCTTGACACAGGTGCACAAGCAAATGCCATTCCTGTAAGACTGCATGGTAAGATAATAAAGGAAAACGCTGACTACAACAAAAGTGAAGCTGTCTACTTACAGGTGAAGGAATTAGTGCAGAAGGCCAATGCACGCTTAAAGTGAACAATAAAATAAACAGTCTCAAGCACTTGCATTTATAGCGTGGAAAAACTATGCAACATCCATTCCTGGAATGAAAGCTTGTGAAAATCTAAAGCTAATCAAGAGAGTAATAACCGTCACCTCTGCTGACATTGAGTGAGTACAAAGATGTGTTCAAGGGGATTGGTTGCCTAAAGGGAGAGCACACCATCAAGATTGATGATAAAACTGTAACACCCAAACTACACCCTCCCAGGAAAGTACCAATAATGCTGAGAGACCGGCTGAAAGCAGAGTTGGACAGAACAGAGAAACTTCAAATCATCAACTGAAGAACCATCAAAGTGGGTTAATCCAACTGTAATTGTAGAAAAATCAGATGGGAATCTGGGAGTTTGACTGGGTCCCACAGAACTAAACCAGGCAGTACAAAGGGAGCATTGTCAGTTGCCCAGAATAGAAGGGATCATGTTTAAGCTAGCTGATACCAAATACTATTCAATCTTGGATGCAGGCTCAGGCCTCTGGCAGGTCAAGCTAGATGAATGCACCTTCAACACACCATTTGGGTGCTACAGGTTTTTATGCTTACCTTTTGTTATTAATTCAGATCCTGAGGTGTTCCACAGAACAATAGCAGCTGTTTGAATGGTTAGAGGGTGGGGAAACAAGCACTGGTGAATTTCTGGGGGACCACACAAGAAGAACATGACCACAGACTCAGGCAGGTGCTGACAAGAGCTTGAGAAACTAACCTCAAATTGAAGAAGGGGAAAGTGCAAAGGAGATCTTCTTCCTGCCTAAAGGTGGACAGGCTTTGGAGGGTCAGGCGGTGAGGTCAATGGTAACTCCCAGGATGTTTTTTGTGGGGGGGGGGGATTCAGAGATGGTAAGGTCCTGAGGGGTATTGACAAGGGGGGGATGTGGAGAGAATGGTTCCTCTTGTGGGAGAATCTGGAACTAGGGGTCACAGTTAAAAATAAGGGGTCGCCCATTTCAGACAGGGATGAGGAGAAATGTTTTCTCTCAGAGGGTCATGAGTCTCTGGAGCTCTCTTCCTCAAAAGGCAGCGGAAACAGCCTAGTGTGGTAAGACTTCTTACTGTCCTGTAATCAAGTACTTGGGACACATGCTGACCAGTGAGTGATTTAAGCCGAACCAGCAGAAAATTGAAATTGTCATGAATCTTCCAACCCCAGAATATAAGAAAGACTTGGCAAAGATTTTTGCACATGGTGACCTATCTTGGGAAATTCATTCCGCACAATCTGACTTGACAACGCCTCTCGGAGATCTTCCGTATGATGTGGAATGGCACTGGGAACAAAGTCACCAAGAAGCTTTGACCAGTCTAAAGAGAACACTGACCTAGACCCCAAGTATTAAAGTACTATCATGTCAGTCAGCCAGTCAAGATATCAGTGGGCACTTCAGAAATTGACCTGGGAGCTGTCCTCTTACAAAATGAGATACCAGTGGCATACATTTCAAAGGTGATTACTGAACACAGCAGTGCTGTGCCCAAATAGAGAAAGAAATGCTAGCAATTATGTTTGGCATAGAACGCTGCCACCAGTTGTCCATGGCAAAAATGTGGAGGTAGGGTCTGATCATGAGCCTTTGGAAGCTGTACTTAAGAAGTGCCGGAACTGTGCACTACTAAGAATCCAAAGATTACTTCTGCGTTTGCAAATGTACCAAGTTGGAGTTAAATGCAAAACGAACAAAGAACTGTCTTGACAGACACTCGGTCATGTGCATACCTACCCACTATTGAAGAAGAGGACAAAGGAATGGAAGCGCAGGTTCACACACTGACAAAGATCTCACCTACGGCTGTAACCAAACTGAATGAGTTCAGCAAAGCAACCAAGAGCCATCCTATGTAAACTGCAGCATATCGTGAAAAATAGCTAGCCCACATGTTGGAGTGGAGCCCCTTCTGCTGCACAAGAGTAGTGGAAACTGCGTGAGGAACCTTAGGTAGCAGCAGCAATACTTTTCAAGAAACATGCAAGAGAAGAGCTCGAGGTGTAATGTATTGGCCTGGAATGGGAGCGCAAGTTGTGGGAGTGATGAATATCTGGGAATGTTCCAAAAGTACAGCAAATCAGAGCAAAAAGAATGACTTCAGCAACAGTGTTCCAGAGGGGCCCTGGTAGAAACTTGGAGTGGACCTGATCACATTTGGCAACAGTGAGTATCTACTACCAATAGGTTATTAATTCAAGTTTTTTTGAGTTTGTGCTGCTGAGAAAGGACAGTAAGAGCATCACTGTAATAAATCATTTGAAATCAATTTTTGCTTGCCATGGTATTCCTGAAGTGCTCATCTCAGACAACGGTCCACCATTCTCAGGCACAGAGTTTTTTGAAAGTTTGCATAGGACTGGGAGTTTTGCCAGACTACATCAAGTCCCAAATATCCACAATCCAATGGAATGGTGAAATGTACCGTGCAGGCTTTTAAAACCTGTTGAAGAAGAGACCCATACATGGCCCTGCTGGATTTCAGGAATACTCCAATAGATGGCATTGAATCATCTCCAGCACAACTCCAGATGGGGAAAAGACTAAGAACTAAACCTCTAACAGCTATTTCTACAGTCAGTGAGCTGCAACCTGCAGGACATGTTCAAACTGAGACAGCAGAAGCAGTACTGTGATCGAGACGCCAGACTTCTGTCTGAACTGAACCTGGGAGAGACAATGGGGACTCAGCAGGAAAGGATCCGTAATCCTGCTCTTTTCACAGGAATCACAGGGGAGAACCAAGGTCTTATATTGTGCAGATGTCCAACGAGAACAGTACAGCAGAAATTGGAAATGCCTACAGAAAACAAATGAAACATGATTCTGCTCTGAAGCTGAAGACCAAGAACTAGAATCTACCAGTGAAGCAAGAGATAACTAGACAAAGCCTAAGAGTCCTGAAAGCTTTCTAAGGGGTGTGAAGTACCCTCAATAATGACGCTTAGAGTGTAAACGGTAAAGAAGGCTTTAATAGACTAAGAATTATGCTAGAGCTGAGACATGTGCTGATTGCTGCACAGCCCACAAGGCAGCCCCTTATATATGGCTCACAGATGGGCGGAGCCAGAGGCGGAGTCCCCAGGGTTCCAAGCCCGGTCTTAAAGGGGACATCACCTTACATGATGACAAGGCAGTAACCGTTCATCACGGGGTGTAAATGAAACAGATGGGAGCAATGGCCCTTGTCCTTCAAAATCATCTGTCACCATTCAGAACACCAGTGGAAGAATTGCGCAAAAAAAAAGATACAGAAATAAGTAAAAGACAAAACAGAATATGAAAGAATAGATAGGGGACTTTGCCGACTTGAGTAACCATAGCTTATTTTGTTCGAACAGAAACTAGTCAGAAATGTTTCTGTTTACAAAAAAAAGAAACATCATGATACTAGTGAGGGCAGCACGTGGCGCAGTGGGTTAGCACTGCGGCCTCACGGTGCCGAGGTCCCAGGTTCGATCCCGGCTGTGGGTCACTGTCCGTGTGGCATTTGCATATTCTCCCCGTGTTTGAGTGGGTTTCGCCCCCACAACCCAAAAATGTGCAAGCTAGGTGGATTGGCCACACTAAATTGCCCCTTACTTGGAAAAAATTAATTGGGTACTCTAAAAAAATTTTTTTTAATGATACTAGGGCAATTGTTGTAGTGGACTCCTGTGTCTGATACATTACAGTACACTGTGCTTCATGGGGTTCACCTGACCTGGGGGTCAAAGGTCAGTTAGCATATGCCAGAGTAGGTTGTAACAAGACTGCAGATGCCTTGCATCTGTTCATGGTCTAAAAATGGGTTAGGAATAAAGTTAATTTACAGCAATGGTGCCAGTCATCCTGCAACATAAAAACAACAAAAACAAGAACGCTTACGCTTAGCAAGTAATACATTAAAGCGTTGGTCTGATTGATAGCATGGAGCCAGTGAGGATTCACACGATTGCACAGACTGTGAAAAATGAGATTTAATTGTGTTTTGTAGTGCAGTGGTCATCATTTTCCCCTCACTCCAAAAATATTGTGGGGAAAGGTACCAGGTGGACAGCAACAAAGCAGTTGTTAAAAAGCTTTCTCAATGACTGTGAAGAGTGGCTCCTTTGCTACTTGCATGGACACAGCTCACTCAGAGAATCTCACGTCAAAGCAACAAATGTAGTTCCAGCAAGGGCGAATCATCCAGCTGAAGGGTAAATTATCAGCTTGTGTGTATGTCAGTAAAATAAATACTGTCTCTAAGAGCATGTGTTCATCATCCTTTATTATGGTCTACTCTCTAAACCATGGAGTAAGGAGGCTTATTCCATCCTGCTCTATTTTCCACTCGAGGAGCTGGGACAGCAGAGCAGCATGATTTGTAACTATTTGCTACAAATGGTGCCCCAATGCTCCTTTGCTCCTACAAAGACAAGATTTATGGTGCCAAATAACGTATAGCTCTGAACCTCTGTAGCAGTAATGATTTGTTCACTTATTTGCTTAACAGACAAACTGAGACATGAAGACAGCAGGGGCAGTAGGCTGCCCAGCTCAGGCATGTTTATGCGCCCTTATGCGCCTGGAACAAGGCACAACAAAAAGAGCTCAAAGAGGCACTAGTTAACACCCTGTTTTCAACAAACTAGTTACAAGAAAGTTCCTTTCCAAAAAATCTCTGAAGAAAACTGGAAATTACTTCACAGAATTGAACACAGACTCACTTCAATGAAGGTATAAGGGGCTACTTCACTGAGATACCACCTTTCAGATGAAGTATTAAATCTATCATCTCTCTCAGATACGCTTACAAGATCCTGATGGCACTATGCGAGAAGACCAGGTCTCAGTTTAATATCTCTTTTGAAGTGCATATTTGTGATTCAGCAATGATTGGTCTTGTTTAAACTTTGGGTGAGTATTTGCTTCTTGCAGTAATGTTCAGTTGTATTTTATAAATGGACTGAAAAATGGACTGAAAAAATCAGTTTAGAAATGCAAATAAAATGGTAGAGGTACCAAATCTCCAGGATTGACATGGAGTCTCCATGAATTGAAGATCAATCTCCAGGACAATGCTGTGTGCAGTCCGAGAGAATCATTATCTTTTGCCATTTTCTTTGAACATTCCTCTTTACCAGATATTAAAAGGTTGAAAACATGGAATAAAAAGCTATTTGGTTGATCGCCATTGGTAATTCAATTGGGAAATTGCTTTCCAATTGGTGTAGGAGGGCAGTCATAAAGATGTGTTGGCTACCCAATGGCTGGAATGTGGGGGCAAGTCATGTGATGAAACATCGGCAGTTTAAGGGTGTGGCACATTTGGGTTAATGTGTGCCTGAGTGCAGTACTGCCTTAACAGTGATGCGAGGGAGGTTCGAATATACTGGAGTGCGGACGTGGCGAAGAGGGGGGCCGGGTACAATCGAGCGAAGGCGGTGCTGCACAGGAAGGGGGTGAAGTTTGGCATGTTGCAGCCGGCACGACTGTGGGTCACCTACAAGGACACCATTATTTTGAGACTCCGGAGGAGGCGTGGACCTTTGTTCAGGCCGAGAGGTTGGACACAGATTGAGGATCGGGATGGGCGTTTGGGGATTGCGGTTGATATGTTACTTTTTGAGGGGGGGTCCTTTGCTTTTGTTTTTCTTTTTCCGTTCCGGTTCGGTGAGCGTGGTTAGGGCGGGTTGGGCACGGTTTGGGTTGGGTTGGTCGGGGGGGGGCTCTTGGAGAGGGGTAAGCAAATGGAACAGGGGTGGATGGCCGGCAGTCAGATGGAGCCCCGCGCGGGAGG
Organism: Scyliorhinus torazame; assembly: GCF_047496885.1. Lineage (NCBI taxonomy): Eukaryota > Metazoa > Chordata > Chondrichthyes > Carcharhiniformes > Scyliorhinidae > Scyliorhinus > Scyliorhinus torazame. The sequence goes on from NC_092727.1 coordinate 84,293,379, forward strand.
GGGAGGCCCGAGTCGGCGGTGAGGGGACTGGGCCTGTAAAAGGAGCTGCGTCAGAGGTGGCGGGGCCGGGTAGGTGGAAATCGCGGGTTTTTTCCCGCGTTGAAAACTGAAGGGAACGGGGCCGGGGAGGGGAAGCAAGGGTTGTTTCCCGCGCTTGGGATGGAGGGGGAGGGGGAGAGCCTGCGGTTGGGGAATGAAAGAGGAGGGTGTGTCACACAATGGGAAGAGCCGAAGGAGAGGTGGGAGCGGCCGGGGTCAGCAGGAGTCAGCTGACTTGCGGAAGTGCAATGGGGGGAATAAAGCAGCTAGGATGGGTCCTAGCCCGGGGGGGGGGGGGGGGGGGGGGGGGGGGGTCGGGTTGCTGCTGCTATGGTCAAGGGGGAGCTGGAGCGAGTAGGGGGGGTCGAGACGGGGGTCTGCCGCTGTGGGGAACAGGCCGGGCGTGGGGTGCGGGCGCGTGGCTGGCCAAGGAGGAGTTATGGCTAGTCGGAGGGGAGGGGGGCGGGTAGCCCCCTGATCCGGCTGACAACCTGGAATGTAAGGGGCCTGAACCGGCTGGCCATGCGGGCCCGCGTATTCGCGCACCTGAAGGGGCTGAAGGTGGATGTGGTTATGCTCCAGGAGACACACCTAAAGGTGGCAGACCAGGTAAGATTAAGGAAAGGGTGGGTAGGTCAGGTGTTTCATTCGGGGCAGGATGCCAAAAATCGAGGGGTGGCGATCTTGATGGGAAAGAAGGTGTCATTTGAGGCGTTGAGCATAGTGGCAGACAATGGTGGTAGGTACGTAATGGTAAGCTGCAGGGAGAGAGGGTGGTGGTACTGGTCAATGTGTATGCCCCGAACTGGGACAATGCGGGGTTTATGCGGCACATGTTGGGTCGGATCCCAGACTTGGAAGTGTGAGGCCTGATAATGGGGGGAGACTTTAACACGGTGTTGGATCCGGCACTGGATTGCTCCAGGTCTGGGACGGGTAGGGAGCCGGTGGTGGCTAGAGTGCTGAGGGGGTATATGGACCAAATGGGAGGGGTGGACCCTTGGAGATTTGCAAGGCCGGGGGCTAGGGAATTTTCATTCTTCTCACATGTCCATAAGGCTTATTCCCGAATCAACTTTTTTATTTTGAGCAGGGCGTTGACAGCGAGAGTAAAGGATACCGAGTACTCGGCGATAGTCATTTCAGGTCACGCCCTGCATTGGGTGGACTTAGAGCTGGGGGAGGAGAGGGACCAGCGCCTGTTGTGGCGCTTGGAGGTGGGGCTGTTGGTGGATGAGGTGAGTGAGCGGGTCCGAGGAAGCATAGAGAGGTACCTGGAGGTCAACGATAACGGGGAAGTCCGAGTGGGGATGGTATGGGAGGCGCTGAATGCAGTGGTTAGGGGAGAGCTGATCGCCATTAGGGCCCACAGGGAGAGGAGGGAGAGGCTGGTGGGGGAGATGGTGAGGGTAGACAGGAGGTATGCGAAGGTGCCCGAGGAAGGACTGTTGAGGAAGAGGCGCAGCCTCCAGGCCGAATTCGACCTGGTGACCACCAGGAAGGCGGAGGTGCAGTGGAGGAAAGCCCAGGGGGCGATTTATGAGTATGGGGAAAAGGCAAGCCGGATGCCGGCGCATCAGCTTCGGAAGCGGGACGCAGCTAGGGAGATCGGGGGAGTTAAGGACAGGGGAGGGAGTGTGGTGCCAAGTGGGGTTGGCATCAATGGGGTTTTCAGGGACCTTTATGAGAAATTGTATCGGTCCGAACCCCCACTGGAGGAGGGAGGGATGGGCCGCTTTCTGGACCAACTGAGGTTTCCGAAGGTGGAGGAGGGGCTGGTGGTGGGATTGGGGCCCCGATTGAGCTGACCAAAGGGATAGGGAGCATGCAGGCGGGGATGGCACCGGGGCCGGACGGTTTCCCGGTCGAATTCTATAAAAAATATATGGACCTGCTGGGCCGTTGCTAGTTCAATGAGGCAAGGGGGGGGGGGATTTGCCCCCCCGACGATGTCCCGGGCACTGATCTCCTTGATCCTGAAGCGGGACAAGGATCCCCTGCATTGTAGGTCTTACAAGCCGGTTTCGCTGCTAAACGTAAATGCCAAGGTGCTGGCGAAGGTATTAGCCCGAGAATTGAGGATTGTGTGCCGCAGGTCATCCACGAAGACCAGACGGGGTTCGTGAAGGGGAGGCAGTTGAAAGCGAATGTGCGGAGGCTTATGAACGCTATCATGATGCCGGTGAGGGAGGGGGAGACGGAGATAGTTGTGGCAATGGACCCTGAGAAGGCCTTCGATAGGGTAGAGTGGGGGGTACCTGTGGGAGGTTGTGAAGAGGTTTGCATTTGGGGAGGGGTTTGTCAGGTGGGTTAGGCTGTTGTATGAGGTCACAATGGCAAGTGTGGCCACGAACAGGAAGAGATCTGAATACTTTTGGTTGCACCGAGGGACGAGGCAGGGATGTCCCCTGTCCCCCCTGCTCTTCGCACTGGCGATTGAACCCCTGGCTATGGCACTGAGGGAGTTGAGGAGCTGGAGGGGGTTGGTGCGGGGTGGGGAGGAGCATAGGGTGTCGCTCTCTGCGGACGACTTGCTGCTATATGTGGCGGACCCGGTGGGGGGAATGCCGGAAGTAATGAGGACCCTCAGGGAATTCGGGGATTTCTCAGGGTATAAGCTCAACATGGGGAAGAGCGAGCTGTTTGTGGTTCACCCAGGGGACCAGGAGAGGGGGTTGGCGAGCTCCCACTAAAAAGGGCGGAGAGGAGCTTTAGGTATTTGGGGGTCCAGGTGCCCAGGAGCTGGGGGGCCCTGCATAGGCTTCATTTTACAAGGCTGGTGGAGCAAATGGAGGAGGAGTTCAAGAGGTGGGACGTGTTGCCGCTGTCCTTGGCGGGTAGGGTGCAGTCAGTCAAAATGACGGTGCCCCCAAGGCTTTTGTTCTGTTGCCTCCCCGTGTTTATCCTGAAGGCCTTTTTTAGGTGGGTCAACAGGAGTATAATGCGGTTTGTGTGGGCGCGAGGGACTCCGAGGGTGAGAAGGGTGTTCCTGGAGCAGAGTAGAGATAGGGGGGGGCTGGCGCTGCCCAACCTCTGTGGGTACTACTGGGCCGCCAATGCGACGATGGTGCACAAGTGGGTGATGGGGGGGAGGGGGCTGCATGGAAGAGGCTGGGAACGGCGTCTTGTGTGGGTACGAGTATAGGGGCGCTGGCAACGGCGCCGTTGCCGCTCCCTCCAAGGAGGTATACCACGAGCCCGGTGGTGGCAGCTGCCCTCAAAATCTGGGGGCAGTGGAGGCGGCATGGGGGGGGAAGTTGGGGCCTCGGTGTGGACCCCAATACGGGGGAACACCGGTTCGTCCCAGGGAGAACAGATGGAGGGTTTTCGGGGTGGCACAGGGCAGGGATACGAAGGTTGGGGGACCTGTTTGTAGACGGGAAGTTCGCGAGCCTGGGTGAGCTGGAGAAGTATGGGCTCCCCCCGGGGAACACCTTCAGGTACTTACGGGTAAGGGCGTTTGCCAGGCGACAGGTGGTGGAATTCCCGCGGCTGCTGCCATGCACAGTACAGGACAGGGTGCTCTCGGGGGGGTGGGTGGGAGTGGGGAAGGTCTCGGAAACTTACCAGGTGATGCAGGAGGAGGAGGAGGCCTCAGTGGTGGAGGTGTAAGGTAGGTGGGAGGAGGAGGTGGGAGAGGAGATCGAGGAAGGGACGTGGGCAGATGCCCAAGGGAGGGTGAACTCTTCCTCATCGTGCGAGAGGCTCAGACTCATACAGTTTAAGGTGCTGCACAGGGCACACATGACTGGGACAAAGGTCATTTTTGTGTTTGTTATTTACACTGGGGGGTCTGAGGGGGGTGTATATATTTGGTGTGTTAAGTCGGGGTGTTAACGTTAATTTATTATTTTTGTACAAGGGGGAGGGGGGTATGGAGGGGTGTTTAGGGGGATTGTGTTTTGTACTTAACCCTTTTTCATTTTGTTATTGATATTTTATGAAAACCTTAATAAAATTTTTTTAAAAACCAGTGATGCGAGAGAGTACCCTGAAACCCGGGTCAATCTGGTGTTGAACAAGCATGGAGACACAGCTCCGAGTTTGTAACCTTTACTATCTATTTCGAAATGGTTCTAAAAGTCAACAAAGACTTCCAGTTAATCTACGCATGCCTAAGAAGACTTCTTCAGACCTAACAAATTGCAGCCAACGCCCTGTAACGACCTCCAGAAATACATTTAATCAGAGTTGGCAAACCAATGGTTCAAGAAAATGAAAATCCATAAGAAATCCATTTTTAATACATGAATTAGAATATTTGATCCATTTTATTGCGTTAATGATTAAATACACATAAGCACACACACACAAATACTGTATCAGCAAGTAGAAAGGGCAGAGAAAGCTGTAGCTTGGTGATACATCGGTAAGCACCAGGCTCCAGGTTCTCTCAGTTTGTTTACAAAGAGGATGCAACCCTCAGAAACCTGTTTCGTTCTCACCAGGAGAGAGAAAAATCAGTTTGGAAAATTTTTGCATTACTCCTGACAACTCGCCACATAGCAGGCAATAAGCCTCAAAACTCTGATGGGGAATGTTGCAGAGATAAGGTCATAAAAGTCAAAGTAACTGAAGTAGATATGCATCAGCCTAACCCAGTAGGAGCAATCTCATTTCCGTATCAGGTGATTATAAATTTGAGGCCCACTCCAGGAATTTGAACAAATAATCTCGGCTGGCACTTAAATCATATTGCTGAGGGCTGGGATGTTGAATTGAGGTATTGTTTGCCCCTTAGGTGGATGCAAAACATTCCATGTCAAGAACAGGTGAATTCTCTAGCTAACATATATCCCTCAATCAACACCTCTAAAACCAACAATCTCTTGCATTTATATAGTGCCTTTAACATACCAAAACATCCCAAGAAACTACAGAAATGCAATCAGACAAACATTTTACAAAGTGCCATATACAAAGATTTTCAGACATCAAAAGCTTGAACAAAGCAGTAAGTTTTAAAGAATGTCTTAAAGAGGGAGGGGTAAGAGAGACAGCGAGGTTGATTGACAAATCCCCAGAGTTCATGGCCTGAGCAGCTGAAAGCACGCTGCTGGTGATAAAGCAATTAAAATCGCGGATATGCAAGACGCCAGAATTGGATAAATGCAGTAATCTCAAAGGCTTGTCGGCTGCAGAGTTTGGGAGGGGCCAGGCCATTAAAGGGCTTAAAAACAATGATGAGAATTTTAAAATTGAGACATTGCCAGTGGCAGGAACCAATATAGGTCAGTAAGTACTGGTGTGATGGGCGGTGCCAGATAGGATATTGGCAGCAGAGTTTTGACTGAGCAGAGTTTTGACTGAGCTCAAAGTTACATTGGTGGAATATGGATTTCTAGGCAGAACCACATTGAAACAGTCAAACCTAAAAAGGTAACAAAAGCATGAATGAGGGGTCCAGCAGCAGGTAAGCTGAGGGCGTGTCAGGCGATGATAAGGAGATGGAAGTAGGCACTCTTGATGATGACATGGATATGCATTTGGAAGATTTTTTGGTGCCTGATATGACACCAAGGTTACAAACTGTTTGGTTCAGTGTCAGACATTTGCCAGGTAAAAGGGACAGAGTCTGTGGCTAAGGAATCCAGTTTGAGACAAAGACTTTGGTCTTCCCAATATTTAGCTTGAGGAAATTTCCGCTCATCCAACATTCGATTTGGTGGGATGTGTGGGTGAGAGAGAGTTGGTGGTGACGTAGAGCTCGGTGTCATCAGTTTAAATGTGGAATCAATGCATTTTCGACGAGAGGTAGTATATAAATGAGAAGTAGGAAGGGGCCAATGATAGAACTTTGGGGGAAACCAAAGGTCATGGTGCAGGAGCAGGAAGAGAAGCCATTGTAGGTGATTCACTGGCTACAATCAGATAGATAACAATGGAACCAGGTGAGTGCAGTCGCACTCAGCTAAATGATCTTGGAAGATGCTATGGTCAACGTGTCAAAGGCTGCAGAAGAGTCCTCCTCAAGCACGGATGGTTTATCATGTTATAGTCACTTAAGATACCCTGTGTGACTTTGACATTGGCCATTTCAGTACTGTGGCAGGGACAAAATCTGGATTGGAAGTATTCAATCATGCAGTTGTTGGGAAAATAGACATGGATTTGGGAACCGACAACATGTTCAAGGGCAAGAGAAGGGAAGAAACTGAATGTATAGTCTTAACCATTTTGGCAAAGACGTAAGAACATCTTTTTCAGTGGTGCCCACATATTATTGACATAAGCATTCTTGATGTTGGAGATGAGGGTATAAGAGGGAGGGAAGAAGGGTTTAAGAAGAGCATTTACAGTGAACAAGAGAAGTTAGAGTTTATCTTTGCATTCAGGGTAATCCTGGATTAGTACGCTGTTTTGACAAAGAAGAGTAGGACCTAATTGTGCTTCATATGATCCAGTCAGACCTGACGCCGAATGGCTAAATCAGTCGTCCACCATATTTGTTGATGTTGTATGATCATATGTTCATAAGTCTGTGTCCCCGGGACCTAAGGGAGAGAAAATGGGGGCTGCACCAAAGGCAATGAATAGGATGAGAGAGATTAGTGAGTTTAATAGAGACAATGGCATCAATAGTGGAGGTGAACGAGTGATTGAACAGATCGGAGCTACAGAAATGTCATGGTTATTGCAGGCTGACAATCGGGAATTTAAAAGTGCAGTTGCAGGCAAATCAAGGGAAACTTTTTCCAGGTTCAGGCGTGGAAGGAAGTGGGATATGTGCGAAGCGGGATACAAAAAATGATCAGAGATGTGACTGGCAAAATGAGAGTAGTGAGGTCAAGGATGGATATGAAATTGGGCTGTGAGGTTGATGATTAACTGGTCATTTAGCTTATTTTTCATCCCATACTGTGTGAAAATTGGTTGCAGCAACTCCCTAACAAACAATTGGTGACCATACCCAAGAACAATTCAGTAGCTGTGAAGTGCTTTTAGACATCTTGGAAGATGTGTAAAACACTATATATAGATGTAAGAACATCTTTTTCAGTGGTGCCCACATATTATTGACATAAGCAGACAATGCAAATTGTATTTGAAGTTAGTGGAACCTATGGTTGCGTCATCTGTTAACTCACATTTCTAAGCGTAAATAATGTAATTGCTCCCTTAAAGTTAACTGCCATTTTTACTCATGGTGCAAAGACAGAGAAGGAAGGCTAAAAGTAAAAAATCTACACACTTTCACCCAAAGCTGCAAGTTTCCCCATTACAATAATACTGGGGTACAGGATAGGTTGAAAATCCTGTACTCTTAGATACTGAAGGAACAAAACGGAGAAAATAAACAGCAATTACCATAGAATTTTTCCAAAATAACAGCTATGATTTCTCTCAGTGTTTAATGCTGAGGTTGGTTTGCAGCAGGAAGTTACTATTTAATTCCTGGACAACTCCATTCTCATATATGGCTGGGGGCGGAGGAGTAGGTGGTCTTTGATGCCCCAGCTCATTTATATTGGATCGGTCTATCAGTGTCAGCACTAATACAGAATTACTAACAAAGCAGATATGTAAACTATATTGTTGCACTGACAGTGCCTTCCAAGCACATCAATCTTCTGCCATTGTTTTCTTTTGGTTCAATGTCAAATTATGGAAGGTAGTCACCAGACCTTACTCAGGTGTGATTCACACCACGGTCAGATTGAAAATCAGCATTGAGTCACCATATATGGAAATAAACTCAACACTTCCACAGTTGATGTTGTATATTCTGACATTGCACTAATTGAGAGTGACTGGACCCTCTCCAATGAACACAGACCAGGAATTATAAGAAGCTGGAAGTCTGCTTTGGCCTACTTTTAAATTAACACTGGCTTAACCCAGCATTTTGAAATTAAAACTTATTTCAGCCGCTTATCTGATGATTTCTGGGAAGCATGTGGAACTCAATGCCACAGGGAGTAGATGAATGTTGAATAGCACAGATGCCTTTAAGGGGAAGCTAGATAAGAACGTGGGCAAGAGATGAATAGAAGGAGGTCCGATGGAAGGTCACAGACTTGAAATGTCATTGCTGCTTCTCTCTCTCTCTATCGCTGCTGCTAGACCTCCAATGTATTTCCAACATTTCTGCATCTATTTCAGATTGCCAGCATCCACAATATTTCACTTGTGGAAGAATATACAGAGAGGGTTAGACAGGAGGAGGCGCGTGCAGAACATTATCTGTACGGAGCAGTTGGGAAAAATGGACAATGCTATAAATGCTATGTAATTCTATGGGAGGAGGTGGTGGAGTAGCCACTGGGCGAACCAGCAGCCCAAGCTCATGCTCTGGGGAAACTGAATTCCACGACAGCAGCTGGAGGGATTTAAATTCAGTTCATAGAATCTGGAATGAAAAAGCTAGCCACGGTCATAGTGAGCATGAACCATTGTCATTTGTCGTAAAACCCATCTGGTTCACCAATGTCCTTCATCTTTACCTGGTCTGACCTAATAATCACCCTTTATGTAAGGGCATTTTCCAAAAATTTGCGTTAAACTTTTTTTGCTAATTTAAATACATGTCCCATTGACACTGATCACCATGTAAAAATCTGGCTCCATCTTGTTCAAAAGAATGAACAAACTTTAATTTATAAAGTATGATTAATTACCAAAAAAATTCCAAATTTTACGCAATGAAGCAAGTTTAGGGGTCTCCCCTATATACAAAGAACAAAGAAAAGTACAGCACAGGAACAGGCCCTTCGGTCCTCCAAGCCTGCGCCGACCATGCTGTCCGTCTAAACTAAAAAATGTTACACTTCCAGGTTCCGTGTCCCTCTATTCCCATCCTATTCACGTATTTGTCAAGATGCCCCTTAAACGTCACGATCGTCCCTGCTTCCACCAACTCCTCCGGCAGCGAGTTCCAGGCACCCACTACCCAATGTGTAAAAAAACTTCCCTTGCCCCTCGTATTTAAACCTATGCCCCCTAGTAATTGGCCCCTCGACCCTGGGAAAAAGTCTGACTATCCACTATATATTGTGACAGGTGAAATAGTCTCAGTAATTTTTGAGGGCCACGAAGAATCCAGCACGAGTTTTTAAGGATACAAAGTAATAACATTTATTTACAATAACATATATATATATATATATATATATATTGCACGGTAGCACGGGCAGCACGGTAGCATTGTGGATAGCACAATTGCATCACAGCTCCAGGGTCCCAGGTTCGATTCCTGGCTTGGGTCACTGTCTGTGCGGAGTCTGCACATCCTCCCCATGTGTGCGTGGGTTTCCTCCGGGTGCTCCGGTTTCCTCCCACAGTCCAAAGATGTGCAGGTTAGGTGGATTGGCCATGATAAATTGCCCTTAGTGTCCAAAATTGCCCTTAGTGTTGGGTGGGGTTACTCGGTTATGTGGATAGGATGGAGGTGTTGACCTTGGGTAGGGTGCTCTCTCCAAGAGCCGGTGCAGACTCAATGGGCCGAATGGCCTCCTTCTGCACTGTAAATTCTATGATAATCTATGATATATATAACAGCAGCAGCAACTTCCCTTGCTGCACACTCCTTCTTGCTGGTTCCTAAACTGGCCAGCTTTATTTATACTAGGAGTTTACTAATGGTTTCTCCGCCCCCTCCTCATTGGGGAAGCTCATACTCCCACAGGATTGTGGGATTGTCATTAGTCCCCAGCCAATGGTAAGTAGGCAGATCATAACATCCCTCCCCCCCAAAGTCCAAGGAATCCACCGAAGACCCTGGCGAAGGAGGGCGTCGGACTCGTTTTGACGCAGGCCGGAAACCATTTGCACGTGGCGCTGGATCAGGTGGCGTATAACGAGACGGAGACCGGTGCTTCCGTGATGAACGGCGCAACGGTTGTACATCCACGGCCTGTGGACCCGAGGATTCCCCCTCTGATGCATCCTGTGTCTCCATCTCGGAGTCAGAGTCTGCTGCCTCCGTCATGTCAGCGTCTCTATCTCCATTCGGTTCTGTAACGACCTGCGCAGGCTTCGAGTGAGGCACCAGTGGAAGATTGTGAGGACTACCTTCCCTTGTCTCTGGTCTCTGCGGCTGTAGAAATGAGCTCCGGGGGCGGGGAATCTTTTGAGGGGATAGTCTTCTGGACCGAACGTGGTCTACATGTTTACGCTGCAGACGACCCTGGGCTTGCACCTGGTAAGATATAGGGCCCGTTTGGCGAAAGATTACACCAGGAACCCACTATGCACCACCAGCAAAATTCCGAATGAACACTGGGTCACCGGGCGCAAACTGCCGAATCGGCCGATGCCGAGAAAATCCCTGACCCTGCCGTTCTTGTTTGCGGCGTACTTTTGCGCCAATGTCTGGGAAAACCATACTAAGGCGGGTGCAAAGTCTCCGGCCCACTAGGAGTTCTGCGGGAACTACCCCAGTCGCTGCATGGGGGGCGGTCCTATACGTAAACAAAAAGCAAGCCAGTCTCGTGTCCATTGATTCGGAAGACTGCTTCTTTAGGCCTCTTTTGAATGTCTGGACTGCGCACTCTGCCAACCCATTTGAAGCCGGGTGGTAAGGGGCAGTGCGGATATGGCGTATGCTGTTCATCTTCGTGAACCTCGCAAACTCCTCACTCGTGAATGGAGTGCCTTTATCAGTGACCAGCACCTCGGTGAGGCCATGTGTACTAAACGACAAACGCATCTTTTCAATTGTTGTGCAGGACGTTGTCCCCTGCAACTTATGCACCTCTAGCCATTTAGACTGGGCGCCAATTAATAGAAGGAACATGGATCCTTGAAAAGGGCCTGCGAAATCTGCATGCAAGCGTGCCCTGGCCATTCCCAGTGATGTAGGGGCATGGCCGGCGGAAGCTTCTGTTGCTCCTGGCAAATGGAGCAGTTTTGGGCCACCTTCTCAATGTCGGTGTCGAGGCCTAGCCACCAGACATAACTTTGGGCCAACATTTCATTTTGGTCACGCCTGGATGCCCATTGTGCAAGTCTGATAGTTTCAGCTCTTGGCCTTTTTCCGGGACAATCACACGCATCCCCCACAAGAGGATGCCGTCTTCCACGCTGAATTCTGACAGCTTGGAGGAAAATCCCCGCAACTCGCATGAGAGCTGTCTATGCTGCCCACCATACAGGACTATGTGCCAAACCTTTGGCAGGACTGGCTCCGTCTGGGTCCACTCACGGATCTGTGATGCCGTGACAGGCAAGGTGTCCATAAAATTTAGGGTTGCAACCACCTCACCGGTCGTGGGGGTCGACATGGGGCCGGTCGATAAAGGCAATCGGTCAGTGCGTCGGCATTTGCTATCTGCGTACCTGGTTTGTGCTCCAGAGAATACTCGTATGCAGCAAGCAACAAAGCCCAGCGCTGGATCCGTGCGGAAGCAATGGGCGGTATTGGCTTATCCTCTCTGATAAATCCCAGCAGAGGCTTATGATCAGTCACGATAATGAAATGGCGGCCATACACGTACTGGTGGAAGCGTTTCACCGCAAAAACCACTGCCAGGCCCTCCTTCTCAATCTGCGCGTACTTTTTCTCCACTGCAGTCAATGTGCGGGAGGCGAAAGCTATCGGTCGCTCGGCCCCGTTCTCCATCTTGTGGGACAGGACGGCCCCAATACCATACGGGGATGCATCACATGTGATGAGCAAAGGCTTTCCAGGATCATAGTGGGTGCGTAACCCAGACAACGACAATTGTTGTTTCACCCGCCGGAAAGCGGTTTCTTGCGGCTGACCCCAAACCCAGGTGTGATTTTTCTTTAGCAGAAGGTGCAAAGGGGCCAGCGTAGTTGCCAGATTGGGGAGGAACTTCCCGTAATAGTTAACGAGACCGAGAAAAGAACGAAGATGCGAAGTGTCAATTGGGGCGGGGGCCTGTTGAATTGCACACACCTTCTCTGCGACGGGGTGCAAACCTTCGCGGTCCACCCGATAACCTAGGTAGACTACTTCCTTTGCCTGAAATACGCACTTTGTGCGACGTAAACGGACTCCAGCCTCCGAAAGGCGTCTAAGGACAGCCTCCAGATTTTCCAAATGTTCCTGCTCCGACGTCCCTGTAATCAAAACGTCATCTAAGTAGACAGCAATACGTGGTAAACCTCTCAAAATGCCCTCCATAACACGTTGAAAAATTGCGCAGGCAGAGGATACTCCAAAGGGCAACCGTGTATATTCATACAGGCCCCGGTATGTATTAATCGTTACATATGGTCGGGAGGCAGGCTCCAGCTCCAACTGTAGGTAGGCGTGATTCATATCTAATTTTGTGAACGAGAGTCCACCTGCAAGCTTCACGTAGAGATCCTCTATGCGAGGCACTGGATATCGGTTGAGTCGGGAAGCTGTATTCACTGTAAGTTTATAGTCGCCACACAAGCGAACTGTGGCATCTGGCTTCATTACAGGTACAATTGGTGCTGCCCAGTCAGCAAAACGGACGGGCCTGATAATACCCAAACTCTCCAAACGAGTGAGCTCCCCTTCTACCTTCTCGAGCAAGGCGTAAGGCACCGGGCGCGCCCGGAAGTAGCGCAGCGTGGCTCCTGGTTCGACTGGATATGGGCTACGGCCCCTTTTATTTTCCCCAAACCAGGCGGGAATACATCTGGGTATCGTCCTAGCACCTCAGTCAACCCTTCAGAAACTGTTTGGAAGATGTGCTGCCATTGCAACCGCAAATGGCGCAACCAGTCCCGACCCAACAGGCTGGGCCCATGGCCGCGCACCACGATAAGTGGGAAACGCCCCTCCTGACGTCCATAAACTACAGGGGTCATTGTAGTTCCTGCAATGTCCAGTGGTTCCCCCCGTGTAGGTGGCCAACCTGGCTTGTGAGTCGGTTAATGTAAGGGTCTGTATACCCTGCTTGATGCGATCCACTGTCCTCTGGGCGATCACGGAGACCGCTGTGCCAGTGTCCAACTCCATCTCAAGCAGGTGGCCATTGACCCGTACTGTCACCATAATGGGGGCTACACGGGGAGCTGCCACACAATGCAACTGTGGGCAGTCGTCCTCCGTCTCCACGTCCTCAGGAGTAGTCGCCGCAGGTTCATCCACATGGAAGGTACGGCCCCTGGGCTGGTCCCAGTTACGGTCGGAACGACGGCCCGCCCCCAGGACCGCCGTCCACGACGGGGTCGGCGCCTACAAGTCTGACACGGACATGGCTCCTCATCCATTGGTTCTGGAGAAGGCTCCCTTCAGGGAGAAATGTCCGACGGCCACTGGCGTCGGTCCGGACGTTGCCTCGCTCAAGGTACCGCAGGAGTGCGGGGGGACGTTTTCGGACGGAAGGGGTTGCGCCCCAAGGCATGCACTTCCAGTCCCTGTAGCTCCTCGTTCTGCGCTCTCTCGGGACAATGCTATTTGAATGGCCTGTTGAAAAGTCAGCGTTGGCTCAGCTAACAACTTTCTCTGGGTGGCCGCATTGTTAATACCGCAAACCAAACGGTCGCGTAACATTTCTGACAAGGTCTCACCATAGTCACAGTACTCCGCAATCCTGCGTAGCCTGGATAGAAAATCGGCAAGGGATTCTCCAGGGGTCCCCTCAGCGGTATTAAACCGGTAACGCTGGACTATCGTGGACGGGGTTGGGTTAAAATGTTGCCCCACTATATTCATAAGTTCATCAAACGTTTTGGTGTCCGGCGCAGCTGGGTACGCAAGGCTCCTAATCACCTCAAACGTATGCGGGCTGCAGGCGGTGAGCAATATGACCACCTGGCGCTCGTTTTCGGTGATATTGTTTGCCCGGAAATAGTAACGCATCTATTGTGTGTACTGGTTCCAGCTTTCCAGCGCACATCAAAAACATCCAAACGTCCGTACAGAGGCATGGTATAATAGAAAACAACTTCCAACCTGTATCCAACAAAAATCCAGGGAGGTGGCTTCAGCAGTGTAGACAGCTATTCACTTTAACCTTCGTCGCCAGTTTTGTGAGGGCCATGAAGAATCCAGCACGAGTTCTTTATACATTATATATATATATATATATATATATAACAGCAGCAGCAACTTCCCTTGCTGCACACTTTCCTGCTGGTTCCTAAACTGGCCAGCTTTATTTATACTAGGAGTTTACTAATGGTTTATCCGCCCCCCGCTCATTGGGGAAGCTCATACTCCCACAGGATTGTAGGATTGTCATTAGTCCCCAGCCAATGGTAAGTAGGCAGGTTATAACAGTAATATAAAGACACAATCAATTCAGGCTCTTCCTGTTGGGTACTATTTGCCCATCAGAATTTGCATGTCACTGATGGTTATGCCAGGATTGATCTTGGCAAGTTTTTTTTACTCCAGTGCTATTCACTTCTAAGGTCATAAACGCACAGTTATTAACTTGCACATTTGATAGGAGACTGCTTTTTTTCCCCGCCTGACTAAACTGGCATTTCAGATGGTAAGCAGTCATCACATGGCCTTTGGTGTAGGAAAAGCAGGTTGAGGAGATGGAAAGTGTGTTTCCAGTGTCTGCCCTTGCAGTTCACTGTTAACAATCAGGATCTGGCACAATTCCTTCCTTCAGTGTCTTCAACTGTTGTCAGTAAAACAGCTGACAGCCATATCGCTATTTTTCCTATCCCTTAGTCTCAGAGCTTTATATTCATGCCATGTGCATCTCTGTCAAATAAATCGGCCTAATCTGGGTCCTCATGTCCTTTGAGTTGATCCTGTTGGCTAATTGTTAAGGGCTGGGGAATAGGAAAGAAGGATCTGACTTTGACACAAAGATTTATCGTAATGTGGTAGGGTGGGTAAAGTTGCTAAACGCCTTCTTTGGGGTGAGCCTTTCACAACCCTCCTGAAGCGCACCCCCATCCCAGAAGCCTAGTCAGCGTGGAGCCAACCCATTCCATGTCAGCCCACCATGCATCCATACAGTGGTGCAGGCAGGCTAAACAAAATATTTTAATCACAATAAACACGAAGACATGGCTGCAGGCTGACAAACTGAATATCCACGGGTACTCAGTAGAAGCAAGTTTGGTGAAATATCACTGGAAGATATTTTTGAGAGAGTGAATGCTGCGATGAATTCAGCACTGCTTCATCTGCAGCACTGAAAGTGTTGATCCCACTCTGTACAACCTACTACTGTGGAACTGGATTTTCAGCAATGACAACAATGAAAATAAAGTACCGACCAGGACGGACATTGGAACATGGCATGTGTGGCCTGTCGAAGATACCTCCATGTTTGACAGACTTGTTGCTCAATACCAGCAACATTTTTTACATTAAGTAAAACAAAAACTGCAGTACTCATTATTGTGCAGAAAAAGCATTGCAGAGGGTTCGGAGAATCTTTGCACGAGAGGAAAGGAGCTCGGAAACAAAAAGATTGAGAACTCCAGATATCGGAAATGCAGTAGCAAACTCCGCAGAGCACGGTCCCACGAACAACATTTTTTAAAAAAACCTGTTTTAATGATGTTTGAGGGATATATATTGATCGGGTCACTTGAGAGACAGCTCTAATCTAGTTTCACATCTACACAAGAGGATAATCAGAAGCTCGGTTTAACGTTTTATCTGAAAGGTAGCACTCTCCAACAGTACAGCAGCACTCCCTCAGTGCTGCACTGACGTGGTAGTCTCGATCACCTGATCAAGTCTCTCAAGGGGGACAAATATTTATCTTTCAACCAACATCATAAACACAGGTTATTTGGTTTCTTTTTTAAATGCATCACAACTGATTTTTGAATAAATTATTAATTCAAACTGTATTTATAATGAGTAGCTGGTCATTTTAATTCAAATAGAAGGTACACACTTTTAAAAGCCCTTATTCCATGCAATCCACTCGGCTGCCATAGTCAGTACTTCCTGGTTTCACTGGTAAAATATGCTTATTTAGCAAATCCCCATTGTACGGCATCAATCTGCCCAATGTGGTATGATTCTGCTCGAACTGCATTCTTCCTTTTATTGTGCATACCTCTTATGTTTGCTTACTGTAATATTCCATAAGCAATGAATGAATCACATTTTATTTAATTTGCAAAAAATTATTAGTAACAACAAGCAATGACTAGTGAACAATTTGTCCTCATGCACTTTAATCTTATCATGAAAACATATTACTCCACTGCACTTTTTGAAAAGTTGTGTTTGCCATTTGCAATGACAAATTAAGCAGTCTCGAATCGCAATTTACACCAGCACAAAAATAGCCGATTTCGTACCACGAGAGCAACAAAACATGTTCAAGGTAGACTAATATCCCGCACACAAGATTACATTCCTGTTTGGATGCATGTATTCTTGTCGCCAGCATCCCGGGTGTTACTCAGCAGTAAGGTTGCCAAGGTGTTACAACTGATTTTTAAAGAGATTATTAACGCACTGCATTTGCAATGAGCAGCGCTGGTTGTTTGTGATTCTGGAGGTTTTGTCCGATGATCGCCAGTCTCTATCCGCTCCACTGGCACCCTCTCTTGTCACTGGTCGCCTGACATGAATTATGTGGCGCATTACCTTCTCCAGCCAATGGTAAAACAAACAGACTCTTTGTTACCCAACTGGCTGATTCTTGACTGCCAAAGAACCTTTTCCCCATCTCCAATATCTTTGTGACCAATAAACAAAGAAAGTGCATAGAATTTTTTTTTTTTTTTTTTAATTGTCCTATGATTTTTCTAGGTTGGCTGCAGCAATAACCTTAAGATTATGCTTTGAAGGCTCATGGGGCAGGGTCTGGTGGTATGATGACGGTGGATAAGAAGAGTGGGGGGGGGGGGGTGAGAGACCCCCAGTTAGGATAGTCACATGGAATGTGAGGGGGTTAGCAGGTCCGGTCAAGAGGTCAAGGGTGCTTGCGCATCTTAAAAGTTTGAAAGCCGATGTAGCAATGCTGCAGAAGACTCACTTGAGGGAGAAGGACCAAGTGAGACTTAAAAAGGGCTGGGATAGTCAGGCGTTTCACTCTGGATTTGACGGAAGGGCCCAAGGGGTAATGGTCAGCAAAAGAGTACGTTTCCAGATGGAGAATGTGCTGGCAGATCATGGGGGTTGATATGTGATTGTGACAGGGGTGCTGGAGGGGAGGTTAGTGGCGCTGTTAGGTGTATACGGTCCCAATTAGGACGATGTGGGATTTGCAAAGAAGGTGTTTGGGGCCATCCCCGACTTGGGCACACACAAACTGATAGTGGGGAGGACTGGAACTTGGTGCAGGAGCCAAGGTTGGACAGGCACGGCCACGCTCGTTGGTCCCATCAAGGGGGGGGGGGGGGGGGGGGGGGGGGGGGGGGGGCGAAGGCGCTGGCTGGGCTAATGGTGGAAATGTGAGGGGTGGACCCTTGGAGGTTTCTGCACCCGAGGGAACGAGAGTACTCGTTTTTCTCAGCAGTCCATAAGGTATACACGTGGATCGACTTTTTTGTGGTGGGGTAGGCTTTGCTGGCTGGGGTTAAGGGGTTGGAATACTCAGCAATTGCAGTGTCAGATCATGCTCCACATTGGGTGGATATGGTAGTGGAGAAGGGGGTAGCGCAGAGGCCGGGGTGGAAATTAGATGTGGGACTTTTGGGGGACCAAGGGTTCTGTGACAAAATTGAAAAGGTAATTGAGGAATATGTAGGTTTCAACTGCACGGGTGAGGTGGCGAAGGCAGTTGTCTGGGAGGCTCTAAAGGCCGTGGTGAGGTGATCTCGTTAAAGGCCAGGGTGGACAAGGAGGAGAGGGTGGACCGGCAGAGGGTAATAGATGAGATGTTGGAGGTAGACAGGAGTTATGCAGAAGATGGGGACCCAGCGAAGTTGGAAAAGAGGAAGGAACTACAGGCGAGCTTTGACTGACTATCTATCAGGAAGGTGGTGCGCAAACTGAGACGAGCAAGGGGTGCAGTTTACGAGCATGGAGATAAGGCGGGTATGTTAGCAGGTCAGCTCCGGAGGGAGGCAGCGGTAAGAGAGATTGTTCAGGTGAGGGATAGGGCAGGGAAGTTGGTGGTGGCTCCGGATATGATTAACAAGGTCTTTGAGGAATTTTATGAGAGGTTGTACAGGTCAGAGCCACCTGGGGAGATGCAGGAATTTCTAGATGGGTTGGAGTACCCAAGGTTAGGGGAAGGGGACAGGGCTACATTAGAAGGAGCGATAGTGGAGCAGGAGATAAAAGATGCGATTGGGAGGATGCAGTCGGGGAAGGTGGCAGGGCCGGAAGGGTTTCCGGTGGAATGTTATAAAAAATTCAAGAATAAGCTGGCACCCCTGATGGTGTGGATGTTTGAAGAGGCGATAGGGAAGCGGGTGTTTGCCACAAACTTTGGGGCAGGCATCGATTTCCTTGTTGCTAAAAAAAGATAAGGACCCGACGGAGTGTGGGTCGTATAGGCCCATATCACTTTTGAATGTGGACGCAAAAGTATTGCCGAAGGTACTGGTGGGTAGGCTGGAGAAGTGCCTCGCGAAGGTGATAGGTGAAGATCAGACGGGGTTCGTGAGAGGGAGGCAGCTCTTTTCAAACGTTAGAAGGGTACTGAACGTCATTATGGCACCGGCGGAGGGGAAGGAAACAAAGGCATTGGACGCCGAGAAAGCATTTGACCGGGTAGAATGGAGGTACTTTTTTTTTTTTTTTTTTTTTTTTTTTTTATAAATGTTTTATTGAAAATTTTTTCCCAAACAACAATTTTTCCCCTCTTACAAAGCAAACGCAACAATAACAATACAGAAATTTTAAACAATACACAAGTAACAAAACCCCTTTATCTTTGACCTAAACTAAACCCCCCCTCCCCCCCCCCCCCCCCTCCCCCTGGGTTGCTGCTGCTGGTCATCTGTCTTCCCTCTAACGTTCCCCTAGGTAGTCGAGAAATGGCTGCCACCGCCTGGTGAACCCTTGAGCCGATCCTCTCAGGGCAAACTTTATCTGCTCCAGTTTAATGAACCCCGCCATATCATTTACCCAGGCCTCCAGTCCGGGGGGTTTCGCCTCCTTCCACATGAGCAGGATCCTGCGCCGGGCTACTAGGGACGCAAAGGCCACAACGTCGGCCTCTTTCGCCTCCTGCACTCCCGACTCTTCCGCAACTCCAAATAGAGCTAACCCCCAGCCTGGTTTGACCCGGGCCCTCACCACCCGCGAAATCACTCCCGTCACTCCCTTCCAATACCCTTCCAGTGCCGGGCATGCCCAAAACATATGTGTGTGGTTTGCCGGGCTCCCGCCACACCTCCCACATTTGTCCTCCACTCCAAAGAACCTGCTCAATCTTGCTCCCGTTATGTGTGCTCTATGTAGCACCTTAAATTGAATCAGGCTAAGCCTGGCGCATGAGGAAGAGGAATTTACCCTGCTTAGGGCATCAGCCCACATACCCTCCTCTATCTCCTCCCCTAGTTCTTCTTCCCACTTTCCTTTTAGTTCGCCCACCGACTCCTCCCCCTCTTCCCTCATCTCTCGGTAAATCTCTGACACCTTGCCCTCTCCGACCCACACCCCTGAAAGCACCCTGTCCTGTATCCCCTGTGTCGGGAGCAATGGAAATTCCCTCACCTGTTGTCTAGTAAATGCCCTCACCTGCATATATCTCAAGAAATTTCCCCGGGGCAACTTATACTTTTCCTCCAATGCTCCCAAGCTCGCAAAAGTCCCATCTATAAATAAATCTCCCACCCTCCTAATTCCCAACTGGAACCAGCTCTGAAATCCTCCATCCATTCTTCCTGGGGCGAACCTATGGTTGTTCCTGATTGGGGACCCCACCAGGGCTCCCCGCACCCCTCTCTGTCGCCTCCACTGTCCCCAGATATTCAATGTTGCCGCCACCACCGGGTTCGTGGTAAACTTTTTAGGTGAGATCGGTAGCGGCGCCGTCACCAGCGCCTCTAAACTCGTCCCTTTACAGGACTTTCTCTCCAGTCTTTCCCACGCCGCTCCCTCACCCTCCATCATCCATTTACGTATCATTGCCACATTGGCGGCCCAATAGTAATCGCCCAAGTTCGGTAGTGCCAATCCTCCTCTGTCCCTACTACGCTGAAGGAACCCCCTCCTTACTCTCGGAACTTTCCCTGCCCACACGAAGCTCGTGATGCTCCTGTCTATTTTATTAAAAAAGGTCTTAGTGATTAGTATAGGGAGACATTGAAATACAAATAAGAACCTCGGGAGGACCATCATCTTAATTGCTTGCACCCTGCCCGCCAGCGATAGAGGCTGCATGTCCCACCTCTTGAAGTCCTCCTCCATTTGTTCTACCAACCGTGTCAGATTAAGTCTGTGCAAGGTTCCCCAGCTCCTAGCGATCTGAATCCCCAGGTATCGGAAGTTTCTTTCCACTTTCCTTAGAGGCAAGCCTTCTATCTCTCTACTCTGGTCCCCTGGATGT
The DNA here is from genome assembly GCF_047496885.1 of Scyliorhinus torazame. Taxonomy (NCBI): domain Eukaryota; kingdom Metazoa; phylum Chordata; class Chondrichthyes; order Carcharhiniformes; family Scyliorhinidae; genus Scyliorhinus; species Scyliorhinus torazame. The sequence continues at coordinate 84,313,739 of NC_092727.1, forward strand.
ATCACAAATAATTCACTCTTCCCCATGTTTAGCCTATACCCCGAGAAATCCCCGAACCCCCTCAAAATTCGCATAACCTCTATCATTCCCCCCGCTGGGTCCGACACGTATAACAATAGGTCATCCGCATATAACGAGACTCGGTGTTCTTCTCCCCCTCTAATCACCCCTCTCCATTTCCTGGAGTCTCTCAACGCCATGGCCAGAGGTTCAATTGCCAACGCGAACAACAATGGAGACAGCGGGCATCCCTGTCTTGTTCCCCTATATAGTCGGAAATACTCCGATCTATGTCGACCTGTAACTACGCTTGCCGTTGGAGCCCCATAAAGAAGTCTAACCCAGCTAATAAACCCGTTCCCAAACCCAAACCTCCTTAACACTTCCCATAAATACTCCCACTCCACCCTATCAAATGCCTTCTCTGCGTCCATTGCCGCCACTATCTCTGCCTCCCCCTCCACTGGGGGCATCATTATCACCCCTAATAGTCGTCGCATGTTAACATTCAGTTGTCTCCCTTTTACGAACCCTGTCTGGTCTTCGTGCACCACCCCCGGGACACAGTCCTCTATCCTCGATGCCAGTACCTTTGCCAACAATTTGGCGTCCACGTTCAACAATGAAATGGGTCTATAGGACCCGCACTGCAACGGATCTTTATCCCTCTTCAAAATTAACGATATCGTCGCCTCCGACATCGTCGGGGGTAGAGTCCCCCCTTTCCTGGCCTCATTGAACGTCCTCACCATCAACGGGGCCAACAAGTCCACATATTTTCTGTAATACTCCACCGGGAACCCGTCTGGTCCTGGGGCCTTCCCTGCTTGCATGCTTCCCAGTCCCTTAATAACCTCGTCCACCCCAATCGGTGCCCCCAGGCCTACCACCCCCCGCTCCTCCACTTTCGGGAACCTCAATTGGTCCAGGAACTGCCGCATCCCCTCCTCTCCCTCTGGGGGTTGAGACCTATACAGTTCCTCATAGAAGGTCTTGAACACCTCATTTATCTTTCCTGCCCTTCGCACCGTGTCTCCCCTTTCGTCTCTAATTCCTCCTATTTCCCTCGCTGCTGCCCTCTTTCGCAATTGATGAGCCAACAGGCGACTCGCCTTTTCCCCATATTCATACCTCCTCCCCTGTGCCTTCCTCCACAGTACCTCCGCCTTTCTGGTGGTCAGAAGGTCAAATTCCGTCTGGAGTCGTCTCCTCTCCCTGTACAATTCCTCCTCCGGGGTCTCTGCAAATTCCCTATCCACCCTTAAAATCTCCCCCAGTAATCTTTCCCTTTCCTTGGCCTCTGTTTTCCTTTTGTGGGCCCCAATGGAGATCAGCTCTCCTCTGACCACCGCTTTTAGTGCTTCCCATACCACTCCCACAGGGACCTCGCCGTCGTCATTGACCTCCAGGTATCTCTCAATACACCCCCGCACTCTTGCACACACTCCCTCATTCGCCATCAGTCCCACATCTAATCGCCAGAGTGTTCTCTGCTCCCTTTCCTCTCCTAATTCCAGGTCCACCCAATGTGGGGCATGATCTGAAACCGCTATGGCTGAGTACTCCGCTTCTTCCACCCTAGAGATCAACGACCTTCCCAAAACAAAAAAATCTATCCGGGAGTACACTTTATGGACATGGGAGAAGAAGGAATACTCCCTAGCCCTAGGTCTAAGAAATCGCCATGGATCCACTCCCCCCATTTGGTCCATAAACCCCTTAAGTACCTTGGCCGCTGCCGGCCTTCTTCCGGTCCTTGAGCTGGATCTATCTAGCCCCGGGTCCAGCACCGTATTAAAGTCCCCTCCTAAAATCAAGTTTCCTACCTCCAGGTCCGGTATACGCCCCAGCATCCGTCTCATAAATCCCGCATCGTCCCAGTTTGGGGCATACACGTTAACCAACACGACCTCCATTCCCTCCAGCCTGCCACTCACCATTACATATCTACCTCCGCTATCTGCTACGATGTTCTTTGCTTCAAATGCGACCTGTTTCCCCACCAAAATGGCCACCCCTCTATTCTTTGCGTCCAGTCCTGAGTGGAACACCTGTCCCACCCATCCTTTCCTTAGCCTAACTTGGTCCGCCACCTTTAGGTGCGTCTCTTGGAGCATAACCACGTCTGCCCTTAGTCCTTTCAAATGCGCGAGCACTCGGGCCCTTTTTATCGGTCCGTTCAGGCCTCTCACGTTCCACGTGATCAGCCTCACTAGGGGGCTACCTGCCCCCCTCCCGTGTCGACTAGCCATTACCTTCTCTAGGCCAGTCCCATATCCCGCCTCCACGCTCCCGCTCGCTCCCCCAGCGTCGCACACCATCCCCGCCCACCCACTCTTTAGCCATTTCCTTTTGGATTTCCGCAGCAGCAACCCAGTTGTCCCCCCCCCTTCTCCCTCCCTCCTCCCCTCCCCGCTAGATCTCTTTCTAGTGTGATTGCTCCCCCCATATTACTTCCGTAAGTCAGCTGACTTCAACTGACCCCGGCTACTCCTGCTCACTCCTCGACCCCCCCCATGTGGGGAACTCCCATCCGCCTTGCGCCTGTCTTCCCGCCTTATTCTTTCTGGTGCGGGAACATCCCTTTACCTGACCCGCCTCTTATGGCGCAGCTCCCTTTCCCCTCCCCCTCCCCTTCCCCATTCTCCAACTATGTCCCGTCTTTCCCCCCTCACCGGCGCCCACATTTCCCCAATGTCTCCCCCCTTCCCTGTTTACTTCTCAATTAACTTCCACCGTAACATTAACAATAACATTTCCTGCAGCATCAGTCCCTCAGTTCCGATCCAATTTCTCTTCTTTGATGAAGGTCCATGCTTCCTCCGCCGTCTCGAAATAATGGTGTCTCTCCTGATACGTGACCCATAGTCTTGCCGGCTGCAGCATCCCGAACTTCACCTTCCTTTTATGCAACACCTCTTTGGCTCGGTTGAAGCTCGCCCTCCTTCTCGCCACCTCCGCACTCCAATCCTGGTATACCCGTACCACTGCATTCTCCCATCTGCTACTCCGCACCTTTTTAGCCCATCTCAGGACCTCTTCTCTATCCTTAAGGCGGTAAAATCGCACGATTATCGCCCTGGGTGGTTCTCCCGCTTTTGGTCTTCTCGCCGGAATCCGATTTGCCCACTCCACCTCCAAGGGGCCCGTAGGGGCCTCAGCACCCATCAGTGAGCTCAGCATCGTACTTGCGTACGCTCCACAGTCCACTCCTTCCACACCCTCAGGGAGACCCAGTATCCGAAGGTTCTTCCTTCGCGCTCCATTTTCTAGGGCTTCGATCCTTTCAGTACACTTTTTATGAAGTGCCTCGTGCGTCTGTGTCTTAACCGCCAGGCCCAGGATCTCGTCCTCAATATCTGTCACCTTCTGCTCCACCACACGGAGCTCTGTCTCCTGGGTCTTTAATGTCTCCTTGAGCCCCTCAATTGCCTGTAGCAACGGGGTCAGCACCTCCCTCTTCAGCAGCTCCACGCACCGTCTCACAATTTCATGCTCAGGCCCCCATGTCGCCTGCGCTTTCTCCGCCGCCATCTTGTACTTCTCTCTTTCTGACCCTTTGGTCGACGATTCCTCGCGCTGCAGCCGCCGCCGCCGGTTTTTTCCTCCTTCGTTTGGGGGGGACTCCCTTCTCACACGCCCCGCACCGGGTTGCGTCGTCGAAAAATTCCCCGTTGAGGCTCTTAAAAGAGCCCGAAGGTCCGTCGGAGCTGGAGCCGCCGAAGCGTGCGGCTAGCTAGGCATCACCGCAACCGGAAGTCCCTTCAGTGGCCTTGATGAGGTCTTTTCACAGTTGTTCCCTCTGCTGCTAGAATTCACCTTTGATACAGGCCCTCAGGTCAGCTTGCAGCTTTAAGCTTGCCCTTCCCCCGCCTGCATGCTGGAAGAGGCCCTGTTTATCCTGTAGTTGCAGCCAAATCTTTCACTGTTTCTGCGTGTGTCTGGCAACCAAGAGACATACCCTTCCTGGGGGACACTGTCGGGGGAATATTGCCGCCTTCTTCCCACACCGGGAAATGTCAAACAAATGCCGTGGGGGCCCTGTAAAAGAGCCCAAAAGTCCGTTCCAAGCAGGAGCTGCCGAATATGCGACCTAGCTCTGCATAGCCGCACCCGGAACCAGAATGGAGGTACTTGATGGCAGTTCTGGAGCGGTTTGGGATTGGACCAAGATTTGTGAACTGGGTAAAGCTTCTATAGCCGAGGGCGAGTGTCCACACAAACAACATCAGCTCGAGATACCTTTCTCTCCACCGTGGGACTAGGCAAGGATGTCCTATGTCCCCACTGCTGTTTGCACTCGCGATTAAGCGTTGCCCATCGCATTAAGTAGCTTGGGGGTATGGAAAGGAATAGTGCGGGAGGGAATAGAGCATAGGGTGTCCTTGTATGCCAAGGTGTCAGGTTTTCACTGCCAAAATGCCACATTGGTATTGTGGGTTGGCAATTGGGCAAGGTGCCCTGCGCGAGGGGTGCTGGGAGGGAGACACCCTCCCATCGTGTGTTTATCCACACTCCCAATAAATGAAACAGTGGTCTCTGCCACAACTACTCCTCATCATAAGTCATTCTGTGCTCCAACACTTTAGATAGATATTGCATTCCTCACTGAATGGTGGCCTTAAAATTAATGGACCCCCATCGTTCATGCCAAGCAGATGTTAGACTCTTTCTCTGTTCAGGGAGATGCAATATAAATTAAAGGGTGCAATTCTAAAGGGGAAGGAGGAACATAGGGTACCTGAGGGTATAAACGCACAAATCCTGAAAGGTGGCAGGGCAGAATTAGATAAATCAAAAGAGAACAAAATCAAACAACTTTCAATGAACATAAAAAACAAGGGCACAGCCTCAACTGGAGAATTGTCTCCATTTCAGGGCACTGCACATTGGGGAGGGTGGGAAGGTTTTAGAGAGGGAGCAGGGAAGATGAACAAGAATGGTTTCATTTATAAGGATAAATTGGGGGAGTTGGGACTGTTCTTGGAGGGGAGGAGGTCAAGAGAAGATTCAATAGAATTGTTCAAAATAATGAGGGGCTTAGAAAGAGTATATAGAGAGAAACTGTCTCCCATTGGCAGACGAATCGAGTGACCAAAGGACACAGATTTGGCAAAGGAATGGATGGCGACACAAGGGCAAACTATTAATGGAGGAAGGCCAGCTGGGCAGGGTTATCACCCAAGAATTGCCCTTAGGCTTTTCTTCACGCATGCTGCTTGAACAGAACTGCAATCACAGCCCAGGAGGAAAAAAATCACCTTATGTCTACCTAATTCATACTTCCCATCGCTCTGCAACTGTCAATCAGCCCTCCTCCCCAATCTTTTCCTCTAAACTAATTCACCATCTCTTCAAAATTTAAAGGATTTATGTCCTGAAACAGTCCTATTCCAACATCTTCAATCTTTTTCCAACTCGTCAGCAACAGTTGGAAGATATGGATCCAAACTTGCGCATAGCATTCTATCAAAACAAGTACTTTTGATTTTTGGTCAAATGTCCTTGACATGTATTCTGGTAGTTAACTAGCCCCATTCAGCATTAATTGGTTACCATCAGTGAATGGTCAGCAGTCACACAAAACTCTCTTCCCCTTTACAAATGGACATTAATACATTGTGTTTGGACTTTTTAATTACAATATCCATTAATTTATAAATATTCAAAGCTCTCTCCATCTGCAAAGCTTTTGCCTCTAATGCTTCACACTGATCCATATGAGGCCATGATTGGCCCTTCCCAAGCCATTGATTACATAAATTGGCATCATTATCAAATTTAGATTTTCTAACACCACAGCAGCCAGTAGCCACTATTGATTAGTAAATAAAATTGAACAAGTAATACCATCATTCTGCATGTGATCAGCATACTCTGTACATTTGTGTGCTTTTTTTCGAAAATGGTAAAACAAAAAGTTTACACTTTAAACTCGTGGTTACTGCTTATTCGTTATTTTTGAAACTGATCAACTTCACCTCTGCTACATTCAACAACCAGAACAAACCACGCTTATCTTACTACCTAGTTAAATAATGATTATATTTAGGATAAAATGATGAAATATCAAGAACTACAGAAAGAATCAATGTCTGTGTTTAAGTCAGAGGTTTCTTTTTTGCAAATTATCAAGCACAGGGTTAAATAATGGGGTTACAGATAATTACAGTTCTACTGCACAATGATCACACTCCGCACATATGGACAGATCTCTCAGAACCCTTTAAAAGGACAGTGGATAACAGTTAAACACCAAGCAAGAAATAAACTGCATGCCAAGGAGTTGAGTGATGAAAGCCTGGTTAACAGAAGCATCTTTCGCTGGCTTTTTGAAGGCAGGGCAGGAAGTGGTAAAACACATTTGTTGAGAAAGCAAGACCCAAGTGAATAATGACTGCCAATATTGAGAAAGTGCATGACCAATGAGAAGTGACTTGAATTTTGGGCAATAAATTGTACCACAGGAACATATGATTTGAAATGATATGCGGGAAAAGGAGCAATCTCAAGATTGATTACCAAGAATCAGAATCAAAGCGCATAGGCCTGGATCATCCGAGGAACAGAAAACATCGTCGACTGTTGCTCTCCTCAAACGTATCCCCCGCCTCGACGATGTTCAACATTTCTTGCTGGGTTTTTAAGAGTTGGACTTTGCAGGAAACTCGGAGCGCAGTGTCCCTCGGAGTGTCAGGGGAAGACAGGGCACACCCACTTTTTACAGCACTAGTTACCATATGCTATGTTTTAAGGTCAGTATGAATGTTAGTGAATGGGTGAGGTGGGTGAATGAATGGGTAGGATGGGTGGCGTGGCAGGCAGGTAGGGTGACAGTTGGATGAGGTGGGTCAGCGGGTGTACGCATGTTGGGTCGGGGGGTAATCGTGGTGCAGGGAGGTTGGCATGTCTGGTCGTGGTTGTAGTCAGGTGTCGGGGGAGCTTGGCAAGGAAAGGTAGTCGGGTTGGGTAGTCAGAGGTTATGGGGTTAGTCGTGTGATGTGGGGGAATAGTCAGGGAGTTGGTGGGGCCGATCGCCGATCCACGTGTAGGCAGATAGGAGGCATGGTCGAGGGGCTTGTGGGGTTCAGGGTTTAGTTGTGTCGCCACCCAGGAGTTTAGTCTAGTTTTAAAATGTATCTAACATGTTCTGAGTAACTATCCAGGTACGTACATGGAAACTGTCCAAAGTTCAAAGTCAGATAAATTCATGGAGGGTGCTGGGGAGCAGGAAAATGCTTATTAGACATTTAACTTTCCAAGGAATTCCCACAGAGGTCTGCACATCAGGAATCGCACCCCCCCCCCCCCCCCCCCCCCATACATATTTGTTTGTAACAAGTATTGGACAATTCAGGATCCTCTAGGTTGGCTGGTCATTTGAAATAAAAGGTGAGAATGCCATAAACATTGATCAGGTCAGTCAGCATTTTGGGGAGCAAATAGTTGTGTTAATATTTCAGGTGTAGAACTGGGAGTTCCGGTGAAGGATCTTTAACGAAAATGTTGACTCATCCCTTCCGATCACAGCTGCTCTTTCTACCATTTGCTTTGGACTTACATAATTAATTTTCAGCTGTTAGCTGCTTAATTATCTCTTTGAAGAATAATTTTCACATTTGCCTACAAGCCACTCAACCTCAATATAATTAATTTTAGAATCAGTAATTCAGAATGTAACAAAGGCACACAAAGAAAGGCCCAACCTGAATGAGAGAGTGTGCAAGTTAACTGATCCAATGGCAGGTTTAGCAGTGGATGCTCCAATTATACAGCAGTGACAACAGCCAAGAAATACTTAAACAGCTGTAAAACAAATTAAGACACAATGAGGCTGTTAAAGGTGCTAGATAAATGCAAGGCTCTTTTTTTCGAAGGGCAAAATATGTTATACAGGTGGTCTTCACTAGGGTTTCTACACTTGGAGAGTACTTACAGGTGAACAATGGATAAGGGGAAGAATCAGACTTGGCAGTGCTGGTCCTCACTGTTGTATGATGGTTGGACAGGCTGAGTGAGGAATGATTGCTGAAACATTGATATATCTGAGTAACTGGCTCTTTGGATACAATAGGACCATGTACAGATATGCATCAACCAGATGTTACTCTTCTCAAGCTGGAAGCATGCTCCCTTTTTGATACTTGGCTGTGTGTGTTTTACATAGTCAGTATGGGCAGTACTGATTATACAGTCCCACAGATTAAGCCTTTCAACCGTAATACTACATCTTATTTATATTTACATGCAGCCCCCAGCCCCTGAGCTTTTTACTTCAGATTTAATCTGTCAGGAGGCTTCATGACTCTCGCTGATTGTATTCTCATCAGACTTGGAAGATCAGTGATCGCTCTTTGAACTTCTTTTCCTTGACTTGACTGATCTTCATTGAGAGTTGCCGCACCTGGGGGTTTTTTTGTCAATTTGTGACTCAACTTCAGTTCTGGTTATCTTTGAGGAATCAAGGTAACATTTCTCCTGGCTCATCAGATAGCACCTTCTGAAGTGTTAATTGTTACTCCTTCTCTGCCTTGATCTCTTACTTTGTCTCCTTTAGTCAACCTGGGTAGAGTTCTGGCACAGTATCTCCAGTTATAGTTGGAAACCTATTGTTTTTGACAGGACTGCTCTCGCTCTTGAACTCTTTGATAATTCCGGACTTCCAACTCTGGAAGTAATTTTTTGGGAAGGATGGAAGCTTTCTGCCCACCAGCAGTTTGGATGGTGCCAACCCACATTGCAGTGAAGAAGCTCTGTACCTTAAGAGTGGCATCAGAGAATCCTTGTTCTTCTATAGCAGGACTTTGATAGTGTGGAAGCCCTTTTGGCCTCGCTATTGGATTGGTTGTATCTCAGGGAACTTGAGATGTCGAAACACACAGTTCTCTGCAGAAAGTAAACATTCTGCAGTGTGTGCTATTCTTCCCTATGGTTCTTTTTCGTGCCACAATGCTGACATAGTTTTATAGCATTTATACTTTCCCTTCAAATTGAACCTTCTTTTCTGATACTCTTTTGCATTCCTAAAAAATCATTGAAAGTTTCCTGAGCCAAGGTTTTTCTTCACCTCTCAGTATTGCCCGACAATGCAGTCTCGTATTAATTCTGATTTTGGTCTCCATACACGGATCCATTAGCCAGTCTATACAGGTCATTAATAAAAACATCTGCTGGTTCACCTGGTTTATGGACCCTTTTGCTGAAATTGATCCTTTCCAGAATCTTTTTCCTCTTGTCTTGTTGACATAGTTATCAAAAGCTTTTAATACTCTTTCAAATATATCTGAAGTTTCATTAATGCCTTGTCATGTAACATCACCTGCTATTTTTCCAATGGAATAATGTGCTTACTTAGTCAGCTTCAGCTTTATTCTCAAATCCTGAAGCAATTTGGAACCTCCAGAACCTTTGTTTCTCCAAAGTGCCCAACTTTGAGTTTGATTTGGGCCTTCCATATGTCTAAACCCCTCGGGCACCGTAAATTTAGGATCCATTGCTGCTCTGATTTTTTTAGGTGGTTTACCTTAAAGTTTAAACTTTTCTTGCAGTAATTGCACTGTTCCTGCACTGATCAGCCTCACACTGAGACTTGCTGTGGTCACTGTCTCTTTTGGGTATTTTCTACTTAAACTCTCAAAGTCTTAAAACTCTTTGCAATATTCTCTTTGCTCTGTTCCCAGGAGCATTGTGTATATGTAGCAGTTTTTGTATCCCCATTTGCTGCCACACAATCACCATGTATAATGGCACCGACACCGGACCTGGACTCCGGGGTGCATCGTAGCATGCGCCTGCTGAGGATGTGATTTGCCCAGTGCTGCCTGCCGAGTGTGCTGTTAAAAATTTTTTAACCCTCTTTAAAAGTTGCACATCAGTTCCAGAATTGCTGGTTGGCTTTCCAACTCTAGTGCTAAATCAGGATTTTCTTCACGGAGCACCATGTGCTGTCCTGCAGCCTCAAATGAGTTACCCAGTTGATTTTCTAACTCTTCCAGTCTCCAGTTCGTTTATGAAGCAGGATTTGGAGCTCTTCAACTGTACCTTAACGAATTTTGCAGTTTGGCGTCACTTTGCTAGGTCAAACTTGCAAACTTCTTTAAAGTTTACTTTCCAAGGTTTCGGGGTCCTTCACAGCTGCCACCATGTTGTATGTTGGTTGAACTGGCTGAGGAAAGATTGCTGAGATATTGATATGTGAGATCAATAACTAGTTTATTGAATATAACAGAACTATATACAGATATACAGGACTAGATGCACACGCTATAAACATTCTCTCTCTCAATACTTGATCATGTATTTCCTACATTATCTATATGGGCAGTGTTCCGTTTTCAATCCCACAAGCCACAAACCTTTCAATCCTACTACCAGATACACAAATTCCCAACAATACTCACTCTCAGGATACCTCAAAGCACATTAAAGCCAACGAGTATTTCAGAAATGTAGTCACTGTTGTAATATCGGGACTCATTTACGAACAGCAAGATCCCACGAACAGTAATGAAATAAATGAACAGATAATCTGTTTTAGTGTTGTTGGTTGAAGTATAAATGTGGGAAAGAAACCAAGGAATCTTTTGTTTTTCTCAAATGATAGTATGGGGTCTTTCCTATTCACTTGAGATGGCAGACATGTCTCATCAAAAGGACAGTAAAATGCTCCATCAGGAAGGCATGGAAATAGCAGCCTAGACTAAAATATCAGTGGGCTGCAGACACAAAAGGTACTGTGCACGCTGTGAGGTAGCGTCTTCATTAGCAAGAAGAAAAACGGAAGACATTCACTGTGCAAAGAAATATGGAGGTCCATGTTAATCAATTATAATTTTTTTCCAACTCTCTGCTACCTACTCCTGAAGGACAGTTCCCACAAGTGCTGTTTACATGCAGGTTTCTGAGCAAAATTAACCTGTTTCCTACAATACAACGTAGCACTAACATCTTTCCAGACATTCCTTGAACACAATTGATCGCTCAGTCCTATGACGGAAGAACATCCTCAGACCATGAGCTATAATGAAGGTAAAGTATCCTGTGAGGCACTGTACTCTCATGACTCTCAAGGAAGTCCATGGAAGATTCATTACCAAAGATTCTAGTTTCGTCAAATTCTTTTTTTCGGAGGCAAATCATTAACCACTTGGAGTTAGAAATTGGGAAGCATAGCTCTTTCACACAAAAGACTTGTGGATTAAGATACCAAGGAAAGCGCATCGAAACAGACAGCACTTTTGGTTTCATGAGATGATCAAATATATTGTTGAAGAGAAGAGATTAAGAGAAATTGTGAGAAGTTGGAGAAATGTAGGTAAGACTAATGGTCTCAGCCAAGCTGCAAAAATTGCCGCACTTTGATATATCCTGCCATCATGGTTATTAATACCTCAATTCAATTGCAGACCTACAGCTTTCACCAAAGATTTAAAAGACACATCACACATTATAGGTGGTTAGCCATGAACGATTCAGCTGTTGGAAGGTTTTTCTTGCATATTAGTCATGCTATCAAACTGTGAACAGCAAGAAGTATATAGAGAATGAAATACAAAACATTGCAATCCATTTTTTTAAAACTCTAAACATCGCAGCGGTTGCATCTTCACCATCCATGGAAATATTGGGTATGCTCATGTTTTTATAAGCATACCATCTTTTGACTGCATCATTGGTGCCAATGCTAACAGTGCAGTATAAAGACACTGGCTGATCCAGAGCTAGGGGATTCACAGAGGTAGTCTGAAGTTGTTTGGGTTTGTACCAATTGCTTAAAAAATGAGAAAAAAGGAGAAATTAAGACGGCTGGCGAATGATAGTATTATATCGCTGAGGTGTACTCCTCTTCAAGACTCTCACTGGAATTTGAGGCCAGTGTAATGTATGAACTGTGCACTTGGAATACCAGCATAGCAATTATCTGTCTTAAGGGCAGCTACTCTGCTCAAATCTCTACGTCTCGTAGTCCTGTGCTTTCCTCTTCAATTTCTCGCAGGAGCCTCCCATTTTCAATTTTGAGTTGTCGAACATCATCCAATAGTAGCATACTGTACAACCCTGTCCTTGAGATAAGGCAACAGCTTGGCAGCAAAGTAAATGCAGGCAGCTGGCATTTGGGCACTGATCTTTTGCCATCTCAATAAAGAGGGCCAAAGGTTAATAAACTACAGAGGAACCAAAGTCCCATTACCAGGAACTGAAATGAAATGAAAATGAAATGAATGAAAATCGCTTACTGTCACGAGTAGGCTTCAATGAAGTTACTGTGAAAAGCCCCTAGTCGCCACATTCCGGCGCCTGTTCAGGGAGGCTGGTACGGGAATCGAACCGTGCTGCTGGCCTGTCTTGGTCTGCTTTAAAAGCCAGCGATTTAGCCCAGTCTGCTAAACCAGCCCCGAGGTTAAACCAGAACTGAGGCTGATGAGGTAACTCCATAAGTAAAAATTATGTTCTAAAAGCAGACATACACAACTATATCAGAATATAGAAGTAACATTCACACAGAAATCACAGATTTGTTATGGTTCAAAAGGAGGCTGTCAGCCCATTGTGTCGGCACCGGTCCTTGGTGCCATTCTCTAGCCTTTTCCCCGCATCCTACGCATTGTTAAAATAATCGATCAATGCCCTCTTGAATACCTCAATCGAACCTCTCTCCACCACACTTCCAAGTAATGCATTCTGTACCCAAAACACTCGCTATGTCCTGTTTGCTTCTTTTGTAAATCACTTTAAATCTGCGTCATTCTCCACCACACAAGTGCCAGGCAATGACTATCTCCAACAAGTCTTATAATCCCTCCTTGACATTACCATCGCTGAGTCTCCCACTATCAACATCCAGTGACCAGAAATGGAACTGGAGCAGCTATGTAAATACGGTGCAGGGGCTGGGGACCTCGTTTGGAATGAGGGAGCTGATGGACAGCATACAGGCGATGCAGACAGGGGAGGCCCAGGGCCGGATGGACTCCCAGTAGTGTTTTGTAGGAAGTTTGGTGCGGAGCTGGGGCCGGTGATTGTGAAGATGTACAATGAGGTGAGGGATAGGTTGGAGCTTCCCCCCCCTATATTGTTGCAGGCTTCCATCTTCCTGATCTGCAGGAAAGATAAGGACTGAGAGCAGTATGGGTCGTATCACCCTATATCTCTGCTAAACATTAATGCAATGTTGTTGATGAAGGTGAATTGCATAGCGCATTGAGGATTGTGTGCCGAGGGTGATAGGGGAGGACCTGAAGGGATTTGTGAAGGGAAGACAGTTTTCTGCGAATGGGTGCAGGCTTCTTAATGTAACCATGATGCCCTCAGAAGGCCAAGAGGTAGAAGTAGTGGTGGCAATGGACCGGGAGAAGGCCTTTGATTGGGTGGAGTGGGCGTTGAAGGTGCTGGGGCAGCTTGGGTTTGGGCAGGGGTTTATGGATTGGGTTCATTGTTGTGCAGGGCGGCGGTGGCGAGTGTTCGGACGAACTGGATGAGTTTAGGGTATTTTGAGTTGCACCATGGGATGAGGCAGGGGTGCCTGCTCTCCCCATTGCTTTTCGCCTTGGCAATAGAGTCAATGGCAATGGTGCTTAAGGCATCAAGGGATTGAGTGGGGGGTGGTTGGGGTGGTTGTCGAGCATAAAGTTTTGCTATATGCGGGCGATTTGTTATAATATATCTCGGACCCAGTGGGCAACATTGGAGGGATTATGGAGATTTTGAGGGAATTTGGCCGATTTTCGGGGTACAAGTTGAACATGGGGAAGAGCAAGGTGTTCCCGATCAATGTTAGCGGGCAAGAGAGGAGGCTAGGGGAGTTGCCGTTCAGGATCGTGGAGGTGAGTTTTTGGTATTTAGGAATCCAGGTGATGCGGAGCTGGGCCCAGCTACAAATATGAACTCTGCACAATTGGTAGAGAGAATGAAGGTGGATTTAAGAGGTGGGATATGTTGCTGCTGTCACTGGCTAGGTGCGTGCAGACAGTGAAAATGATGCTGTTGCTCAGGTTCTTATTCGTGTTCCAGAATCTCCCCATCTTTGTTCCCAAGTCCTTTTTCAGGAAGTTTAACAAGATAATTCTGAGGTTTGTGTGGGCGGGGAAGATGCCACAGATGAGGCGGGTTTTCCTAGCGAGGGAATGGGGGTGGGGAGGGGTCTGGCATTGCCGAATTTGCTAAATTATTGGGCGGCGAACATTGCAATGATGAGAAATGGGCAGTGGAGGAGAGACCAGTTTGGGGGCAGATGGAGGCGTTAAGTCGTGTAGGGGGATAGTTTGAGGGCACTGTTATTGGCACCTCTTCCATTCTAGCCAGTCAAGTACTCCATGAGCCCAGTGGTGTTGTCAGCATTATGGTGTGGGACCAATACAGGCAACATTTTGGGCTGGGAGGGCATGTCGTTGTGTGCACCGATATGCGACACCCTAGGTTTGTGCCGGCAGGGCTGGATGCAAGGTTCCGGGGTTGGCGGCAGGTGGGGATAGAATATTTTATGGACTTGTTTATAGGGGGCAAGTTTGCAGGTCTGGAGGAACTGTACGAGTTGCCCAAGGGGTACCTGCAGGTGAGAGATTTTGTGAGGCGAGACGTAACGCCCTTCCCAGGGCTGTCGCTTCCGGTGTTTCGGGACAAGTTACTGTCGGAGGATGATATTTGGGGGGGGTCCGGTGGAGGAGATGAGATGCAAATGGGAGGAGGAGCTGGGAGGGGAGATGCGGGCTGGGACATGGGTTCAGGCCCTGTGGAGGGATGAGCCTCATCCAGTTTAAGTTCATAGGGCCCAATTGTCAGTGGTGAGGATGAGCAGGTTCTTTATGGAAGTGGAAGATGTCATGTGTGCGGGGGAGGCAAGGGGGAGGAATTGGCGAATCACATCCACATGTTTTGGACGTGTCCAAACTGAGGGGGGTCTCGTATATTATGTCTGAGGTTCTGGGCTTAGGGGTGGCCCGGAGTCCAGTGGTGGCGATATTCGGTGTGTCAGAAGATCCCAGAGTCCAGGTGGGGAGAGAGGCCAACATATTGGCCGTTGCCTCCGACAGCCCAACGAATCTTGTTGTGCAGGTGCGACATGGATCCGCCGAAGACGGGGATATGGGTTAGTGACCTGGCAGAATTCCTGCGGTTGTGTTCGCTTTGCGGGGGTCAGTAGATGGGTTCACCTGGAGGTGGACCCTCATTCGTTGATTTCTTCAACGAGAATTGAGGGGTCAGTGGGATGGGGGGTTTAAGGGGGTAAAAATTGGGAAGGCGGATGTGACAGGGTGTTGGTATCGGGATCAGTTGGGGATTTGTGGCTATTTGCCTTCTGAAATGTTCTGTGCATCATAGAACTAACAGTGTAGAAGGAGGCTATGTGGCCCATCAAGTCTGCACCGGCCCTTGGAAAGAGCACCTTACTTAAGCCCACGCCTCCACCCTAGTCCCGTAACTCAGTAACCCCACCTAAACTTTTGGACACTAAGGGGCAATTTAGCATGGCCAATCCACCTAACCTGCACATCTCTGGACTGTGGGAGGAAACCAAAGCACCTGGAGGAAACACATGCAGACACAGGGAGGAAGTGCAAACTCCACGCAGACAGTTACCCGAGACCGGAATTGGACCCGATTCCCTGGATCTATGAATCAGCAGTGCTAACCACTGTGCCATCCCTTGATACAAAAAGCCTTGCATAAAAATATATATATTTTTTTTTTAAAAGAGCAATGTGGTCAATGTATGCTTTTGGCCTCACTAGCAATGCTCACACCACAAGAACAAATAAATCAATATATGTTTTGGCTTCATTTCTGATATGATACACCATGAAATATGGCATAAATAATATGTGAGCATTTTTGAAGCTTTAAACAAAGGTTATGTTGTATAAGGGTTTTGTGCTCCAAAGTAATTTATGTTTTAAGCCATGAAATAATACAGATTAGTTACACTGAACCATTTACAGGCTGGGGTTAACCAGTCACAGCAGCAAAGCATTTCCGTGCATGCAGAAACACAAACAATTTTAATTGCTCTCATTTTAGTTTTTAAGGCCATGCATTTGTTTTAATTCCCATTTCCTCCCACTCCCACCTCTCTCTGCTTAAAATTGGTGGTGTGCTCAAATGGAATGAAGGCAAAAATAGTTTCCAACAAATCCCTCCACTAAACACATCCTCCAGCTGCAGGTTTAACTGCTTTTTTTTTTTAGGAGGGGAAATCTTTTGACCTTTTCAGGTTGACTTCACTGCTTTGAAGAGCATGTTCTAAAGAAAAAAAGGCGTGGCACTATGGACTTCTAACAGAAACTCAGCTCTCGTGGACCAGTTGAACCAGGAACATTCCTCGTCACAATGGACGTCTCGGCACTCTACACCAGCATCCCCCATGATGACGGCATTGCTGCAACAGCCTCAGGACACAACCCGACAACTCCAATCTCCAGGCGCAATTCTACAACTCATTCGCTTCATCCTGGATCACAACGTCTTCATCTTCGACAACAAGTTCTTCATCCAGACACACAGAACAGCCATGGGGACCAAATTTGCACCTCAATACACCAACATCTTCCTGCCCAAGTTGGAACAAGACCGCCTCACCGCACAGTACCTACAACCGACATGATACATCGTTGCCATTTTTTTTCCATTGGATCCACAGCGGAGAACCACTGAAACGACTACACAATGACATCAATAAGTTCCATCCCACCATCAGACTCACCATGGACTACTCTCCAGAATCGGTTGCATTCTTGGACAAACGCACTTTCATCAAGGACGGTCATCTCAGCATTTTGCTTTACCGCAAGCCCACAGATAACCTCACAAACCTCCAGGATTTTACACCATTCTCTAAACCTTAAGAGAATGGTGTAAAATCCTGGACTGAATTCACTGTTAGAGGGCAGCACGGTAGCACAAGTGATTAGCACTGTGGCTTCACAGCGCCAGGGTCCCAGGTTCGATTCCCCGCTGGGTCACTGTCTGTGCGGAGTTTGCACGTTCTCCCCGTGTGTGCGTGGGTTTCCTCCGGGTGCTCCGGTTTCCTCCCACAGTCCAAAGACGTGCAGGTTAGGTGGATTGGCCATGCTAAATTACCCGTAGTGTCCATAAGGGTTGGGAGGGGTTATTGGGTTGCGGGGATAAGGTGGAAGTGAGGGATTAATGTGGGTCGGTGCAGACTCGATGGGCCGAATGGCCTCCTTCTGCACTGTATGTTCTATGTAATCTATGTAATGCTCCAGTTCTCCAGCTTCCACCGCAAACACGTTAAAGAAGCCATCCCCAATGGGCAAGTCCTCCGTATACACAGGACCTACTCAGACGAGGAGGAGCATAACGGACATCTACAGACGCTGAATGATGCCCTTGTAAGAACGGGATATGGCCCTCAACTCATCGATCGACAGTTTCAACACACCACAGCAAATAACCACACCGACCTCCTCAGAAGACAAACACGGGATACAACCGACAGAGTACCCTTCATCGTCCAGTACTTCCCCGAAGTGGAGAAACTGTGACATCTTCTTCGGAGCCTTCAACACGTCATCGAAGGCGGCGAACATCTTGCCAAGTCCATCCCCACACTCCCACTACTTGCCTTCAAACAACCGCGCAACATCAAATCAACCTTGTTTGCAGCAATCTACCCAGCCTTCAGGAGAACAGCGACCATGACACCACACAACCCTGCCATGGCAACTCTCAAGACGTGACAGATCATCAACATGGATACCACCATTACAAGCGAGAACACCACTCACCAGGTACGCGATTCATACTCGTATGACTCGGCCAACGTTGTGTACCTCATACGCTGCAGGAAAGGATGCCCCGAAGCATGGTACATTGGCGAGACCATGCAGACGCTGAGACAACGGATGAATGGACATCGCACGACAATCGCCAGGCAGGAATGTTCCCTTCCAGTCGGGGAACTCTTCAGCAGTCAAGGGATTTCAGTCTCTGATCTTCGGGTAAGCGTTCTCCAAGGCGGCCTTCAGGACGCATAACAACGCAGAATCACCGAGCAGAAACTGATAACCAAGTTCCGCACACATAAGTACGGCCTCAACCGGGATGTCTCAGAAGACAAACACGGGACACAACCGACAGATTCCATGTCTCACTACATTTAACCCCCCCATCATCTGGCCTGGGCTTGCGAAATCCTACCAACTGTCCTGGTTTGAGACAATTCACATCTCTTTAACCTGTGATTATCCCTCTCTCCAGTCGCACCGTCTGGATCTGTAAAGACTTAATTACCTGCAAAGACTCACATTCAAAGTATCATCTTGCATCATTGGCTTTGGCTATATATGCCGTGTTTGTGTAACCTACCATTCACCTGATGAAGGAGCTAATGATTCCAAATAAACCTGTTGGACTTTAACCTGGTTGTAAGACTTTTTATTGTGCCCATCCCAGTCCAACACCAGCATCTCCACATCAAAAAAAAAGACAATGAAACCTCTGCTGTTGGTTGCCAGGTCCCCAAATGTTGGAATTCCCTCACTACTCTTTTCCCCTGTTAAGTTGTTCCTCAAAATCGGCTTTTGACCAAGCCTTTTGGACACCCGTCAGAATATTTCTTTATAAAAGCAAATTACTGCGGATGCTGGAATCTGAAGCAAAAACAGAAAATACTGGACAATTTCAGCAGACCTGACAGCCTTGGTGGAGAGAGAAGGGAGCTAACGTTTCGAATCTGGATGACTCTTTGTCAATATTTCTTTATTTGATCCAGTGCCAAATCTTTTTTGACAATGCTCCCGTAAGTAGCCTCGAGACCTTTATCATAAGATAAAAGCACTGTATAAATAAAAGTTTTTCCTGTTGTTCCAACATTAAGCTTTTGTTTTTATGAGGCCAAGTTTATGAAATGTGTAAAAGATTTATGTTGCTCAGTGTACAAACCTGTAGATGTGGAAAATCCGACCGATTCCGAAAGGCAATTACTGCGTACTTTCGCTGCAAACATCTGGTTATATGAAAGGGCTTTTTACCTAGAACTGTCTCTGAAGAAAGAAAACTCCATTTCCAATATCAGATGACACACCCACAGTAGTGTCAGGGCATGGACTCAGATTCTGCTGTTACCAAAATAAGACCGATCACTCCACATGATTCAGTAATACAATGAAACAACCGATGGATAGTAGAACTGGGACGTACCATCTAATTTACCAATAATGTATTACCGCTTTTGGCCGAAAATATATATAGTTAAAGAAAAACAGCAGTGGTACTTCCGGTTGCGGCGCTGACCAGCTGAGTCGCACGTTTCGGCACCTCCCGTTTGAACGGACTTTTGGGCTCTTATCGGGAGCCCCAATGGAAATTTGTCACGGCCAAACTCAGTGTGAGGCGATAAAGGGAGGAGCCCCCCGGGTGTGGATGGAAAGAAGCGAGAGCAGTGGCCAGATTGCGGAGGATCCTCTGGAGCAGCGGCAGAGAAGAGAAGGGAGTAGCAAAATGGCGGCTGAGGGAGCCCAGATGGTATGGGGCCCGGAACAGCAAGAGTTCCTCCGGCGATGTGTGGAGAAGCTCAAGAAGGAGGTGCTGGCGCCGATGTTGCTGGCGATTGAGGGATTGAAGGAGACGCAAAAGACCCAGGAGATGGAGCTCCGTGGAGTGAAGGCAAAGGCAGCCGAGAATGAAGACGAGATACAGGGCTTGGTGGTGAAGACGGAGACGCACGAGGCACTACATAAGAGGTGCATAGAAAGGCTGGAAGCCCTGGAAAATAGCTCGAGGAGGAAGAATTTAAGGATTTTGGGTCTTCCCGAAGGGTCAGAGGGAGCGGATGTTGGGGTGTATGCGAGTACGATGCTCCATACTTTAATGGGAGCTGAGGCCCCGACGGGCCCCCTGGAAGTGGAGGGAGCATACCGGGTCCTCGTGAGAAGACCGAAGGCAGGGGAAATACCGCGAGCAATAGTGGTGAGGTTCCACCGCTACAAAGACAGAGAGATGGTCCTGAGATTGGCTAAGAAGACACGGAGTAGCAGGTGGGAGAACGCGGTGATCCGCGTGTATCAAGATTGGAGTGCGGAGGTGGCGAGAAGGAGGGCGAGTTTCAATCGGGCCAAGGCGGTGCTCCACAGGAAAAAAGTGAAATTTGGAATGTTGCAGCCGGCAAGACTGTGGGTTACACACCAGGGCAAACACCACTACTTCGAGACGGCGGAGGTGGCGTGGGCATTTATTCAAGAAGAGAAGTTGGACTAGATTTGAGGAATGGATGTTTGGAAAGAAGTAGCGAGGTGGTGGCAAGGAATTGTAAAGGGGGGAGAGGGGGAGGGCTTATCTGTAAAAATGTTGGACGGGAGAATTTTTTCTCCCCCACCCCCAGAGGGGGGGGACACGAAGAAATGCGGGCGCCGGTGGGGAAGGGGACAGGGAAGGGGAGAGGGAACTGCGCCATTAGGGGCGGGGCCGAGAGGGAAGCGCGGGCTTTTCTCCCGCGCTATGGAAATTGTGGCGGGAAAAGTGGGCACAGGAAGGAAGGGGGCCCCACACGCAGGGAGGCCAAAGGTAAACGGGGGAAGCCGAGGTCAGCCAGAGTTTGCTGACTCCAGGAAGCAATATGGGGGGAGCAATCAAGCTAGAAGGGAATCTAGCGGGGGGGGGGGGGGGGATTAACTGGGTTGCTGCTGCTGAGGGTAAGGGGGAGCTGATATGGTCAGGACGGGAGGGCGCCGGCTGGGGGACAAACGGCTGCATAGGACCCGGGTGAGGAGCTGGTTTAAAAAAGGGGATGGCTAGTTGACGATGGGGGGGGGGGGGGGGGGGGGTAAAAGGGCCCCCCAACCCGGTTGATCATGTGGAACGTGAGAGGGTTGAACGGGCCGATTAAGAGGGCAAGGGTACTTGCACACCTAAAGAGGCTGAAGGCGGATGTAGTTATGCTTCAATAGACGCACCTGAAAGTGGCAGATCAGGTCAGATTAAGGAAAGGATGGGTGGGACAGGTTTTCCACTCAGGATTAGATGCAAAAAATAGAGAGGTGGCAATACTGGTGGGGAAACGGGTACTGTTTGAGGCTAAGAACATAGTGGCGGACAGTGGGGACAGGTACGTGATGATGAGTGGCAGATTGCAAGGTGAGGCGGTGGTGCTGGTGAATGTATATGCCCCGAACTGGGATGACGCGGGTTTTATGAAGCGTATGTTGGGGCGCATCCCGGACCTAGAGATGGGAAATTTGGTATTGGGGGGGGGACTTCAACACGGTGCTGGACCCAGGACTGGACCGGTCCAGATCTAGGACCGGGAGGACGCCGGCAGCGGCCAAGGTGCTTAAGGGGTTTATGGAGCAGATGGGAGGAGTAGATCCCTGGAGATTTGCTAGACCGAGGAGTAAGGAGTTTTCCTTCTTCTCCCACGTCCATAAAGTATACTCCCGGATAGACTTTTTTGTCCTGGGAAGGGCGCTGATCCCGAAAGTGGCAGAAACGGAATATTCGGCTATAGCCGTTTCAGATCACGCCCCACACTGGGTGGATCTGGATCTCGGAGAGGAGAAGGAGCAGCGCCCACTTTGGAGATTAGACATGCGACTGTTGGCAGATGAGCGGGTATGTGGAAGGGTGAGGGGATGTATTGAAAGGTACCTAGAGGTCAACGATGATGGAGAGGTCCAGGTGGGAGTCGTATGGGAGGCGCTTAAAGCGGTGGTTAGGGGGGAGCTGATTTCCATAAGAGCCCACAAGGGGAAAGAAGAGGGTAAAGAAAGGGAGAGACTGATCGGGGAGATTTTGAGGGTGGATAGGCAATATGCGGAGGCCCCGGATGAAGGGTTATACAGGGAAAGACGGAGACTACAGACGGAGTTTGACCTGCTGACCACGGGTAAGGCGGAGACGCAGTGGAGGAAGGCACAGGGAATACAATACGAGTATGGGGAAAAGGCGAGCCGACTGCTGGCCCAACAACTTAGGAAGAGGGGGGCGGCGAGAGAGATCGGAGGAATCAGGGACGGGGAGGGAAGGATGGAACAGAGGGTGGAGAGGGTGAACAGGGTGTTTAAGTCATTCTATGAGAGGCTGTATAAGTCCCAACCCCCGGAGGGGTAAGAGGGAATGATGCACTTCTTGGACCAGTTGGAGTTCCCGAGGGTTGAGGAGCAGGAGGTGACAGGTCTGGGAGCGCAGATTGAGGTGGAGGAGGTGGTAAAAGGAATCGGGAACATGCAGGCAGGAAAGGCCCCGGGACGAGATGGGTTTCCGGTGGAATTTTACAGGAAATATGTGGACCTACTGGCCCCACTCCTGGCGAGAACCTTCAACGAGGCTAAGGAAAGGGGGACACTACCCCCGACGATGTCAGAGGCGACGATATCATTGATCCTGAAACGAGACAAAGACCCGCTGCAGTGCGTGTCATACAGGCCCATCTCCCTCCTAAATGTAGACGCCAAGTTACTGGCCAAGGTGATGGCGACTAGGATAGAGGACTGTGTCCCAGGGGTGGTACATGACGACCAGACAGGGTTTGTTAAAGGGAGGCAATTGAATGCCAACATACGAAGGTTGCTGGGGGTAATGACGATGCCCCCAACGGAGGGGGAGGCGGAGATAGTGGTGGCGATGGATGCAGAGAAGGCATTCGATAGAGTGGAATGGGAATACCTGTGGGAGGTACTGAAGAGATTTGGATTTGGAGAGGGGTTCATCAGATGGGTTCAGCTCCTGTATGGGGCCCCGGTGGCAAGCATGGTTACAAACAGGCAACGATCCAACTATTTCCGATTACATAGGGACACAAGACAGGGGTGTCCCTTGTCCCCGTTACTGTTCGCGTTGGCAATCGAGCCATTGGCCATAGCGCTGAGGGGCTCTAAGAAGTGGAGAGGGGTGCTTAGAGGAGGAGAGGAACATCGGGTGTCATTATATGCGGATGATCTGCTGCTGTATGTGGCGGACCCAGTGGAGGGGATGCCTGAGATAATGCAGACACTCAGGGAGTTTGGTGAGTTCTCGGGATAAAAATTGAACATGGGAAAGAGTGAACTATTTGTGATGCACCCCGGGGAACAGGGCAGGGGAATAGACGATCTGCCGCTGAGGAGAGTAGCAAGGGACTTTCGATATCTAGGGATCCAGGTGGCTAGGAACTGGGGAACCTTGCATAAACTTAACTTGACACGACAGGTAGAGCAGATGGAGGAGGATTTTAAAAGGTGGGACATGGTGCCCCTGTCATTGGCGGGTAGGGTACAGGCGGTCAAAATGGTGGTCCTCCCGAGGTTTCTTTTCGTGTTTCAGTGCCTCCCCATACTGATTACAAAGGCCTTCTTCAAGAAAGTGGATAGGAGTATTATGAGCTTTGTGTGGGCTGGAAAGACCCCAAGGGTAAAGAGGGGGTTCCTGCAGCGTAGGAGGGACAGAGGGGGACTGGCACTGCCGAGCCCGAGTGATTACTATTGGGCCGCCAACGTGTCTATGATATGTAAGTGGATGAGGGAAGGAGCGGCGTGGAAACGGCTGGAGATGGCGTCCTGTAGGGGAACAAGTTTAAAAGCACTGGCGACGGCGCCGTTACCGTTTTCCCCGAAGAAATACACCACAAACCCAGTGGTGGTGGCGACCTTGAAGATTTGGGGGCAGTGGAGACGACATAGGGGGGTGACGGGTGCCTCGGTGTGGTCCCCGATAAGGAACAACCATAGGTTCGTCCCGGGAAGGATAGATGGGGGATTCCAATCTTGGCAACGAGCAGGAATTGTGAAATTGAAGGACTTGTTCTTGGACGGGACGTTCGCGAGTCTGGGAGCACTGGTAGAAAAATACGAGTTGCCACCTGGGAATGCCTTCCGATATATGCAAGTGAGGGCATTTGCAAGGCAACAGGTGAGGGAATTTCCGCTGCTCTCGGCGCAGGGGATCCAGGACAGAGTGATCTCGGGGGCATGGGTCGGTGATGGTAAAGTGTCCGATATATACAGGGAAATAAGAGACGAGGGGGAGACGATGGTAGAGGAGCTAAAGGGTAAATGGGAGGAGGAGCTGGGGGAAGAGATTGAGGAGGGGCTGTGGGCAGATGCCCTAAGTAGGGTAAATTCCTCGTCCTCGTGTGCCAGGCTCAGCCTGATCCAATTCAAGGTTCTACACAGGGCGCATATGACGGGAGCAAGGCTGAGTAGATTTTTTGGAGTGGAGGATAGGTGCGGGAGGTGCGCGGGAAGCCCGGCAAACCACACCCACATGGTTTGGTCATGTCCGGTATTGCATGGGTTCTGGGTGGGTGTGGCAAGAGTGATCTCAAAGGTGGTGGGGGTCCGGGTCGAACCAAGCTGGGGGTTGGCTATATTTGGGGTTGCAGAAGAGCTGGGAGTGCAGGAGGCGAGAGAGGCCGATGTTTTGGCCTTTGCGTCCCTAGTAGCCTGGCGAAGGATTCTACTAATGTGGAAAGAAGCTAAACCCCCGGGCGTGGAGGCCTGGATAAACGACATGGCAGGGTTTATAAAATTGGAGCGAATAAAGTACGCACTAAGAGGTTCGGCTCAGGGGTTCACCAGGCGGTGGCAACCGTTCCTTGACTATCTCGCAGAGCGATAAGGGAAAACAGGAAAGGCAGCAGCAACCCAGGGGGGAGGGGGGGGGGGTACATGTGGGTCCTTGGTTTTTTTTTTGTTCTTTTCCATGCTAGTTGTTTATAATTATATTTATTTTTTCAATGTTACTATTTCTTTTTCTGCACTTGTTGTTAGTTAATATATTGTTTAAATAACGGTCAATGTACATTTTGTTACAAAGTAGAAAAAATGGAAAATTCTTTTTGATCAAAAAACTTTAATAAAATATATATTTTTTTAAAAACAGCAGTGGTGATCAGAATGAACTCCAGGTAATAATTAGACCGACTCATGATTACAGGATTGAATGTTGGGCTCAGGGTGAAAGAGCTAATGCTTCTTCAGCATTTAGGGTTTAATTCTGTGGCAAGATGCGTTATAGATATAGCATGTCTCAAAGTTTGAAATTGGGCTCAACATTTTAGTCAAGGTGTAGAATTTTAAGCATAATGTACATGTACATGGTTAAGGCTTTTAATGTTGGGTTCTAGCATAGCTTTCAAGGTAGCAATGTACATCTAAAACGTATCCACTTGGGCAGCAGGGTAGCACAAGACTGTGACTTTACAACACCAGGGTCCCAGGTTCGATTCCCTGCCGGGTCACTCTCTGTGCGGAGTCTGCACGTTCTTCACGTGTCTGCGTGGGTTTCCTTCGGGTGCTCCGGTTTCCTCCCACAATCCAAAGACGTGCAGGTTAGGTGGATTGGCCATGATAAATTGCCCTTAGTGACCAAAAAGGTTAGGAGGGGTTACGGGGATAGGGTAGTAGTGAGGGCCTAAGTGGGTCGCTGCAGACTCGATGGGCCAAATGGCCTCCTTCTGCACTGTATGTTCTATGTATATCGATATTTTTGTGTTGTACTGGTTTTAAGAGCTACTTTTGGATCAGATATTATACATTATGAGAAGTCAGTTAGTGTAGCACAGTGCGAGTAGAATAGAGTATGCTCATTGCACCAGTGCTTTTCATACACAGATTGAAAGGTTTGTTGTCTTGTTTGGGTGTTTATAGCTCCTTATTACAATGCAAAAAACAGAAATATTTTAAGATCGCAAGTATTTTTCTTCAAATTCTTTTTTACACAATATAAAGTCAGGTTTGCATCACCCGTCAATCTTTTCTCAACGAGTGTTGATACCACAACTGGCGGCTGCTTTCCTGGAGAGTGAGCTCTCGGCTGCAACAGTGTGCCCCAAGATGCCCAAGACTGAAATGAAGACACAACAGGAAGTTCCTGGAACAAAAACTATCAGACATCTTTGACCAACATGACTAAATTGATACTATCACAGTGCCATTAATGAGAGCTTGCTGGCTACAAACTGACTGCCTCATTTCCTGAATTACAACAGTGATGGCACTTAAAGTAGCTAATTGATTGTAAAGCACTTTGGGATGTCTGAACATCACCTTGAAGTTGTGGAAGCCTCTTTTAATTGCAAGTCCTTCACTCACTTTAGAACAAATACAACCTCACACTTTAGAACAAATACAACTTCAAGAATATTGAGCACATTGAAGAATATCCCCAACATCATGGCTTTTCTGATACAGAACATACAGTGCAGAAGGAGGCCATTCGGCCCATCGAGTCTGCACCGACCCACTTAAGCCCTCACTTCCACCCTATCCCCGTAATCCAATAACCCCTCCTCACCTTTTTGGTCAGTAAGGGCAATTTATCATGGCCAATCCACCTAACCTGCACGTCTTTGGACTGTGGGAGGAAACCGGAGCACCCGGAGGAAATCCACGCAGACACGGGGAGAATGTGCAGACTCTGCACAGACAGTGAGCCAGCGGGGAATCGAACCTGGGACCCTCGCGCTGTGACGCCACAGTGCCATCCACTTGTGCTACCGTGCTGCTCGATATAGATCTACAAATAGACTATGGAGTTCAGAAGGGTATCAGATTTCTCTCCATCAGATGCTCCACAACGTTAAGTACAGTATTTTGAGAATATACTCTACAGTTTTACTCATTGACTATTTGTTACTTATTTGTTCCTGTTGCTGCACACAAGTAAAAAGTTTACTTTGGTTATCTGACACAATGGGCTGGATGGAAGACTGGTGATAATAATCTTTATTAGTGTCACAAGTAGGCTTACATTAACACTGCAATGAAGTTACTGTGAAAAGCCCCTAGTCGCCACACTCCAGTGCCTGTTCAGGTACATAGAGGGAGAATTTAGAATGTCCAATTCATCTAACAACACGTCTTTGGACTGTGGGAGGAAACCGGAGCACCTGGAGGGAACACACGCAGACACGGGGAGAAAGTGCAGACTCCACACAGACAGTGACCGAAGCCGGGAATCGAACCTGGGACCCTGGAGCTGTGAAGCAACCATGCTAACCACTGTGCTACCATGCTGCCTCCGTACACCTCAAAGGACTTGAAATCTCTTGACAGCCTTTGAAATACAGGTCTCCATTAAATTTCACACAGCAATACATTGCTTTAGCCAGTGATTAACAGTATTATTACTCCACAGCCAGCTGCTTTATGGATTTATTTATTGATCTTTCCCTTCAAGCTTGAATGCATTTCCATTACCTTGCTTTGATGCTAACCACAAATGTTTATAAACATTTACTATGATTGACAGATCGTCACCACATCGAAAGCAGCTAAGTGCTTTTCCTCTTTTTCACAGCAGGAAGCAATTCCAGCCCGTGAATCAGACGCAAATGGGTGCAAATGACCCAATTGTATCCTCATACTGGCATGGGGCAAGTAGCTTGCTACCGGGAGACTAGAGAATCAGAATGCCATCCGGCACCCATCCTGCTTTTAGCCCGACACTTAATTCTCTACCAGATCAGGAACCCTGCTACCAGCGGTGAGGTATCCGTCCCAGTATTTCAAAAATTAGAAGGGGGAACCAGAGTGATATTTGCAAGATTCAGTCAATTTCAGTACATAATTGCTGACAAAACATTCGCTCCTTCATCCTCAGCTCAAAATTTAAAACCTGTAACCATTTATTGACCTAATATTAGCTGCAGTTCATTCTCAACAATATTGTTTTTTTTCTTGAAATATATAAATGTGTTTTTTTCTTTAAATATGTAAATGTAAGTCAAGAGGTCATCCATTCTTGCTGAATAAAATTACAAGGTGAGTGCTGCAATTCTGCTGTCATTCTGTAGTTTCTTTGCACATTACTGATTCATTCAAATAGGTGTTTCCCCAAAGAGAATAATCAAAGAACCATTCCTCTACAGAGGCTGAAGATTTTTCTTTTGTCTGTAGTGCAGTGCGTTGGAGAAACAATTAAGTTTGATCAAGTCCATCGTTTTCAGGTATAACAACAACTTTTATCGATATAGCACCTGCAATATAGTGATACAACTCAAAGAACTTCACTGGAGCAGAATCAGACAAAATTTTAACACCAAGCTGTATATGGAGTTTTCGAATGGGTGGTGAAAAGTTTGATCAAGGCGGTGAGTTTTTAAAGAGCATCATAAAGGAGGAAAGAACTTTAGAGATGCAGAGAGGGTCAGAGAGAGAAGTTCAAAACTTGTGGCCTTGGCGGCTGAAGGCCACCAAAGGTGATGCAACTAAACTTCTACAAGAAATCAGAATTGGAGCAGATACCGGAGGATTGCACGGCTGGAGCAGGTTAGAGAGAGAAGGAATGGGTGAGAGCATGGATGGATTTTAGCAGAATGAGAATTTAAAAATCACAATACTGGACAAGCTGCCGAGTATATTTCCACACAAGATTTGAACATCTACTAATTGTGGAACTTGCTATCCAACAGCATTGCAGGAGTAACGTCACTGCATGAACTGCAGCGTTTCAAGAAGGCAGCTCACCAACACCTTCTCAAAAGGTAATCAGGGATGGGCAATAAATGCTGGCCTTGAAAGTGGTGCCCACATTTCAGAAATTAATTTTTAAGTAAATTAATGAAAAATCAGAATGGAGAAAATAAGTCCAAAATATTATTTTAAATAAAACCTTGGGAGCAGACCAAAGAGACAGGTTCACAAAATTCTTCTGCAAAGAAGTGATCTTATGGAATATAATTCTACCGATACTGGAGGAAAAACTCCCAAATCCAAGAAGCTATTGGATGCTACAACAGAAGGACTGTCAGAACCTATTGAGTTAAATGGCTTATGGGGCGGCACGGTAGCTTCATTGCAGTGTTAATGTAAGCCTGCTTGTGACAATAATAGATTATTTATTTATTTAGCACAGTTGCTAGCACTGTTGCTTCACAGCACCAGGGTCCCAGGTTCGATTCCCGCTTGGGTCACTGTGCGGAGTCTGCACGTTCTCCTCGTGTCTGCGTGGGTTTCCTCAGGGTGCTCCGTATTCCTCCCACAAGTCCCGAAAGACGTGCTTGTTCGGTGAATTGGGCATTCTGAATTCTCCCTCTACGTACCCGAACAGGCGCCGTAGTGTGGCGACTAGGAGATTTTCACAGTAACTGCATTGTAGTGTTAATGTAAGCCTACTTGTGACAATAATAAAGATTGTGTTACAATAAATATTACAAAACGTTTGAAGGGCAAGGATCTTAAAAAAAAAAATGGTTTTGTTATTTATTCATTCTCAGGAGATTGGCTTCACTGGTGAGGTTAGCACTATTCCTGCCTCCTGAATCATATGTTCAACATAGGAGATCTGCGAGAGGATGATGCTGGTGGCAATAGCAGGGGGTCTCCTTGGCCATGAGGCCTCATGGCATTCAGTGTTAATGTTGAGGCCTCGCGGGGAAATGCCCACCCAATCGTAAACTGTGCCTTCACCACCTGTGGGGGTCCATCCTGACAATGATTCTGTGAATATGATTCAGGTTTCTTCCCCTCCCCTTCCAACTTTCTGAATTTGTTCCACTTTAGGCTCCCTACTAATGATGCTGACTCTTGTTGGGGAATAATTCCATTTGTGCTGACAGCCATCTAGCTTCTTAATCAAGTAGTCATTTTCCAAGCACAAGCCTGGGCTTTGAATATCAGCAAGGTATTTGACAATGGTCAAATGGTGTGTTATCAGTGGAGGAGCTGAAAACCACAACCAAACCACAGTACCATGTTCATCAAATATGCTCACTTCTCAGTACAGCTTCTCAGATCACTAATCAGCAGTGAAAATCTTGCCTTTCCTTATTCCATGCCCAAGAGAGTAAAGTCTAATTATAGCTGTCTTGGCTAAGTTTAGAGCTATACTGAAGTGAAATAGATTAACTTTTTTCAACTATTATTGTGTATTCACAAGGCACCCTGCACAAGAGCAGCACTGGCACATGGGGACACACAGCAGGGCAGGAAACAAAGATAATTAAGTAGCGTTCATTTAAATTGTGCAAGACCCTTGTCTGCAGAGCAGCTTTGGAAAATCTGTGGCCAAATTCACAATCAAAGCACGCAATTATTGGTCAGAACAAAAAATCTTGTTTTGAAAGGCAGCTATTTTTAAAATGCTCAGGAAACATTCTGTTTAACATTGCCTCTCATATTACATAGTTTTTTCATTCTCTCCATGGCTGCATCAATTTCTGCCGAGTGCTACCACACTATCATAGCATAATCTGGCTTTGATTTTCTCCCAGATGTTGGGGCAGACAGACTATTTTTTGTTCAAACTGCGCTATAATACCAGGAAACATTTACTGAACTGAACATCAACATTACAAGTGAACAGGATCACAAGGCAAGTGGAAAATGTAGGGACAGAATCTTCCGGTAGCAAGAGTTGTTGGTGGCGGGACAGAAAGTAGGTGACACTTCGAATTGGGGTGGGACGGCTGGACGGCAGGATTACAAGGCAGCCAACCAATTAATGATGCATTTGAATAGGGCGTGAGAGTCATGCAGCAGGGGCCGACAAGAAGCTCGGAGTTCAGGGGGCCAAAGGCAGGTACCATTTTTAAAGAGTACATGGACAGGCATTCATTCCCTGCAAGCCAGTCGCATCAGTCTCGCCGCCGTTCTGGAGGCATTGACACTTGTTTACCCCTGTGGAAAACCTACTGCTGCTACCATCACAGAGCACACAACGATTCAGTGCCACGGTACAGTGATGCCTCCCTGCAGGTTCTCCTCCAGGCCGCGCGGGAAAGGTGGGACGTGCTATTTCTCTGGGATGGTAGTCGGAGGCTCTCTTTTCTGACCAAAGTGATCTGGACGGAGGTCACAGTGCAAGTTAGCACCCATGGGGCCCATTCCAAATCCTGCATGCAGTGTAGGAAAAGGATGAATGATCTACTGCACTCCATCAAGGTAAGTGGTGCCATTGACTTACTGGTAAGTGATATCCTTAATGGTATTCAGTAGTGTAAATGTGAGAGTGCAGAGTCGTGTCAGCCAGGAGTTTGCATTGCAGGCCGAAGCCGCAGATGGGGTATGTTCACATGTGTGGGAACCACTTGATGCTGCAAATGTTTTCCCACTTGCAGGACAGTGTGGGTGTCAAATGCTCACTGGGAATGGCTCAGGAGCTGTCAAGCGCATGTATACTCAGTGGTCATGTACCCATTGGAATGACACTCAATCATTCCTTCTGTCTGCAGGAGAAAAATGGCAGAAGTTTGAAAGCAAAAACGAAAAACGTAATGCAGTCAGCAGAACATTAGAATAATGCAATGAAACTAAACTGGCTGTTCCCTCTTGAGATCCCCTGCCTCCCAGCCGACAGAGGATTAGAAACCAGTGTAGTAGCCTCACAGCCTGCAATTTACTGGTGACAAGATTGTCACAGGTCTGTCTGCCACATCGCACCAGTGCCCTGGCATCTGCCCCTGTATCCGCAACATTCACTCCCACGTCAGCAGTATCACCTTCCCCTTCCCCTTCTGCCTCCCCAGAGGAGCTATCTGGCTGCTCCATCTCCCCCTCTGCAAAATCATTCCCCAATACTGAGTGGGGTTGTGCAGGGCACAGCAAACCACAATGATCCTGGACATTCCTTCCGACAAGTGCTGGAGTGCTCAGCTCAAGAGGTGCAACCAGCAGGTCCTCATTTTAAGCATTCTTATCATCTGCTCAATTGTTTCCCTCGGTGAGGCACAAGCAACTTTGTGACTCTCCTCAGCGGCACTTTGCGGTCTCTGCGCTGACATTATCAGCCAGAACGTCAGTAACTCGTGTCACCAATGAGTGCGCCCTGCAGTCGACGAGGGAAAGCAGAGGCTTGTGAAATCTGAGTGTTGTTCAGGGTGTAGGCATCGAGAGAGCTCCCTCAGTAGTACACAAACACCTGAAGAATCTATTTTCTGTGATCACATTCCAGCTGCACATTAATAGAGCGACCCTTTTCTGTTACTGAATGGAGCGAGCTGATCCCAGGGAACTCTCGATGTCACATGTCTGCATTCAACTGTCCCTTGCGCTTGTGAGAATCCAATGATTGCAGGAAAACACACTGCTCTGGCTGCATGGCTTGTGGCGTCTGTAGCGAATTTGACAAATTAATTTGCTCGTCTGAAGAGGGAATCTGTCACCTCCCAGATGTATGTGCCAGACTGGAATATTCTATACACATCCCAGTGATGCCTGGAAAAAGGCCTGGCGAAGATGTTTAGTGTTGCCGTCGCATTTAATGCTGCAGCAGTGCATTGCCTCCCAGATGTAGGTCTTCATGGAGCAGCTGACATAAGTAAATCACCGCATCTCGAGACACCCTGAGCCACCTGCTGCTCAGGCATCTTCAGGAAGCTGCAGCAGCTGCACGTCGATGCTCAGCATCGCACATCTGCATCCTGTGCTGCCTCTCCTTGTTAGTGGTCTGGTAGCTGCTCTGCATGGTCACGGACAACCCTCTGCCAGATTTGCTATAGCGGCAACACAGCTAGCACAAGTGCTGGTTTGACTTGCCTGAGATTACCTGTGAACAAATTGCAGGGAGCAATTTGGTCAGCATAATTGTTCTTATCCTCTTATCCTGAGCATTTCTGCCCAATGGGAAGTCCTACACTTGGCATCAGACAAATCGCAGCCTCCGTGATCACTCCCATCCTGAAGGATCAATGTCAATATAGAGATCTCGTTTTGTTGATGCAGCTGTGTGCAGGGAGACTGAAGAATTGACACTGGAATTGGAAGCCATAACAGTGCAGAGACTTCCTCTTCGTGCTGAAATTCCCTCCACCATCCTCCTCACAGCCCAACACTTCTGCCTTGACCTCAGTTAAGTTCCATCCAATCCCCTTTCAGTCATGACCAGCCATCAGGAACCCTCGAAGTTTCCAAGTGGCACCCTGCCTCCCATCTTTACAATCAACATACCATCCATCATCCTATGCACTCCCTCCATCATCCTGGAGCTTCCCTCAGTTGCCCTTGAGTCTCAGGACCTTAGAAATACCATTTTTGGTAACTCTCTTGCTCTTCTCACAGTCACTCTGTATCTGCAAACTTCCAACATTGGAGTTCCCTGCCTAGTCTGGTATCCTCTCTCTGTCTCTGCTCGCCCACACCATGCACATGGTGTTGCCAACGCCCTCCCTTCCCCTTCAGTCAGCAGAAGCTGCTCATCATCACATACTCTCCTCTAGCTCCCTTGCTCAGATCTCGCTAGAAGGAGACCATTGGTCAGGCATCAATGCCAATGTTTTCAGAGGATGAGCAAAAAGAGCAGAACGCATTTGAGAATGGTTCGCATCCAGTTGCCTCATGATTATTAGGGTGTCCCTTTAGACAGCCAATTGTTCTCACCAGTAACTCCACCGACACGAAAAATAGCCTCCTCCCACTTTCTAATAGACTGTGTTTTCCAGTAGAAATTAAAACCATCGTACATGTCAGCTTCTCGACTCACTCCACCACCTTCTACCCTCTCCTATTACCCACCAACTTCACCTATCACCCTTGACACACCCGTTATAATCATTTGTCTCCTCTCAGTCACTCTAGAACCTCCTTCAATTGATCAGATAGCAATCAGCCTCCACGTGCCTTCTTTCACCACTGAACCTGCTACCATTCCCACCCCCACCCTGACCCTCTTTCCATTATCTCTGCCACCCACTTTGTCTGTTTCAGTGACTCCCCCCTCCCCTTCATGATACCATCCACAAGCCAACCATGACACTGGACCTGCCAGTCTACCACATGCTATTGCACCCTCTTGCTGCAACTGTTCCATCCATCAGTTCAACCTCCAGGACCCCACCAAAGGTAGCATTGACCTTACCCTTTAGGACAATCTTCCTTCCACCAACCCTGCCTGTAAACCTATCCCCACCCAATCACTGGACCCCAGAAACAACATGCAAGGCACTTCCATCCCTCAAACCTCAACTTTCCTCCTGGCTCCCACATCCCTGCCCCGGACATCCTGCCTCCCTTGGCCAACCTCGCTGCCCCATGCTCCTTGGACTGAGGCCACCCCATCATTGAATTGTTTAACAATGTCCCCAAAGGGAGCGGGAGAGAGAGAGGGAGCCGGAGCGCACCGAGTGCAGCTTCGGATTCAAGTAGGTGTTTAAACTTGCCCCCAGGTTCCAGCGGCCTTCATTTTTCAGAGCGGGAGAGAGAGAGGGAGCCGGAGTGCAGCGAGTGCGGCTTGGGATTCAGGTAGGTGTTTAAACCTGCCCCCAGGTGCAAGCGGAATTCATTTTTTGGAGCGGGAGAGAGGGAGAGCCGGAGCGCCGCGAGCGCAGCTTGGGGTTCAGGTACATGTTTAAACTTGCCCCCAGATTCCAGCGGCCTTCATTTTTCGGAGCGGGAGAGAGAGAGAGGGAGCCGGAGTGCAGCTTGGGATTCAGGTACGTGTTTAAACTTACCCCCAGGTTCCAGCGGTCTTAATTTCCGGGAGCGGGAGAGAGAGAGGGAGCCGGAGTGCAGCTTGGGATTCAGGTACATATTTAAACTTGCCGCCAAGTTCCAGCGGCCTTTATTTCTCGGAGCGGGAAAGAGAGAGGGAGGCGGAGCGCAGCGAGTGCAGCTTGGCATTCAGGTACGTGTTTAAACTTGCCCCCAGGTTCCAGCGGCCTTCATGTCCGGGAGCGGGAGAGAGAGAGGGAGCTGGAGCACAGCGAGTGCAGCTTGGGATTCAGGTAGGTGTTTAAACTTGCCCCCAGATTCCAGCAGCCTTCATTTCCGGGAGCGGGAGGGAGAGAGGGAGCCGGAGTGCAGCTTGGGATTCAGGTAGGTGTTCAAACTTTTCCCTAGGTTCCAGTGCTTCATTTTTCGGAGCGGGAGAGAGAGAGGGAGCCGGAGCGCAGCTTGGGGTTCAGGTACGTGTTTAAACTTGCCCCCAGGTTCCAGCGGCCTTCATTTCTGGGAGCGGGAGAGAGAGAGGGAGCCGGCGCGCAGCTTGGTAATCAGGTAGGTGCTTAAGTGTTTGATGTTTACCTCTATTTAAGTTGGGCGGTTGCTAAACCCGAGACACTACACTTGTAGTGTCTGCCACCCTTCCACCTCCTCTAACCTAAGGGGTGAGTGAATATCAGATAAGCTCTCTCTTTTCTTTTTCTTTTCTCCACAAGTTATAACTTCAGATTTCCGGCAAGAGCAGTGGCCAGGGGTCTGTCGAGAAGGTAAGTTTACCCTTTAAAAACTTACCTTGCAGGAGAAGCGGCCTTCAGATTTTCGGCGGGAGCAGTGGCCAGGGGTCTGTCGGGAAGGTAAGCAGCTGGGAGAAATTTAACTCTTCCTGGGTTGGTAAGTTTTTTGTGATTGGTAAGTAAAATCCTTATTCCTTTCATTTCTTCATAATTTGATATTATATTTGTAATCAGTAAAGGTAAAGTGTAAAAATGGCATGAGATCCCAGACCCGTGTTATGCTCCTCGTGCTCAAAGTGGGAGTTCAGGGACGCGGCGTTTGCCCGGACTCCTTCATGTGCGGGTGGTGTGTCCAGCTGCAGCTCCTGTTAGAACGCATGACGGCTCTGGAGCTGCGGATGAACTTAATTTGGAGCATCCACGATGCTGAGGAGGTCGTGGATAGCACATTCAGTGAGTTGGTCACACCGCAGATTAGGATTGGTGAGGCAGACAGGGAATGGGTGACCAAAAGGCAGAGAAAGAGCAGGAAGGCATTGCAGGTGCCCCTGCGGTCACCTCCCTCCAAAACAGGTATACCGTTTTGGATACTGTTGGGGGAGATGACT
Organism: Scyliorhinus torazame; assembly: GCF_047496885.1. Classification (NCBI taxonomy): domain Eukaryota; kingdom Metazoa; phylum Chordata; class Chondrichthyes; order Carcharhiniformes; family Scyliorhinidae; genus Scyliorhinus; species Scyliorhinus torazame. Next base: position 84,349,382 of record NC_092727.1, read on the forward strand.
CACCAGGGGAAGGCAGTAGTAGCCAGGCTCATGGCACCGTAGCTGGCTCTGCTGCACAGAAGGGCGGGAAAAAGACTGGCAGGGCTATAGTCATAGGAGAGTAGACAGACATTTGTGTGGTCAAAAATGAGACTGCTGAATGGTATGTTGCTTCCCGAGTGCAAGGGTCAGGGATGTTTCAGATCGGCTGCAGGACATACTGAAGAGGGGAGGGGGGGGGGGGCGCGTGGGGTGAACAGCCAGTTGTCATGGTGCATATAGGCACCAACGATATAGGTAAAAAACGGGATGAGGTCCTACAATCAGAATTTAGGGAGTTAGGAGATAAGTTAAAAAGTAGGACCTCAAGGGTAGTAATCTCAGGATTGCTACCAGTGCCACGAGACAGTCAGAGTAGAAATTCAAGCATAGTCAGAATGAATACGTGGCTTGAGAGATGGTGCAGGAGGGAGGGATTCAGATTTTTGGGACATTGGAACTGGTTCTGGGGGCGGTGGGACCATTACAAATCGGATGGTCTACACCTGGGCAGGACTGGAACCAATGCCCTAGGGGGTGCTTTTGCTAACACTGTTGGGAAGGTTTTAAACTAATGTGGCAGGGGGATGGGAACCAGATTAGGAAGTTAGAGGTCAGTAAAGAGGCAGCAACTAAAGCCAGTAAGGTACTAGATAATAAACTCAATGTGACTAAGGGGAAGAGTAGACAGGGAAGAGATGATGAACGCAAAGGGACAGGTGGTCTGAGATGCATTTGTTTCAATGCGAGAAGTGTAGCAGGTAAGGCAGATGAACTTAGGGCTTGGATTAGTACCTGGGAATATGATGTAATTGGTATTACGGAGACTTGGTTGAGGGAAGGGCAAGACTGGCAACTAAATATCCCAGGGTATAGATGCTTCAGGAGGGATAGAGAGGGAGGTAAAATGGGTGGAGGAGTTGCATTACTGGTCAGAGATGATGTCACAGCTATGATTAAGGAGGGCACGATGGAGGGTTCGAGCACTGAGGCAATATGCGTAGAGCTAAGAAATAGGAAGGGTGCAGTAACATTGTTGGGACTTTACTACAGGCCTCCCAAAAGCGAGCGTGAAGTAGAGGTACAAATATGTATACAGATTATAGAAAAATGTAGGAGCAATAGGGTGGTCGTGATGAGAGATTTTAACTTCCCCAGCATTGAATGGGACTCATGTAGTGTTGGAGGCGTAGATGGAGCAATAATTGTACGGAGCATCCAGGAGAGTTTTTTAGAGCAATATGTAAATAGTCCAACTCGGGAAGGGGCCATACTGGACCTGGTATTGGGGAATGATCTCGGCCAGGTGGTTGAAGTTTCAGTCGGTGATTACTTCGGGAATAGCGATCACAGTTCCGTAAGTTTTAGAATACTCATGGACAAAGGCACGAGTGGTCCTAAAGAAAGAGTGCTAAATTGGGGAAAGGCCAAGTATAACAAAATTCGGCTGGAGGTAGGGAATATGGATTCGGAGCAGCTGTTTAAGGGTAAATCCACATTTGAAATGTGGGAGTCTTTTAAGGAAAGGTTGATTAGAGTGCAGGACAGACATGTCCCTGTGAAAATGAGGGATAGAAATGGCAAGATTAGGGAACCATGGATGACAGGTGGAATTGTGAGAATAGCTAAGATGAAAAAGGAAGCATACATAAGATCTAGGCGACTTAAATTTGATGAAGCTTTGGAGGAATATCGGGAAAGTAGGACAAATCATAAACGCGCAATAAAGAGGGCTAAAAGGGGTCATGAAATATCTTTGGCTAACAGGGTTAAGGAAAATCCCAAAGCCTTTTATTCGTATACAAGGAGCAAGAGGTTAACTAGAGAAAGGATTGGCCCACTCAAAGACAAAAAGAGGGAATTTATGCGTGGAGTCAGAGGAAATGGGTGAGATTCTTAATGAGTACTTTGCATCCGTATTCACTGAGGAGAGGGACATGACGGATGTTGAGGTTAGGGATAGATGTTTGATTACTCTAGGTCAAGTCGGCATAAGGAGGGAGGATGTGTTGGGTATTCTGAAAGGCATTAAGGTGGACAAGTCCCCAGGTCCGGATGGGATCTATCCCAAGTTACTGAGGGAAGCGAGAGAGGAAATAGCTGGGGCCTTAACAGATATCTTTGCAGCATCCTTGAACACGGGTGAGGTACCATGGGACTGGAGAATTGCTAATGTTGTCCCCTTGTTTAAGAAGGGTAGCAGGGATAATTCAGATAATTATAGGCCGGTGAGCCTGACATCAGTGGTAGGGAAGCTGCTGGAGAAGATACTGAGGGATAGGATCTATTCCCATTTGGAAGAAAATCGGCTTATCAGTGATAGGCAACATGGTTTTGTTCAGGGAAGGTCATATCTTACCGACTTAGTAGAATTCTTTGAGGAAGTGACAAAGTTGATTGATGAGGGAAGGGCTGTAGATGTCATATACATGGACTTCAGTAAGGCATTTGATAAGGTTTCCAATGGTAGGCTGATTAAGAAAGTGAAGTCTCATGGGGTGCAGGGTTTACATTCATAGAATTTACAATGCAGAAGGAGGCCATTCGGCCCATCGAGTCTGCACCGGCTCTTGGAAAGAGCATCCGACCCAAGGTCAACACCTCCACCCTATCCCCATAACCCAGTAACCCCACCCAACACCAAGGGCAATTTTGGACACTAAGGGCAATTTAGAATGGCCAATCCAACTAACCTGCACATCTTTGGACTGTGGGAGGAAACCGGAGCACCCGGAGGAAACCCACGCACACACGGGGAGGATGTGCAGACTCCGCACAGACAGTGACCCAAGCCGGAATCGAACCTGGGACCCTGGAGCTGTGAAGCAATTGTGCTAACCACAAGGCTACCATGCTGCCTTCTCTAGCTTGATTTAACAGCAGTCTGTGCAATGTCAGAGTGCTGGCGAAGATTACATAGCCATGTCAAAGTTACATAAAAGGCCATGCCACGGAGATTGTACGCTCCCCCTCTTCTCCCTCCAATTCACATGCTTCAAGGGTCCCCCTAATAATAATAACCTTTATTGTCACAAGTAGGCTTATATTAACACTGCAATGAAGCTACTGTGAAAAGCCCCGAGTTGCCACATTCCGGCACCTGTTTGGGTACACAGAGGGAGAATTCAGAATGTTCAAATTACCTATCACCACATCTTTCGGGACTTATGGGAGGAAATCGGAGCACCCGGAGGAAACCCAAGCAGACACGGGGAGAACATGCAGATTCTGCACAGACAGTGACCCAACCTGGGAATCGAACCTGGGACGCTGGAGCCGCGAAACAACAGTGCTAACCGCTGTGTTCCCATAGTGTCCCCCCTTCTCAGGCATCAACGTTCTCACCTCCCCCTCCTCCCGCATCCACCACACACAAGAGGAAACTCCCTAAATGGAGGACGAATTACACCCCCCAAGGCACCTTTGCACCCCAGCACCTTCATTATGGCTGATTTCCGTTTTTGGAAACCAGTAGTGATTTGCACGTGATGTCATGCTGTTTGGGGGTGCGGCGGCGAATATGACATGGACGGGCATGACGACGTAAAGTCCTTTAATTATATTCCAATTTATATTCATGGAAATCAGGTTCACGTCCTCACTGGACGTGAACCTGATCATTTCACCGATGTACTAGCTAGATGGATAAAGAACCAGCTGGGCAACAGGAGACAGAGAGTAGTAGTGGAAGGGAGTTTCTCAAAATGGAGAACTGTGACCAATGGTGTTCCACAGGGATCCGTGCTGGGACCACTGTTGTTTGTGACATACATAAATGATCTGGAGGAAGGTATAGCTGGTCTGATTAGCAAGTTTGCAGATGACCTAAGATTGGTGGAGTAGCAGATAGTGAAGGGGACTGACAGAATACAGCAGAATATAGATAGATTGGAGAGTTGGGCGGAGAAATGGCAGATGGAGTTCAATCCGGGCAAATGCGAGGTGATGCATTTTGGAAGATCCAATTCAAGAGCGAACTATACGGTAAATGGAAAAGTCCTGGGGAAAATTGTGCACAGAGAGATCTGGGTGTTCAGGTCCATTGTACCCTGAAGGTGGCTGCGCAGGTCGATAGAGTGGTCAAGAAGGCATACGGCATGCTTTCCTTCATCGGAAGGGGTATTGAGTACAAGAGTTGGCAGGTCATGTTACAGTTGTATAAGACTTTGGTCGGCCACATTTGGAATACTGCATACAGTTCTGGTCGCCACATTACCAGAAGGATGTGGATGCTTTGGAGAAGGTGCAGAGGAGGTTCACCAGGATGTTGCCTGGTATGGAGGGCGCTAGCTGTGAAGAGAGGTTGAGTAGATTAAGATTATTTTCATTAGAAAGATGGAGGTTGAGGGGGGGCCTCATTGAGGTCTACAAAATCATGAGAGGTATAGACAGGGTGGAGAGCAAGAAGCTTTTTCCCCCAGAGTGGGGGACTCAATTACTAGGGGTCACGGGTTCAAGGTGAGAGGGGAAATATTTAAGGGAGATATGCGTGGAAGGTTCTTTACGCAGAGGGTGGTGGGTGCCTGGAATGCATTGCCGGCGGAGGTGGTAGAGGCGGGCACGCTAGCGTAATTTAAGATGTATCTAGACAGATACATGAATGGGCGGGGAACAGAGGGATACAGATCCTTAGAAAATAGACGACAGTTTTAGATAGAGGATCTGGATCGGCGCAGGCTTGGAGGGCCGAAGGGCCTGTTCCTATGCTGTAAATTTTCTTTGTTCTTTGAAGCAAATCCTCCACTCCAAATCCCACTAACTCGTGAGCCATGTGAAATGAAAAATGAAAATCGCTTATTGTCACAAGTAGACTTCAAATGACGTTACTGTGAAAAGCCCCTAGTCGCCACATTCCGGCGCCTGTTCGGGAAGGCTGTTACAGGAATCGAATCGTGCTGCTGGTCTGCCTTGGTCTGCTGTCAAAGCCAGCGGTTTAGCCCTGTGTTAAACAGCCCCATGTTTCTACCCAAAGATCTGAGAGTCAAAATCCATGGTCGAAACCTGCAAATTGAGGGACCACCGATGGTGATTCATTTAGTTAAAATGACTGTGCGATGTATTTTTTCCAAGCCAATAAGAGTTTTCAAAGCAATGGTATTTCTGTTGTTTAATTTGATTAATGGTAAATTCAGAATTTCATAGTGCAAAAACCAATCCTGAATCAACAGGGGTAGAGTGCACTGCTAACAGACGTTCCACCTGCCCGCTTTGATTAAATGTATTCTTCTCCCCAAAACCCCACTGCTGCACAGGTTTCTTTTTGTGAATACCTGTAGAAAATATATACAGAACCAAGATTTATGGACCAGCCCTGCTATTTCATTTGACGGTCGACAATTAGTTTCTAACCCAAGTGAACTTCCTTCATTTTATCACCAATTATGTTGTTTTCCTCCAAAGACAGTCTACGTTCAGTGAATGGAACAGTTCAGGACATGGTAGGTAGAGTTTTCCCAGTGTGGATCAGGCAGGAAAAGCGGTGTGAAACTCTCCAAGCTTCACAGCTGCCTTCTCTAGCTTGATTTAACAGCAGTCTGTGCAATGTCAGAGTGCTGGCGAGGATTACATAGCCATGTCAAAGTTACATAAAAGGCCATGCCACGGAGATTGGTGGAAACTGTATGCTTTCTATTGGTTAGAATATATGATAGCTCCGCCCTGCTCGACGGGGTATAATACCCCGTGCCACCCCAGCAGCCTTCATTCTGTACCTGAGCTGCTGGGGGAAATATCTAGCTTATTAAAGCCTTCAGTTGGACTACAGCCTCGCTTTAGTGGTCATTGATCGTGCATCAATTTAATAAGCTAGTTTTTTTAAGAAGAAAGGACGGAGCTCCGAATCAAGCCGCAGTGTCTGCAACTTAGCCCCCATGCGGCGAACTCAGCGGCAATCTTTTAAAGCACTGGCTGGCGTGCTTTAAAGGGTATCTCGGGACGGCCGAAAACGCACCCACGGGAGAGCAGAAACTGCAAGTCCTGCACTCAAGAGTGAGCCTGGAGATTTACACCCTCATTGAGGAAGGGGAAGACTTCAATGCAGCAATAGAGCTGCTAAAAGGACACTATATTTGCCCGGTAAACCAGGTCTACGCCCGGCACCTGCTTGCAACAAGGCGACAAACCCCTGGGGAAATCGCTGGAGGAATTCTACCGTGCACTCCTGGTGTTGGGAAGAAGCTGCAACTGCCCGCAAGTTTCGGCGAGCGAACACACGGAACTCTTAGTCCGGGACACTTTCGTGGCAGGTATGCTATGTTCACAAATCCGCCAGCGTCTGTTAGAAAAGGACACCCTGGGTCTCAGGGAGGCACGGGCCCTTGCAGGCTCCCTGTACGTGGCCTCCAGGAACGCCCATGCTTACGTTCCCGACCGCGCGGCAGCCGACTGGACAGCATGGAACCCCTCCCCGGCCGACCAAAAAACTTCCCCCATTCCCCCACAGGCCTGCGCTGCAAGGCGGCCTGGCAACCCCGGGGGGCTCCGCTGATGCTTTTGCGGTCTGGCCAAGCACCCCCGCCAGCGCTGCCCGGCCCGCGCATCCACCTGCAAGGGATGCGGCAAAAAGGGCCATTTTGTGGGGGTATGTCAGGCCCGTGCAGTTGCCGTGGTCTCCAGCGGCGAATGTGGACCGCAACCACAAACTTCTCCACGGGCCCAGTGCCTCCAGCGGTTGCCGCCATCTTCATATTTCAGGGCCACGTGTGGACCCAGGGTGCCGCCATCTTGTTCCACGGACGCCACGTTGGAGGGATGCGCGCTGCCATTTTGTGCACCCCCAGCCATGTGCGACCAATGGGAGCCGCCATCTTGGATGAACCCCCAGGACCCCAGCTCGGCTGACCACGCACTGCCCGAAGAGAACTCTCAACTGATACGACGACCATATTCATCAACGGGCACGAGACGTCCTGCCTAATCGACTCTGTGAGCACGGAGAGCTTCATACACCTCGACACGGTAAGGCGTTGTTCTCTCCTCATCCACCCCATTAATCAGAAAATCTCCCTGGCTTCCGGTTCACACTCAGTGGAGATAAAGGGGTTTGTGTAGCAAGCCTCACAGTCCAGGGAAGGAAGTTCAAAAATTTCCGTCTCTACGTCCTTCCCCACCTCTGCGCAGCTACACTCCTGGGTTTAGACTTCCAGTGTAACCTTCAAAGTCTGACCTTTAAATTCGGCGGCCCTATACCCCACCCCCCCTTACTGTCTGCGGCCTCGCGACCCTTAAGGTCGACCCGCCTTACCTGTTTGCGAGCCTCACCCCGGATTGCAAACCTGTCGCCACCAGGAGCAGACGCTACAGTGCCCAGGACTGGATCTTTATTAGGTCAGAGGTCCAAAGGCTACTGAGGGAAGGGGTTATTGAAGCCAGTAACAACCCCTGGAGAGCTCAAGTAGTGGTGGTAAAGACCGGGGAGAAGCATAGGATGGTCATCGACTATAGTCAGACCATCAACAGGTTTACGCAGCTGGACGCGTACCCTCTCCCCCACATATCCGACCTGGTACACAGGAAATCGCGCATTATAAGATCTTCTCCATGGTGGATCTCAAGTCCACCTACCACCAGCTCCCTATCCGTACTAGTGACCTAAAGTACACTGCCTTCGAGGCAGATGGGTGGCTCTATCACTTCTTAAGGGTTCCCTTCAGTGTCACCAACAGGGTCTTGGTCTTCCAGTGCGAGATGGACCGAATGGTTGACCGGTACGGTTTACAGGCAACATTCCCGTACCTCGATAATGTCACCATCTGCGGCCACGACCAGCAGGACCACGACACCAACCTCAGAAAAAATCCTTAACCTTACATACAAGGATAAATGCGTGTTTAGCACCGACCGCCGAGCCATCCTCGGCTACGTAGTGCAAAATGGAGTTATAGGCCTCGACCCTGAACGTATGCACCCCCTTATGGAGTTCCCCCTCCCTCACTGCTCCAAGGCCCTGAAACGTTGTCTCGGGTTTTTTAGCTACTACGCCCAGTGGGTCCCCAACTACGCGGACAAGGCCCGTCCCCTGATCCAATACACCGCTTTTCCCCCGTCGATAGAGGCCCGCCAGGCCTTCAGCCGCACAAAGCAGACATTGCAAAGGCCACGATGCACGCCATCGACGAGTCCCTCCCCTCCCAGGTCGAGAGCGATGCGTCCGAAATAGCTCTGGCGACCACCCTCAACCAAGCGGGCAGACCCGTGGCCTTCTTCTCCCGTACCCTCCATGCTTCCGAAATCCGCCACTCCTCAGTCGAAAAGGAGGCCCAAGCCATAGTAGAAGCTGTGCGACATTGGAGGCATTACCTGGCCGACAGGACATTCACTCTCCTCACGGACAAACGGTCGGTTGCTTTCATGTTTGATAATGCACAGCGGGGCAAGATAAAAAACGACAAGGGGCGGGATTCTCCACTGCCGCGCCAAAGTGGCCGCGCCGTTGTGAACGCCGTCGAGGTTCACGACAGCGTGAAACGGCCCCGGTCCCGACCGATTCAGGCCCTGACAATAAGCCAGGATCGGGGCCATGTCATCTACACGCGGCAGGCCTTGTCGCCCGCGTAAAAGCAGCGCCGCATAGATGACGCGGCCAGCGCCGCATAACGGCCGTCAACCGCGCATGCGCGGTTGCCGTCCTCTCTAAGTCCGCCCCGCAAGAAGATGTCTGACGGATCTTGCGGGGCCGCGGAAGGAAGGAGGTCCTCCTTCAAAGAGGACGGCCCGACGATCGGTGGGCACCGATCGCGGGCCACCCCACATCTGAGGTACCCCCCGGTGCAGGATCCCCCCTCACCCCTCCGCAGGCCACCCCCCCCCAGCGTTCACGCACCACTCAAGACTGCAGCAAACAGGTATGGACGGCGCCGGGAGGAACACGCCGTTTTGGCCTGGCCGCACGGCCCATCCGGGCCTCAGAATAGCGGGGGTGCCGGAGAATCACCATTTTCGGTGTCTCCGGCGATTCTCCGGCCTGCGGTCCACGAAACTCGACCGAGCCATTCCTGCCGCTTGGGAGAATCGCGGAAGGGCGTCGGACCGGCGTCCCGGGAAATTTTGGCGGCCCAGGCGATTCTCCCAACTGGCGTGGGAGTGGAGAATCACGCCGAACGTGATTAACGAGTACTCCCGGTTCCCATTCGCCATCCCCTGCCCTGACATGACCGCAACCACCGTCATCAAGGCCCTCCAAAGCATCTTTCAACTGTTTGGGTTCCCCGCTTACATACACAGTGATAGGGGGTCCTCCTTTATGAGCGATGAACTGTGTCAATTACTGCTCAGCAAGGGCATCGCCTCGAGCAGGACGACCAGTTACAATCCCCGGGGTAACGGACAGGTAGAGAGGGAGAACGGAACGGTCTGGAAGACTGTCCTACTGGCCCTACGGTCCAGGAACCTCCCAGTCTCCCGCTGGCAAGACGTCCTCCCGGATGCCCGACACCCCATCCGGTCACTGCTTTGTACGACCACCAATCAGACACCTCACTAACATCTCCTTGTCTTCCCTAGGAAGTCCTCCTCTGGGACCTTGCTCCCGACCTGGCTGGCAGCACCCGGACCCAACCTGCTCCGAAAACACGTGTGGGCGCACAAGTCGGACCTGTTGGTCGAGGGGGTCCATCTACTCCATGCTAACCCCCAGTACGCCTATGTGGTGTACCCCGACGGCTGACAAGATACGGTCTCCCTACGGGATCTGCCGCCTGCCGGAACCCCACGCACATCCCAGCCACCAATCCCACCCTCCCCTCCACCGCAGCACCTTACATGAGGATCGGTCCTTCCGCCGGCCCAGTCTAGGCCCCCCCACCCACCGAAACCCCCCGCAGGCACTCCCTTCCCAGGTCAACCGTTTTCCCCACCAGCGGCGTCTAGGGGTGCCGAAGCTGCCATGGAGATCGAAGCCACGCTCCCGGAGTCACAGACGCCCGAGCCTCCACCAGAGTCACCACCGAAGCTCCGACGATAACAGAGGACGACCAGGGCCCCCGATCGACTGATTGCTTAATTTTAAATGGTAGACTGTAAACTGTAATCTAATTGCTCTATTTTAATTGTAAACTGTAAATATAAACCATCAAATGTACATAGCTATCAGAATTGTAAATAGTTACTAAACACTGTATGGAGGTATTACGGTACCTCCATAACTAATTATACCATGTTGCCATGTTTTGTAGTTTCAGGCCACCACCCCCGCCGGACTCCTTTTTAACAGGGGGTCAATGTGGTATTATAGGTATTACGGTACCTGATAGGCTAAAGCGCCATTGGTGGAAACTGTATGCTTTCTATTGGTTAGAATGTATGATATACCCCGCCTAGCAGGGCGGAGCTAAGAACCCGTGCCGCCCCAGCAGCCTTCATTCTGTACCTGAGCTGCTGGGGGAACCATCTAGCTTATTAAAGCCTTCAGTTGGACTACAACCTCGCTTTAGTGGTCATTGATCATGCATCAGAGTGGAACTTCCGGGTGATGGTGTATCTATTTGATTGCTGCTCGTCATTCTAGATGGTATCGGTCGTGGGTTAGGAGGGTGCTGTCTAAGGAGTCTTGTTGAGTTCCTGCAGTGCATCTTGTAGATACACACTGCTGCCACTGTGCATTGGTGGTGGAATCAATGTTTGTCCTCTATGGTGTCAAGCTTCTTGTTGTTGGAACTGCACTCATCCATGCAAGTGGGGAGTATTCTGTCACATTCCTGACTTGTACCTTGTGGATGTGCTGCAGTCTTTGGGAATTCAGGAGATGAATTACTCCCATAAGTCTCTGACTTGCTCTTTTAGCCATTATATTTACATGGCTAGTCCAGTTCAGTTTCTAGTCAATGGTAACCCCTAGGATGTTGATAGTGGGGGAATCAGCTTCTGAATGTCAAGGGCGATGGTTAGGTCCTCTATTGTTGGAGATGGACATTGTCTGGTATGTGTGGAGTATGAATGTTACTTACAGGGAGGTGGAGGAGGAGGAGGACAACGAGGAGGGGGGACGAGGAAGGACGATAACGAGGGGGACGAGGAAGGACGACGACAAGGGGGGGGGAAGAGGGACGGCGACGAGGGGGCGAGGAAGGGTGACGACGAGGGGGACGAGGAAGGACGACGACGAGGAAGGACGACGACGAGCGGAACGAGGAAGGACGACGACGAGGGGGACAAAGAAGGACGACGACGAGGGGGACGAGGAAGGACGACGACGAGGGGGACGAGGAAGGACGACGACGAGGGGGACGAGGAAGGACGACGACGAGCGGAACGAGGAAGGACGACGACGAGGGGGACAAAGAAGGACGACGACGAGGGGGACGAGGAAGGACGACGACGAGGGGGACGAGGAAGGACGACGACGAGGGGGACGAGGAAGGACGACGACGAGGGGGACGAGGAAGGACGACGATGAGGGGGGAAGAGGATGGACGACGACGAGATGGGAAGAGGAAGGACGACGACGAGGGGGACGAGGAACGACGACCACGAGGGGGACGAGGAACGATGACCACGAGGGGGACGAGGAACGACGACGACGAGGGGGACGAGGAAGGACGACGACGAGGGGGACGAGGAAGGACGACGACGAGGGGGACGTGGAAGGACGACGACGAGGGGGGGGGGGAAACGAGGAAGGACGATGACAAGGGGGACGAGGAAGGACGACGACGAGGGTGACGAGGAAGGACGACGACGAGGGGTGACGAGGAAGGACGACGATGAGAGGGGAAGAGAAAGGACAGCGACGAGGGGGACGAGGAAGGACAATGACGAGGGCGACGAGGAAGGATGACGACGAAGAAGGACGACGACGAGGGGGAGGAAGGACGACAAGGTGAGGAAGGACAATGAGGGGAAGGAAGGAAGGACGATGAGGGGGAGGAAGGAAGGACGATGAGGGGAAGGAAGGCCGACGAGGGGGAGGAAGGAAGGCCGACAAGGGGGAGGAAGGACAATAAGGGGGAGGAAGGACAATAAGGGGGAGGAAGGAAGGACGATGAGGGGGAGGAAGGAAGGACGATGAGGGGGAGGAAGGAAGGACGATGAGGGGGAGGAAGGAAGGACGATGAGGGCAAGGAAGGAAGAAGAAGAAAAAAAAGGATATTGTCCAGGCCTTGCTGCATTTGGACATGGACTGCTTCTGTATTTGAGAAGTTACGAATGGTGCAATCATCAGGCAACATCCCCACTTCTGACCTTATGATGAACATTGATGAAGGAGCTGAAGATGGTTGGGGCCTAGGATGCTACCCTGAGGAACTCCTGCAGTGATGGTCCGGGACAGAGATGACTGCCCTCCAACAACCACAACCATCTTCCTTTGTGCCAGGTCTGACTCCATCCAGTGGAGAGTTTCCCATTGACACTGTTAGGGTTTCTTGATTAGAGAATCCCTAAAGTGCAGAAGGAGGCCATTCAGCCCATCAGATCTGCACCAACCCTCTGAAAGTGCAGCCTACCAAGGCCCACTCCCCTGCCCCATTCTTGGAACCCCATAATCTCACCTAACCGTTGGACATGGAGGGACAATTTAGCATGGCCAATCCATCTAACCTGCACATCGTTGGACTGTGGGAGGAAACCGGAGCATCAAGAAACCCATGCAGACACAGAGAGAATGTTCAAACTCCACACAGACAGTCATCCAAGACCGTAATTGAACCCGGGTCCCTGGCGCTGTGAGGCAGCAATGTTAACCACTGTGCCATCCATGCCAGATTTGGTCAATTGCTGCCTTGATGTCGAGGGCAGTCATTCTCACCACACTTCTGGAGTTCAGCTCTTTTGTTCATGTTTGAACCACGAGGTCAAAAGCTGGCTGATCCTGGCAGAACCCAAACTGAGCCTCAGTGCAGAGGTTAGAGCTGAGTAACTTTTGCTTGATAGCAAGCACTGTTGATGACCCCTGCCATCACTTGCACTAATGGTCAAGAGTAGTGGGAAATGTGCTCACGGGAAATAGCACTCTGTAAACCAAATTAAAAAAGCAAAACCATCTTCTTTGTGATGTGGTTTGCTTCATTGATGACGCTGATAAATTTATTAAATGTACAAATCATTTCTCATGGTCATCCTTAAGGGAAAATATCCATCTTTTTCTGAAATGTTACCTTGCATTGCCTTTATGTGGCACATGAAGTGTTTTACTTGCAGTACTTGTAAATTTGTTTTTGAACAAATTTGTTGTGTAGGTAAAGTTTATCATTGTGCTGTTTAATATTTCAGTGGATAGGGCATCAGTCATGGCTCTGTAATTATATGCAATGTTTCTCATATTTGGCTCAAAAGATAGATTTTCATAGAAAAACTAAAAATCAAACCACAAAGTCGAAATCAGGCCCTGGCTCAATTATGTCCCTGCTCATAACCATTAGCAGCACCCACTGTATTGTTGACCCGTGTGCCAGAAACTGAACTTGCCTTCTGTCGAGCAGAAAAACTTCAAAAGTTACAATGATTTTGAAGACTTCTTCAAATTTATTCTTGATATGGCTGGTTAACCGATAACAGAACTTGCATTTACAGGAGTGCATTTCAGATCAATCCCAAAATTGTTCCACAGGCAATTATGACTGTTGCGGTACGGTCACCATTATGTATGCATTCATGGCAGTCTATTTGTACATAATGAACACAGTTAAGTACATGACCTGTTAATCTGTTTTTGCATTGACTGCTTGATAAATTTTAACCAGGACACTAGTAGAAACTCCTGTTCTTTTCTTGTGCCATAAGGTCTTTTAGTTAACCTGACCAAGATAGTCCAGGTACATCATCTCATTCAAAAGATGGCATCTCCAACAGTGCAGCATACTGCACACAATGTCAGCTGAGTATGCTCACAAGCCTGTGGTGGGAATTGAACCCACAGCACTCACTCTAAGGAAAAGGGGCTATACACTGAGTCAGAGTCCATCTGGGGACTTTAAGCATGTTTTAAAAATTAGAATTTTCATTAATAGGTCTGCATTCTGCCAACTTTGGAAGAGAAGTAAAAGATATTCCAACAGTTACCATACTGTTTATTGTTGGGGAACATTGTAGGGTATATTCCGAAAGAAACATAATGCCCTCAGCAAAGGGCTTTGTGTAGCTTAACAGAATTTGGCATGGAGCTCATGCACAACCTGAAAGATTTTCCATCCATTAATTTTAATGAGCATCTTCCTGCATATGAGGAATATGATTGATGGAGCCGGAAAGAACAAATGCTTGGGGCATAAGCTTATATGGCAAGCTGCAGATGCAAGTTCTCAATAAGCACAACCATCATGTGAAACCTACATCAGTTCTCGCTCTAACATTAGAACACAAATTTCCAACAACTATCTTTATGATCACCTCTAGACTAAACTATTTCAATGCTCACCCACCCAGCTTCTCAGGCCCCACATTCTGTAAGCTCCAAATCTGTTGTCCTTATCTTGTCCTGCACCCGCTTAGAGACAACCCCAGTCTCTGCTGACCTACTGGCTCTCGGTACTGAATGCCTACAATAGAAATGTTCATCCTTGCATTTCCTGTACCTTCATGACCTTGCCCCTTCCTAAATCTCTAACTCTCCCCAGTGTCAGCCCTCCTACCCATTCCTCTAAATTTGGCCTCTTGAATATCCACCCTCCCTTCGGCCCATCATTGGCAGCCATACTGCTATCTAGGAGTTTTGGAGCAAATCTCCCACATGCCAGTTAAGGCTTTGTACTCCAAAACAGGATCCAGCATCAGGCTCACTAATCAAGAAAGCCAGTTGGTGAAGGATGAAACTACAGTCAATCTTTCCTCAGGCTTATGCTTATTTACGGAGTTAAACATTGCACGAATACACCACCAAACGTAATAACTGTCTCTTTATATGTGCTCAAAAGGAACCCCAGTTAATGTCCACCATCTGCACACAATTAAGCACAATTAATTTATTATCATCAAGAGCCTGAGTAAAAATATATTAAAGGGGATTCCACATGGAGTTAAATTCAGACCATATGTTGCAACATATCCTTTTGCAATCTGTTGTCTGTGACTTCAGCCCTTATTTCGAAGAAGTGTAGGTAGTTCTTCCCAGTGCCCTGACCAACATTTGTCACCCAATATCTTAAAACAGATTATTTACTTATTTATTTTATGGCTGTTTGATCTGAATACTATCTTAATGTTAATTATTTTACATTAAAAAATGTATTGAGGGTGGCATGGTGGTGAAATGGTTAACACTGCTGCCTCACGGCGCTGAGGATCCGGGTTCGATTCCAGCCCCAGGTCACTGTCCATGTGGAGTCTGCACATTCTTCCAGTGTCTGCGTGGGTCTCACCCCCAAAACCCAAAGATGTGCCGGATAGGTGGATTGGAAAAAATTAAGGGGAAAAAAGTATTGCAATTGATAGATCACATTGATAGAATGAGAAACAAAACTTTTAACCTTCCAGAACAGAGAGATAAATATGCATCCATTAAGCTACCAAAGTAGTGGTGAAAATAAACTAAAACAACTTTTCTCAGCTAAAGCTATTATCTAGAAAGTCTGAAAATAAAGTCATTCAAATCAGTGGATTGAATTTACATGCAAAGATAATCCCAGTAATGCCCATTTCTGTTAAAAAGATTATTCTAAAAATGGAAATGATGGCTTGAGATTGTCTTTTCCCAGAGTGTATCATCACAGGAATCCAGCACAGCACTGTCCTGGTATTAGATATAAACAATAAACTCCCTGCATTCTATTATGGATGTCCCTCCATCAGTGCAACGCAATACTGAATACATGCATTGAACTAATGCCTCCACATTTGCATAAGTGATCATTCAATACAAGCTAAATAGACACAAGGGGCGGAATTCTCTCTCCCCCCCCCCCACCCCCCCACGCCGGGTGGGAGAATCGCCGGGGCGCCGCGCGAATCCCGCCACGCCGCCCCGGCACCCGCACGCGATTCTCCCCCCCACACACACAAACCGGCGCAGCGAGAATCACGGCTGGCCGCTGGGAGAATCGCCGCTCGCCCGATTTTCTGGCCCGGATGGGCCGAGTGGCCTGCCCAACACAGCGGCTTCCCGCCGTCCACACCTGGTCGATGCCGGTGGGAACAGCACGGAAACGCTGGGGGAGGGGGGGGGGTTCCTGCACCGGGGGCGGCCTCAAAAGAGGTCTGGCCCGCGATCGGTACCCACCGATTGGCAGGCGGGCCTCTCTGAAGGAGGACCTCCTTTCCTCTGCCGCCCCGCAAGATCCATCCGACATCTTCTTGCAGGGAGGCCTCGGGGAGGACGGCAACCGCACATGCACGGGTGACGTCTCATTTACGCAGCGCCAAGGCCCACGCGCGTAAATGACGCGTCGCCGCTCCTAGGGGGCAGGAGAATAGGGGGCTGGGAGCGGCCTCCGACGCTGGAGTGAAACACTCCAGTTTTCACTCCGGCGTCGGGACTCAGTCTCCCGATGGGGAAATTGCGCCCCAGAATTAGCTCTGACATTTACAGTGCAATTTATTCCTTATAATTGGGCACAAATGACGGCTTCGTCAAATTGAGGAATGTTAATGCTGGAGTGGATTGTTTTCTCTCTATTTAGCACTTAATTTTCACAACTACCTCCACATCCTGTGGGCTAAATACAGCAAAGTTTATTCAGCAATGCCTGAGCAAGTATCCCTTGACCCCAGTCTAAGGACAACATCTTTTAATGTTGATAATTAAGTAGTATCCCCCCCGGGAAATGCCTTTAGATATATGCAGGTGAGGGCTTTTGTGAGGCGACAGGTGAGGGAATTCCCATTGCTCCCGGCACACGAAGTTCAAGATAGGGTGATCTCGGGTGTATGGGTCGGGGAGGGCAAGGTGTCGGAAATACACCAGGAGTTGAAAGAGGGGGAAGCGCTGGTAGAAGAGTTGAAGGGTAAATGGGAGGAGGAGCTGGGGGAGGAGATCGAGGAAGGTCTGTGGGCTGATGCCCTAGGTAGGGTTAATTCCTCCTCCTCGTGTGCCAGGCTGAGCCTGATACAATTTAAGGTGGTCCACAGAGCGCACTTGACAGGGGCGAGGTTGAGTAGGTTCTTTGGGGTAGAGGACAGATGTGGAAGGTGCTCAGGGAGCCCGGCGAACCATGTCCATATGTTTTGGTCATGCCCGGCACTGGAGGGATTCTGGAGAGGGGTGGCGGGAGCAATATCTCAGGTGGTGAAAGTCCGGGTCAAGCCAAGCTGGGGGCTAGCAATATTAGGAGTAGTGGACGAACCGGGAGTGCAGGAGGCGAAAGAGGCCGGCATTCTGGCCTTTGCGTCCCTAGTAACCCGGCAAAGGATCTTGCTAATGTGGAAGGAGGCGAAGCCCCCCAGCCTGGAGGCTTGGATAAATGATATGGCTGGGTTCATAAAGTTGGAGAGGATTAAGTTTGCCTTGAGAGGGTCTGCGCAGGGGTTCTACAGGCGGTGGCAACCGTTCCTGACTATCTCGCGGAGCGTTAGAGGAAGGTCGGTCAGCAGCAGCAGCAACCTGGGGGGGGGAGGGGGGGGCGACTGCCTGGGGGGGTGGATGAGCAAGAGATAACATGAAGAGTCGGGGAAACTGGCACGTACGGGAGAGAGCCAGTGTACAAAGCTGTGTAAATATATCATTTTGCCATGTATATATCTTGCTCTGCGCGATTTCTCGTTTTTTTTGTTACCGGGGGGGGGGGGGGGGGGGGGGGGGGGGGGCTTATTGTTTGTAAGGGAGAAAAATTGTGTTGAAAAACTTTAATAAATATATATTTTTTTAAATTAAAAAAAAGATAATTAAGTAGTATCACTATCCAATTTCTTAGTAATGTGGATCGCATCCACTGCAGAAAGGCAGCCAGAACTGCTCAAACTTCTTTCACTCAAGACGAAGTGAGTGAGAGTACAAACAAGTTGAGGGGTCGAATCATCGAGAAAAGGAAGAGCCATACAGATCATAGTTTCTGTGCCAGCCTTCTGAAGGTGTTACAATTTTTGTTGCCGCAATGAACAAAGGTACAGAGGTGCCCACAATCGGGATTCTTGTAGAACATGATGAGAGGTTTAAGAGTGTTGCTCAATAAAATAAAGATGGTGATATGCCCAAAGCCCATACAATCACTCTGCTGATGTCACGTAATGCAGAACCAGCAAGAATGTACTTCCAGGTACATAAAAGGAAATATGCAATTAGACCCATTCCCCTCCTCTTTCCTCAGAGCCCTGCAATTGTTCCATGTAAGTACTTATCCAATTCCTTTTTGAAAGTTGTTATTTAATCTGCTTCCACCACCCTGTCAGACAGTACATAACATAACAGATTATAATTTCTCATCTCACCTCTGGATCTTTTGCAATTTACCTTAATCCTATATCCTCTGGTTTTTGACCTTCTTGCCAGTGAAAACAGTTTCTTCTGCTTTACAGGGAGATGGTGGTGCAATGGTAATGTAATTAAACTAGCAATCCAGAGGCCCAGGCTCCTGGGGATATGGGTTAAAATCCCACAAT